>NC_140221.1:12897006-13464506 GCF_951802725.1 Rutilus rutilus | reverse complement strand
GGGGAATAGTGCTACAGACATCCCATCAAACGAAACTTTAGACTTCGATAGACCAGAGGAGTTGACAATAAATGAAGGGAATCAATCCAGTGCAGCTGCTGAGACTGGTCAACTTAAGCATATGCAGACATCGGAGGAAATTACAGGGTTTCCGTCGCCTAATGTAACTAGATTCAAATCAGGGAAGAAGAAAAAGAAAAAAAGAGATGAGATTGTAGAGTCTCAATATGGATCTGTTGATCTGGATGTGAGTTCTATGTCTCAGTTTGATGCTGGAGTGTTTGAGCAACAGGAAGATCAGGTCAATGATGAAAGGCGGAGCAACGACAGTGCAGCTGAACATTTGAAAGGTAAAACAGCAAGTATATTTAAGGTTGCCAAACGCAAGAAGAAAAGTCAGAATTTAAGTTCTCCTCAAATTCATGACATTATTGGACTGGAAAAACAAGTATCAGGCATGCAGTCAGAGAACACAGCAGAACCAAATAATTTCAGATGTTCAGATGACACTGTTATCACAAAGGACAAAGGGAAAAGGGCAAAAAAGCAGAAACTAAAAGAGCGAAAGAAATTAGAGCTTGCTTCAGATATCAAGGACATTGTGCAGTTTCAATATAGTGAGTCACAATCTACTGATTTGCCATCTAGAAGAACAAAAAAGAGAGCAAACAAGGACAAAGAAAGAACAACATTTAGCTCATCAAATGAACTTTTGGAGCACATTGATGGTAGATCTCCAGAAATGAGAGGAAATAATGTGATTCAATCCAATGAGGCCACTGAGCAGATTGAGCATTTACAGTCATCAGAGGGAAATACAAGATGTCAATCACCCAGTGTAACTAGACTAAGTTTAGGGAAGAAAAAGAAGAAAAAAAGGGATCGGAGTGAGGAACGTCTGTATGAATCTGTTGATTTGAATCTAGATGTGAGTTCTGTGTCTCAGTTTGATGTCACTGGACTGAGAGCTCAAAAGATGATTGAAAGAAGGCAGAGCAATGCAGCTGAACATTTGGAATGTTATGCAGCACATGTTTTAAATGTTGCCAAACACAAAAAGAAAAGTCAGAATGCAAGTTCTCAATCTCAAGTTGATGACCTCATTGGACTGGAAAATGCTGTGTTAGACCCACAGTCAGGAAATACTGCAGAACTTAAACGGAACAAGAAGAAAAAGCTCAAATTAAAAGAGCAGGTGGATACAGAGACTAATACAGTTACTCATAGTATGGACAATGTTCATTCTGTTGAGACGGATCAGTTCAATGAGTCACAAACTACTGAGCTGACACTCAAAAGAACAAAAAAGAAGAGAAAAGACAAAGAGAAAAAGACTGCATACTTACAGGAGAATAGTGCTACAGATACCCTGTCAATTGAAATTTTTGAAGCTACTGAGACTGATCACCCTGAGCATTTACAGACATCAGAGCAAATTGAACAATGTCTGTCACCTAATGTAACACAATTCAAATCTGTGAAAAAGAAGAAGAAAAAGAAGAATGGCACAGAAGAGTGTCAGTATGAATCTGTTGATTTTGCTCTGTATGCGACTTTGGGGTCTCAGGTTGATAATGTAACTGATAGATCAACTACTGAACAGTCTATTGAAGAAAGGCCAAGTGATGTTGAACATTTGGAAAGTAATACAGAAGCTATATTAAATGGCACTAAACGCAAAAAGAAGAGGAAACGGTCAACTTTTTCTATTAATTTCAATTCTGACTTTAGCTCTTCCTCTGCACAATTGCAAGAAACCGTAACACCTGAGAGGAAGATGAAGAAAAAAAGATTCTGATTGCATTACAAATCATACAACACAGCAATGCATACCGACAGGCCACTATTATTACCTCATTGTAAGATTCTGGGGTTTCTGCAGATAATACAAAGGATAAAAAAAGAAGAGGAAGGTGTACACTGAAAATAAGGAAATCTCCATGTTTCCTAACACTGACTCACCTACAGCGATAAATCGAGATGACACACCCAAAAGACTAGGTGTCATGACAGAGCAGGTTCTGTTCAAACTGAGTTTAATGGGAATATCTTTGTTCAGTCATAAAGAAAACATGATACATATGAAGAGAATAACCTAAAGGAGGGATCAAGAGAACCGTCTATATTGGCTGATGTGTTGTTGCACAAACAACATACGAAAAGACAAAGGACAGAGTTTCATTCATAATGATGGTGCATTTTAGCTACAAGAAAGAACATGATAGAATGATAGAAAATAATTTCACAGAGGTTGATATGTTGTTGTATTAGACCTCCGACCTTTAGACCTTCAGAAGACAGACAAAAGGTAAAAAAATATATATATATATATATATATTTGTAAAAGATTTTCTTTTCAGGATGAATCGTCATAAAAGATTAATAGGAAAGCAGTAAGAGTTTACAGATAAAAACAAATGGAAATGTATAAACCTGTGATGATTTTTTTTTTTTTTTATTAAATTTATATTTAAAGAACTGTTTGTGATACTTAGCTTGATTTCATTTAAAGCAAGATGAAAAAAAAGTATGAAATGTAAAAAAAAAGTATTTTGGCAGTTCATTGTATTACAAAACATATCTGCTGAAATAACATGCATACCTGTATATTATTTTTCTTTTTGTTTTGTAGATATGTAGATGTGGATCAATGGATTTATTTTAAATTAGAAAATATAAATTCATTCAATTTATACATTATACACTTTCAACTAGACTGAGCACAGAATAAGAAAAGTTATCATCTGAATCTGTATTTTTATTGACAACCAATGTGTTTGGTCAGTATAATTCTGACCTTAGCATAAGCATATAGTGTCCATAATGGAAATAGAGAAATGAAATATAGGTTTCCCCCATGTGATAAACACATCTTTACTGACCTTATCCATTCATTTCTTTTTTCAAGAATGACTACATTGCAAAATATTTAAAAATGTTTGAAATGATGATGATATTTTAATGTGATGATTGGTTTCCTGTCGTTTAATTTTTCTGAGGGCTGAAATGGATTATAGCAATTTTCAACTATATGACTTCTGTGGATAAGAAAATATATTTTTAGAAATGTCTTTTGGTTCTGTCCATGCCATGTAAATCAATAAGCAGCAGAACTGTCTGGTTATCAACATTTCTTCCGAATAACTTCTTTTATGTTCCACAGAAGTAAGTCATTAAATCGTACAGGTTTGGGACCTCATGAGTAAATCATGACAGAATTTTCATTTTGGGTGAGCTATCACTTTAATCATTATATAAATGGTATTTCATAACAGCACCTCCAGTCCTCGAATTTAAATGCATTATTCGAGTGAACCCATGGTTGGAGATTTTTAGGTGATTCTGCATGTCACGTCATTATGCCAGTAATGTGACCTTATGAATCATTTAATGAATAATTTACTAAAACAATTAGTTAAACACATTGGTTTATTCAGGAGTTTGTTGCTTAAGAAGTGCAAATGTTGAAGTTCTGTTTATTTTTTACATATTTTGTTAGTTTATCATGTCTAAAAATCACTCACAATTGTGCTATTGCTATGAATTTCAACACTACTGTGATTACTTGCAGACAACAGCACTCTGGTGTTTTCTTTGTTTTTTTTATAACTTGACAGTCTTGTTGAATTTTGAAATGCTTAGCATTGACTTTATTCTAAGAACATTTAAAGGGGTGGTTCGGGATTTTTGACATCGGACCTCATTTTTAAGTCAGCCTGGTTGTTATTCATCAGTGGAGACATTTTTTTTTTTTAATTATCCAGTCCTTATTTTTGGATAGTTAGCCGATGCTAGGTTAGCGCGAGTCAATGGTATATGTTAGCCAGCCATTAAAAACCGTTTTACCCACTCCACAGTGCACCAAACGCAAATCAATTATAACACTAGACTATCGATGTATATGTCCGTTGAGAGAATAATGTTAGAAATCAAACTTACCTTTCATCACATTGCATTAGTTATAATTTGTTACCTGTAATCATAAGCCTTGTCTACAGCAGCAGCGGAGTGATATTGATTACTTAGGCAACCGAGTGAGCCGGTACACACACGACGCAAGTGTATTTACCTGTGTTTACTTTTTGCCGCATTACTAACCGGAGCAAAGTAAAATTCCGCAGCTGTTGAGAAACTAGTTCCTTTGGGATCATTGAGATGAAAGGTAAGTTTGATTTCTAACATTATTCTCTCAACGGACATTTGCATCGATAGTCTAGTGTTAATTGATTTGCGTTTGGTGCACTGTGGAGTGGGTAAAACGGTTTTTAATGGCTGGCTAACATATACCATTGACTCGCGCTAGCCTAGCATCGGCTAACTATCCAAATATAAGGACTGGATAATTTTTAAAAAAAAATGTCTCCACTGATGAATAACAACCAGGCTGACTTAAAAATGAGGTCCGATGTCAAAAATCCCGAACCACCCCTTTAAGTCCATTAACAACTATTTTATATACACTCCCCTTTTCTGTTATCAAGAACTGTCTTTCATCAATCAGTCCTCATATTACTGTAATTGTGAATTCATCACAGAGTTCTCGCACTGTTCATCTAGAATTAAAATTAGCTGCATTACACCAGTCTTTAAGAAGCCTGGATGTGATGTTTCTGACTTAATTATAGGGCTATTTCTAACCTTGCATTTCTGGCAATGGTCCTGGAATGTGCTGTGGCTAATAAGTTACACAATTTCTTGGCACTAAACAGTATACTTAAACCCTTTCATTTAGGTTTCAGAACAGGGCATAGTACTGAAACAGCCTTGGTGAAGGCCATAAGTATTTTGGTCTTGTTAGATGTCAGTCCTGCCTTTAACACCATATTCCATTCTGTCTTATTGGATAGACCCAGCCAATTGTGCATCTGGAATATTGCAAGACTTTGATCATTTATCTTTTGTGCTGATGCAAAGGCTCATAACACGGCCTCCCAGCTAAATCTAAATATATTCAAAATAACTATGCTGCTATTGTGTTCACCCATACCTCTCCATGTGAACAGATTACGCCACTGCTCTCACAGTTGCACTGGCTTCCCATTCATGCTTGAATTAACATTAAAAGCATTACATTGGGATGGCACCAGTGTACTTTTGTGATCTCATTAGTCCATATACTCAGTTACGGTCTCTCCGTTCTGCTAACACTTTCACTTCATTAGCCTTAATACGATTTCATTCAAAGCCCCCAAGTTATGCTTTTCTTTCACTACCAGAAATGATCCAAATTTAGAACATTTTAAAAAGTTGCCAGTTATCCTCTGGGCAAACCTGGTGTCAAAGGCCGACTCATAGCCTGTGGCAAAAATGAGGGGACACGAACAACAGGTATAGGCCAATCAAAAAGGTTTTCTTTATTGTAAACCAAAAACTATTAACTTTAAACAAAGAAAATTAAATAAGGTGTGAGAATGTCATAATGTAAGGTGTATGTAAAGTGCAGGGATGCGTGAATCTGTGTGTTTGAACATGACCGAGTGGAAATTAAGTAAAACTACAAAGGAACAAACAAAACAGGACACACGTCATTTTTATTTGTATTTTAATACATCTGATTCCCATTTTAGAGAGAGATTACTTAGTAATAGCCTATATCTTAAACCCCATTAACGTATTTTTATTTGATTCGCTTTGCTTTCATTTTTAACTTTAATTTGATTTGCAGATAATGAGTTGTAGTAGCCTATAGCTACTGTTCTCTGACAGCATTATAGACTTGTTTTCTTTTAAGTTGACCTACTATTGTACATTGTACCTTGTGCATAGGCCACCAGCTCGTTTTTATTTATTCTCCGCGTATAATCTCATGTGACATTCTTGTGACCATGGCGAACATGCAGCCAACTTGCAAATGTTGAAATCCAACCTATGCGCGTTTAACGTAGATGACACGTACGCACTTAAGCTTGGGGCTTAGGCTTACCCTTCAAATAACCATTATATAAACAGCAGTCACATCGCGCCGACGGCAGTTGTGTGGAAACTTTGCGCTCTGTATTTCATGAACCGCGCACGTCCGTGCAGCCATCGCTATGAGTTCGCGTACTAATATTTCATATTTACAAGAAGCCAAACGAGTGGCTATTTTTGGAGGCACACATGGAAATGAGATGTCCGGCATTATGCTGGTAAATATGTGGATGCAAAATGCAGCCGAGATAGAAAGAAACAGACTGGTGACTAAGCCGTTCATAAGCAATCCCAGAGCAGTGGAGAAATGTACCAGGTACATCAACACGGATTTGAACAGAGCCTTTACGCCCGAGAACCTCAGGTAAATATCGTGCGATACGTTATTTTCTGTACTGTCTGGCGCGTTTATGAATAGCAGTTTTATAAAACTGAGCAGTATTGTTGTGTTGTAAGAACAATGGTCTTTAAACTGTAGCAAAACTTTTGTTCGTGTGTGTTCGAGGTACATTGTTGCATTTGTGTTGTTTATTGTTAGGCTACCATATTAGTCAGCTCGACGTCTTTGGCCGCTGTGTTGCACCTCTATTTTTTCGTCTCGCGCTGTTTTTAAGTGAAATCATTTTAGGAGCATTGGGTTGAGCTCAGTCTAGATATTTTTAAAACACATTATCTGTAAACGTCTCATTTAGGCTACGTGACACAACATCACTGACTCGTGCGATAAAGTATCAATGGAGGGAGCGAGCAGTCAGCTGAGCGGCTCGCTCAACATGACTTGAGAAACATGAGTGAAGCATGATTGGGGTCATGAAGAGCCTTAATATTGCATCATAGACAACACGTAACAAATGCTGATTTCCATGACAGTGGCGCGACTTTTTGAGGACCTTGGTGCTTGAAATATTTTAAATAAGTGTTTGTTGAATTTCAATTTAACTTCATAAATGTGACATTTTACAGTGTCAGTATTTAAGGGAATAAAGAAATTAGAATGGTAAGAAATTCTAGGTCTAATTGTAGGCTAGTTAAACAATTTGCAAATAATATTTTATTTAAAAAATATGTACACATTTGCTTTCATTTGAATGTATGTCTAATCTGACATAGACACAAAACGTTTCTTGTTGCATTCAGTTATGAATGACATGGATCATGTAAAATAAATCATTTTCAATTCAAAATGTCGAAATTCCAAAAAAATAAAAATAATATATATATATATATATATATATATATATATATATATATATATATATATATATTAATTACTGTGGGCTGATGAACAAATCTATCATAAGATAGTTGTCAAATATTAAATGTTTAGCTACTTACATCTTAGCCTATGCACTTTGGTTGTGTTCGAAATCCCCCCTAGACCCTCATTCACTATTCCCTAAATTACTTCACTAATATCATTCATCTGAAAACTGATAAATGCTGCCTTCGGAGGACGCGTTCCAAGGTAGGAAGGCATTAAGGCCCGTCCGAATCCAATTTTAGGTTCACTTCCTATCTCCTGAGAGACCTTCATCTGATTGATTTTTGAAGGCATCATAAATGTATCCTCTGCTGCCTTTGATATCCCACAATCCTGTGCTTTCCATTCTGTGACAGCTGAGCTAGAAAAATAAAGATGGTGTCTGAAATTTGTGGTTGGTGGTAAATAGATGTAAATGTATGTTTTTGACCAACGGTTTCAACTTTTGGTGTCATTTCTAATGAGAAATTATTATTGTAGTAATTAAATGCTTGCTTAGTTATCACCAAAGCTCTATTTTGATCATTAAATCATTACGCTGCCTCAGACGTCTGTCTGAAATCAGTTTTGTGAGGTACCTTCGTGTGCAAACGCTGCCTGCAAAGTAATTGCCTGATAGGGCAGCGATGCAACAAGTCAGCTGCCTAAGTTTTCGGATGCAGACAATGAAAACGAGTGAGAGAATTCGGACACTTTGTGCACTGAAATGGCTACCGTTTTATATAGTTTGTGCCTGGTGTTTAATAATCATTTGAAACTTAGAAAACTCTAGTAGTAAGATGAAAAGATTAATCTTGAACTCTGTCATGGAAACTAGCATGTATAAACATTAATTAAACTATTCAATAATCAAGTAAAAAGGAATTTATTTGGCAGTCACCATGCAGATCTATCTATCTATCTTCACATAAATTGGTTGTCTGGGAGGGTAATGCTTTGTAAAAGTAAAAAAATGTTAACATAAGATATCTCTTTAAAAAAATAAAAAAAATGGACTTTTGCAAATAACCTTTGTTAAATTTATAGAAGTATTTGTTAATATTAATGGACCAGAGCTTAAATAGTTTTATTTTTTAACTAACAACTAAAAAAAATGTATAAATACTAACAAATTCGTTATTTCAATTCCTTTATTATCCCAGTAAGCTTTGTACTAATCTTTCTTCCTCTAGTATCAGAAACAAGTTTTTTTTTTTTTTTTTTTTTTTTTGTGTTCATTCTCATCTGAACTTCTGTTCATTTTGAGTTCATTTTCACCTGTTGCTCTTCCTGCTCTGCATTACGCTACAGCCCCTTTTATTGGGCTTGGCCCCGAATTGTTACTTGCCGCTATATTTTTCTTTATTTTTCTTTGACAGTTGTGCTTTTTCCCTGAACATAGCAGAAACTGGACCGTACAGAAACTTTGATCCTAAAACCATGATAAGAACAGAACCATGAGTAATACACCCCTAATAAATAAATAAATAAATAAATAAATAAAAATATATATATAGCGATCCCTTTATAATCACTAAAAAGCTGTCACTCATCTGACGCGATCTCAAAAACATTGAAGCTGTCTACACTGCACAATGAATCTCTTTTTTACATAATGTCTATACTTTGTTATAATGAGAGGATTCCCAGCATGCAGAACTCAAGGAAAATTAATACCACAATCATCTAACCTGTTCAGCCATTTTTTATTAATTCTAAGAATACAATTTTATTGTCCGGGGTAGGGTAAATAATTTTTTTACTGTACAGTACTATTCAGAGCATGTAGCCAAAATCTGCATGATTTGGGACTCCAGTAAATGAGCATGAACCACAAACAACTGTACATGAGAAACAAAGACTTTATTAACTAGACTAAAGACTAATCTAACATATACACGCACACATGCATACAGATTAGCAATGGAGAGAGAGCTGAAGCAGAATACAGGAAAGAAAGAAGTTCAGCATTGTTTGAAATTCAGCAGATCAACAGCCTTGAGCAAACCATCAGTTATCTAACCCACCCTTCTTAAAAGGGGTAGAGAACTGATGAGAGAGAACCAATTTGAGTCAGAAGATCTTTGGTGAATTGAAGACAAGGCTGCAGCCTGGCACAAACTTAGAGTCAGCTTCATCATCACATCAGACATTCTCAGAATCAGGCAAAAACTGGGGGATCTTGTGATAAGTGATCTTTTAAAGTGTGATGTCACACCCTCTGGAGGTGAGTGAGCCAATAAGAAGTTGCTTCTTTGGAGGGTAACTTTATGACTCTTTGTTCTCTAGCAGGACATTAGCATAAGGAATTTTATTGGGTTTTTAAGAGTGTAATAACTTTAGACCAACAACGTACTCGGTTACTAACGTAACCTCGGTTCTCTCTAGAAGAGGGAACGAGTACTGCGTAAGATATCTTGCGCTAGGGGAAAATCCTTTTTCCGCGAGATATTGAAGCCAAAAATTATCCTTAATTTTGTAATAATGCAAAACGCGTTGCGGCAGCATGCAGACATAGGCGAGACAGCTATTGGCTGCTCTGCGGCAACTGCAGCAGCCTATCGAGCGAGGCGTGACGTCAGACCCAATCAGGGCACTTCGCGCCCGCTGCGTCACGTCCCGCCGAAATGGGCGTGGTCTAGGCCTATAAATACCGCTCGCAGGCAGCTATTATCTGGTTTTTCATCATCGAAGCAACCAGAGCGTGTGCATGCACGGCAAGATACGCAGTACTCGTTCCCTCTTCTAGAGAGAACCGAGGTTACGTTAGTAACCGAGTACGTTCTCTTACGAGAGGTCTCTCGTACTGCGTAAGATATCTTACGCTAGGGGACCCAATGCAAAACGCCGTGCATGCTGAGATCTGACACCAAAGACCCAAGGGCGAAAGCCCGGGGTACATATAGTGCACAATCACTCAGGGAACTCACAGGGAGTCCAGGAAGAGGGAGGGGCGAAGCCGCACTCTTCCACATATGGTAGCGTCGCTGAGACGCGAATTTCATCATACAGACAGGGCGGGGTACGGCCTGAACTGATGGGGGAATGTGGGTCTTACACAGTTTGCCCAGGCACATCTCGTGCTGCTACTTTTTTACTGTCGAACATTGAGCTGTGCTCAGTAGACGCAGCATTCTGAGCTGACGCATCAGGTCAGATAATACTGGTAAACTTAGACCGACAGCAGCCTGGCCTGCAGGGCGGGAACATCTAGGTTATAAAACCTTATAAATGTAGACGGGGAGGCCCAGCCTGCCGCCATACAAATATCTTGCAAGGCAATCCCACTTGACCAGGCCCACGAAGAGGCCATGCCTCTCGTGGAGTGCGCTCTGACACCCAACGGGCACTGCATGCCCTTGGAGGCGTATGCCAGCGCTATAGCATCAACTATCCATCTGGATAGGCTCTGTTTTGACGCGGCTAGTCCCTTAGAACGTCCGCTAAACGAAACAAAGAGCTGCTCCGTCTGTCTGAAACCAGACGAGCGAGAAACATAAGCTCGTAATGCCCTGACTGGGCAGAGGAGGCTCGCGTCTCTTTCCTCATCAGGGACCGGTAGGGCTGACAGGGAAATAACCTAAACGGTGTGTTGAGGGATTTCGGAACATAACCGTGCTTAGGTTTGAGTATAACTTTTGAGTCATTAGGCCCAAACTCCATGCACGCCGCGCTCACAGAGAGCGCGTGCAGATCCCCTATGCGCTTCACCGAAGCGAGAGCCAGCAAAAACACCGTCTTGAAAGACAGGTGTTTCAAATCGATTGACTGTAAAGGCTCAAATGGCGCACCTTTCATGGCTTCCAGAACCGTAGAAAGGTCCCATACGGGGACTGAGGGAGGTCTGGGAGGATTCAGTCTCTTAGCCCCTCTAAGGAAGCGGATGACTAAATCGTTCCTTCCTATTGACTGACCAAGCGTTGTTTCTGAGAACGCTGCTATAGCCGCCACATAAACTTTGAGCGTGGAGGGGGCCCTGCCCCCATCCAACAGCTCTTGTAGGAAGGAAAGCACCTCCGCCACACCACAGTCTGTGGGTGACACACCACGGGCTGTGCACCAGCCCGAAAACACTGACCATTTCGAGGAATAGAGTCGTCTCGTAGACGGAGCTCTAGCCTGCGTGATCGTGTTTAATACTCCTTCAGGGAGTCCAACATGTACCCGTTGATGGCCCAGACATGAAGGGACCACAGTTCCGGGTGAGGATGCCAGATCGAACCGTGGGCCTGTGAGAGGAGGTTTCTCCTCACTGGTACTGGCCACGGGGCAGTACTTGCTAACTGCATCACGACTGGGAACCAAGGTTGGTTTTTCCAGAACGGTGCCACCAGCAGTACTGAGCATCCTTCTTCCCTGATCCGTTCTATCACCTGAGGCAGGAGAGAGACGGGGGGAAAAGCATAGAGCTGGCGGCGGGGCCACACATGGGCCAGCGCGCTCCTGCTCTTTGAGAAAAATTCCTGACAGTGAGCGTTTTCTTGAGACGCAAACAGGTCTACTTCCGCTCTGCCGAATTTCTTCCACAGCAGTTGGACTGTCTGTGGGTGTAGAGACCACTCGCCTGCCGGAACATTGTTCCTGGACAGTCTGTCCGGTCCTATGTTCAGGAGCCCTGGCACGTGCGCTGCTCTAAACGAGCGCAGGTTGCACTGAGCCCATACCAGGAGGCGTTCTGCCAGCCTGTACAGGTTCTTGGACCTGAGGCCGCCCTGGCGATTTATGTAGGACACCACAGACATGTTGTCCGAACGGACCAAGACGTGGCGTCCTTTTATCTGGGGACAAAAACGCGTCAGCGCGTTGTCTACTGCCAGCATTTCGAGGCAGTTTATGTGCAGGAGCTTCTCCCGTTCCGACCACTGGCCGAAGAACGGTCTGCCCTCGAGCAGCGCTCCCCATCCCGAGGTGGACGCGTCCGTGGACACCACTTTCACCCTCGAGGAAGTCCCCAGGCTTACACCTAATTGGTACCAGTCGTTCGCTCTCCAAGGTTTCAGAGCCGTGACGCACTTCTGATTGACCCTGAGGCGAAGCGAACCGGATGCCCACGCTCTGCGTGGGACTCGCGCTTTCAGCCAAAACTGCAGCGGGCGCATGCGGAGCAGGCCCAGCTGGAGCACTGACGATGCTGAGGCCATGAGACCTAGCATCTTCTGAAATTTCTTGAGCGGGACAGACGCGCCGCAGCGAAACGCGTTCGCTGTGCGCTGAATGTCTACCGCGCGCTGTGGTGATAGTCGCGCTATCATGGACAGCGAGTCCAATTCTGTGCCCAGGAAAGATATCTTCTGACTGGGTAACAGAGAGCTCTTCGCCCAATTGACACTGAGACCCAAATCCTCGAGGTGATCGAGTAAAATGGTCGTGTGTTCTATGAGCACTGCGCGAGATTGCGCTAGAATCAGCCAATCGTCCAAATAGTTCAGCACTCGTATGCCTCTCATTCTGAGGGGTGCGAGCGCCGCGTCCATGCACTTCGTAAATGTACGGGGTGCCAGGGACAAACCGAATGGCAGGACTGTGTACTGATATGCCTGGCCCTCGAAGGCGAATCTCAAATATCGCCTGTGACGTGACGCTATCTGTATTTGAAAATACGCGTCTTTCAGATCTATTGACACAAACCAATCTCCTTGGCGAATCTGCACAAGGATTTGTCTGGTCGTGAGCATCCTGAACTGTCGCTTCACAAGCACTTTGTTCAGTTGCCTTAGATCTAGTATGGGTCTGAGACCCCCGTCTTTTTTTCGGTACCAGGAAGTATCTGCTGTATAGCCCTCCTTCGCTCTGAACTTGAGAGAGAGGCTCTATGGCCCCTTTGCTCAGTAGTTTCGTCACTTCGGCTCGAAGTAAATGTGCTACTTCTGTTTTTACCGTGGTCTCGACGCGCGCCATATAGCGGCGAGGGCGTCGGCGAAACTGCAGCGAATAGCCTCTTTTTATAATGTTCAGCACCCACTTCGAAACCCCGGGCAGCTTTGCCCATGCGTCTGCATGGATAGCTAGGGGTTGAATACGAAGCGCGCTCCGCTCGCTCAGCGATGGAGAGGCTTCGGCGTGCTGCAACACAAGCATCGCGCTCGTGACATTTGAGGCATGGGGTGCGCTGATAACAGCGGGCAGATTGCCCGCGCTCGACTCCTCTGCGGTGGTCAGCCGCGAGGGGGAGGGCTGGGCGGTTCCCGTGGGAACTGTCATGTCTATGTGTGGATGTGGGCGCGGGACAGCGGGCACATCTATCACACCGAAAACATCGTTCGCTTGCGTGAAGCGAGTGCACGTTGGTTTCGTTTTTACAGAAACCATGAGACATGCACAACGCGGAGTTAGTGGGCACTGGGTAGTGGGCACTTTCACCATGTTTGAAGCGCAACCGATCTGAGTCGGTTTTATGTGCGCGAGCCCTGTGTGACAGGCTGTGCTTGTGTGTAGGGATGGGCACTGGGCAGTGGGCATTCTTACTACACATGAAACACCATCGGCCGTGGCCGGGACACCAGAAAATACACTCTTTTGGGGATTTATCTGGGTAGCCGTGAAAACGGCATTTGTGTGCAGGCAAGCGGGTGACAGAACCGACTTGTTGGCTGCAGAAAACACTGGAACAGTCACATTTGCTGGAACTGGACGAGCGAATAGCTTTGGTGTGAGTCTGGCCGCAGCGGGACTTAACCCTCTGGGGTCTGAGAGGTTTTTGGGGTCCTTGAGATGTTCTGACATGCCCTGACATTTGTGCTTTTTTCAGTTGCTTATAAACATATTAATGGCAAAGGTGTAAATTCACTCTATTTAGCACAAACAGGGCTACCATAATATGTGAACAACTTGCATGTACATGTTTGTATTTTTGAGAGAATAATGTTTATGCATGGTTTTTTTAAAAACAAAAAACTAAAGTTTCTGAAATAAGGCCATAAAACACATTCTAAATATATGTAAATAAGACTTTTGACTAATGGATGTCATTGCCTACTGTTTTTTCTTCAGAATTATGTGAAAATCATCCTGCCTTATCATTCACATAACACAATACATTGATTTAAATCTTGTAAAACACTTTTTGTTTGGAAAGGCCATATGCGGGTGGGCGTGATTCACACCTGCAGAGTCAATGGGGCCGCATAATGAGGCTGCATACGTAATGAGCCTTTCATTCAGGTGTGTGACTGAGCCACAAGAATGCAAGGACAATATATAACTGGTTTGTTGTTTTTTCCACAAATTTTGCTTGCAAATTGTACAATATCCAAGGTAAACATTTCTAGTAATTGTGCAGTTAATTGTTCTCATACTGTCAGATTTGGAATATATTCTCTTCCCAAATGTGTCACTAATAAAGCATAATAAAATTATTTAAAGAGAAGACTTATAATGACCTTTTAAGATTTTGTTTACATCTATCCTTATATAGGCCTATACATACGTATATATATATATATATATATTAAGGTTATACAATTACAACAACATTTAAAATTGTAACAGTATTTCCAGTGTAATCTTTCTTTGTATTCGCGATTCATATTAAAACAGTATTTTTGCCAGCTGTAGTAGCTCCACAACAGCGCGCATCTGTGCGTTCATTCATTCCGATTAGAACAAAGCAAACAGAACTGACCTATTCCTCAGCGGGATCCGTTTGCTCCTCGAAATGATACTTCCAGAACTTCTGAGGTACATTTTTGCAGGATTATTATCAAGATAGTATTATTCCTCACAGCATCGTAAAGTACATACGTCTGAAAGTGAACTCGCGGTGTGTGTTATCCAGCTGATGTGGGCGTTTCACAGGTTTGTGTGGATCGGCTTACATTTGCGTTTGAATAGCGCGCTCTCTCCGTGGGCGGAGCACATTATAACGTAATTAGCTGAGATGAGAACGACTGACATCTCTCTCTTTGCATACATATTACATAAACTGTGAATATTTGTTTTTTATAAAAATTACTTCATTTAAAAGGAGAGAATTCAAGCGTCATGTCTGTATGCCTGTATGCCTGTTTGACTGAGTATTCGCTGAGTTATGGTTAATTTTCGGACGCGTTTCAGAATGGACTACACTGAAAGAGAGGAGGCAGAACTCGCTTCGTTTTTATTTTTCTTTATTTGGCAAAAAGCACAACACTTTGTTTTTATTGTGAGTATACACAAAAATAATACACATTTAACAGAATCTATTGATGTATGAAACTCCAATGAAAAATCTAAGTCAACAGAGTATTCATGAGTTTCTTTTACACTGCTAAAAAAAAAGCGAGCTGGTATCGCCGGCGATACGGCCGACCTCAGGGGGTTAAACACCGTCGTTTTCCTAGCTGTGCTAGGACGACTTCGGGGCCTCGGGCTTCACCGTAATCCTAGGTCGCGGGCCACGTACAGCGGGGCGGCGACCGGATGAGCGGGAGCGCGGTCTCGCGCTTCGGGCCTGGCGGCGCTGTGAAGTGGAGGCAGTGGACGGTGGCTGTGGCTGTGAGCTCTGAGCAGACGGTTTCGCACGGCCTGCTGCAGAGCTGGAGCGCTTCGGGAGGAAGTGCTTCATAGCCTGTGACGCTTTCTGTACCTCTGCGAATCTCTCCGCGAAATCCTTGACGGAGGATCCAAAGAGGCCTGTGGCGGAAAGCGGGGCGTCGAGGAACGCGGTGCGCTCAGACTCGCCCATTTCCGAGAGCGTCAGCCAAAGATGTCTCTCAGTCACGGTGAGAGAGGCCATATTCCGTCCAATGGCTTGCGCTGCAGACTTAGTAGCACGGAGAGCGAGGTCCGTGGCACTCCTTAAGTCCGGCACGCAGATCGCGTCAGGCCCTTCCTCATCCAGCTTACGGAGGAGATCGGCCTGGAAGATCTGAAGCGTTGCCATGGTGTGCAGCGCTGACGCAGCTTGCCCGGCGGCGGAGAAAGCGCGGCGGAGCAGGCTTGACGTCGTGCGGCAAGCTTTAGAGGGTAGGGCCGACTTAGCACGCCGTCCAGCAGAGGGCGGGCATAAGTGGGCCGCTATCGCCTCTTCGACCGGCGGCAGCGAAAGGTATCCTTTGTTCTTGGCATCGTCAACAGCGGAGAATGCCAAAGAAACAGCAGGACGCACTCTAGCCGAATAGGGGGCGTTCCAGGACTTGGCGACTTCTTCGTGTAACTCAGGAAGAAAAGGCGCCGGTCTGGACGCAGGCGACGCGCGCTCCCCAGGCAGGAAAAATCCATCCAGCCGGTTGTGAGCGGGCTGCTCAGGCGAAGACCACTCAAGGCCGAGGCTCGCCGAGGCTCGCCGCGGCCTGTGCGAGTACTCGCGTGAGCTCCGTCTCGATGGATGCTCTCTTGCCTGAAGACATGCGGGCAGGGGGCGCGGTGTCCTCAGAGCCCGCCCAATCCTCACTGCCTGACGCCAGGATAGAGCAGGAATCATCCTCTCCCAGCAGGGCTTCCTCATCCACGATGTCAACGGAAGCGGCGGCAGACGGCGGCCGCTGTCCGTCAGGAAGCGAGGGTGACGAAGCCGGGGAAGCAAGCGGGCGAACCGGCGAGCTTTGGCGGCTGAGGGAGGGTTCCGGGGCCCGCTGGGCACGGCGCTTCTTACGGCGCGACGCCGCGGCGGGCGGGGGAGCAGTCTCGGTGAAGAAGGCTAGGCGAGTCCTCAGAGTCGCCATTGCCATCAGCTCGCAGTGAGGGCAGCCGCCGTCAGCGAGCGCGAGAGCTGCATGTTCCTCACCCAGGCAGGAAACGCAAATCACGTGGCGGTCCCCGTCGCTGAGTGTGGCTCTGCACGAGCCGCAGGAAGGCATCTTTAAAAAGACGCTAGCTCTTTTAGAATGTGTGTCGCGGCGGCGACACACACACACAAAAGTACAGAGTAATAGAAAGGATATAAGCGCCGGAAAGCGCAGCAGGAAGGCAGGAAGGCGGCGCGGCCAGCGACTTCAGTGACTCGTCCCGCTGAAGGTGCTCTCTCTCAGACGGCGCGGCTTCTTCTCCGGCTCCAGCGATGCGTGTGCTTCGCTTGAAGGATGAAAAATCAGATAATAGCTGCCTGCGAGCGGTATTTATAGGCCTAGACCACGCCCATTTCGGCGGGACGTGACGCAGCGGGCGCGAAGTGCCCTGATTGGGTCTGACGTCACGCCAGGCCTCACTCGATAGGCTGCTGCAGTTGCCGCAGAGCAGCCAATAGGCGCGCGAGCTGTCTCGCCTATGTCTGCATGCTGCCGCAACGCGTTTTGCATTAATACAAAATTAAGGATAATTTTTGGCTTCAATATCTCGCGGAAAAAGGATTTTCCCCTAGCGTAAGATATCTTACGCAGTACGAGAGACCTCTCGTAAGAGAACTGTGCAAAGTACAAACGTCTCTCTTTACTGCTTACATGCTATCATGGAAAGTTACATGCTTAACCTGCACATGACAGCACAGCACCCTGGGAAACCACTACAAAGACAAGAACCTTCAAGATTCTTATAATACTAATGTGTTAGCAAAATGTAATGTAAATTAACAAATAGGGAACAAAAATTGGAGTCCATAGATACCAAACTTGCTACACATGTGATTTTAGTTAACTGTTTTTAAAGCATTTAAAAAAAAAAATTGCCAGCCACCGCTAGCGTTTTTGATCATTTTTACAAAAATGTAATGGCTCCCATATATTTTGATCATTTTCACCAAAATGTTATGGCCCCCAGATTATGTTGTTGTATGAATATCTTAGCATATATATCAAAAGTCCCTCTGTTTTTAAAGTGCCTCTGCACTCAATTGGATAGAACTACAACTAATCAGAGCAACGGAGTAAGTGTCGTATGTTCTTCATTCATCTTTCCGATCGACAAATGCCTTGATTGCGGTTCTTTGTTCCTCTTGTAAAATTAATGTGCAGTCGATATCTTCTATAACAGACGCGATGGCGGAATCTACACATGATGTTTCATAAACAAAGTTCGGGAGGAGCACGTTCAAATAATCAATCCAATCAACTTTTCATCAAACAATTACATATCAGCATGAGAGGAAGCATATATTTATTCACTCTGTCAACTCACCTTACATTCCTTGACAGTTTTCAGCATCCCTCCACTCACTCTTGGCTTGTTCTTCCACAGCAAGGAATACGGGGGGGAGTACTTTGGGTTTGGGCCGAATACCGAGCCCAGAGCCCTGTCTTCAGGCAGCACGCCAAATATGCATTTATTCTATATGACTTATTTGTAAGTGTGAACTCGTGAAATCTGGACATGTTACTAAATAACAATCTGGCACTAAAAATAAATATGGGAAAGAAAAGTCAGCTAATAATGTCAGCTAGAACCTAGGGATGTTAACCGATGACCGTTTGACCGATGGTTGACCGTATCAACGCTAACCGATCAAAGTTGTCGGTAGTCTGTAAAAAAAAAAAAAAAAAAGTGATCTCTAAATTAGGCTATTATAGACAGTGGACTAAACACTACTACAGTTAGCCATCTCATTCCAAGATCTTTTTGTGTGAAGTGAACAAATCCCTCACACTCAATTTTTCATAACTCGCCTGTTTGTACTTAATAAACCAATAAAAACATTTGGCGCGAGGTCACAGCGTTTGGGTTCGCGCGCTCACAAGGTTTGCGAAAAGTAAAGGCTACAGGCTAAAACACTCGAGGTTAGAGCCAGGGCAGACGACAGGATGAAGAGTGCAAAGAAAAGTAGTGTGTGGGACTGTTAGGGGTTAACAGTTTAGGACCCATGGACCAGATGTTTGAAAAGAAGACCCGGAGTCAGAATTATAAAAAATTGAAGAAAAGTTTTACTGAAGATAGTTTGCAGTTTCATCAGCAGAAGTCAGCTTCAAGACTCACACAGGAGTTCGTAGGCCGCCCCACTTACAGTTACAAAGATCACAGCAGTTATACCATTTCCAAGGTCTAAGCTACGTCATTGCTTACAGGCTGAATGATTCTTATTGGACAAGAAATTGATAAACATAGTAATTTTCCACACATATACAGATAGACAGAAGCATATCTCCATAGATTATGCCGCTGACACTCGGACCCTGAAGTTAGGCACGTCATGACCTTCCAGGTCGCAAATTTGGGTTGCTGGGTGCCAGCATGTCTCGAGCAACAACTCAGTCAATCTCCAACAATGCCAGTGGTTCCTTAACCTGTAAGCAAGAAGACTAACACACACACCGACACACATCTTTTCCAAGGTTGGATTTGGCCAGGCTCTAACTATAAACAGGAGTCTCGTCTCAAAACATCAAGATAACAAGTTCTTTCTCTCAGAATAGGACACTTTAGTCTAAATGGAAACTATAGGCTTTAACTGACAAATGGTACCTTAAACTATAGACTTAAATGACCCCTATGGGTTTTAACATGTTGAAGACCTTTCTCAAACACAAAACCAGTCCCTATTTAATTTCTGGAAGCTGGGATAAATAGGCAAGCAATGTTACTGCATTCAAATATCAAATACTGACATTAATGAATACATGAAAAGAACATTTCAGTAATCACACTGGTAACTTCTATAACAAAGTAAAATCTCCAGAGAAGTTATTCAACTCATTTGATATTTAGAAGGAAACATATTGATTAATACCTTGATTATAATCACTCATTACATATACATTGAAGCAGCAGTGGATTCCAATCCACTCCCTTCAGTCCCCCGTTTTAGACCAATGTGGGGTCCTAAACACCACATCTGGTCTTTCCATAAAGGCTGCTTCAAAATGTTTGGTTTCTGACCCATGCTCCTCTATCAGGTAAATTTTTTTATGAAACAGACAATATATTTTTCCTTTTAAGGACTTAACATGAACATAATATCCCACATAGTATTATTGATCTCCAGAACCTGCTGATATAGCTGTCTTTACATGTCTTACACAACTGTTATTCATCTTGGCTAATTTGGAATTATCATCAACTTAACTGATACAAAAAGTACATATTTATTCTCTGGAAGCCGGGCTAAATAAGCAAGCACTGTTGCTGTATTCCTAGCATGGGCTAGACCCGCAGTCACTACTCAGATCCTAAATACAGACTATAATCATTGTCTATAATCATAAATACCAGGATACATCCATAAAACTATAATTTCCAATTCCTTTTATCATAAACTAAGAAAGATAGTTAATCCATTATTTTCACTACCCTATTATAGACCCTTTAGGTTCAAAACACAATGTTTGTCAAACTGAAAATAAACAACAACAAAAAATAATAATAATAATCCATCTAAGTACTTTAAGTCTCTACTGAATTCATCCTTCAGTTTACAGTCACATAGCATGTAACATCTTGTACTTTTTTTTTCAAAAATAGAAATAAAATAAAACAAATTCACATCATCATTTCAATCATTATTTTACCACTAAAATATAGAATTGTTCCCCATTCTGCTTAATAAAACTTTTGTTCATTCCTTATCTTTATATCACGTTAATACCTGTTAATCATACTCAATGCCTTATTATTTTTATCTGAAACTCACTTTTCAGACCATTTCAACTTAATTTGACTGAACAGGCGTTCATAAATAGTTCCATAAATTCTATCAGAAATTGTATTTTCATAACATACATTTTTCTACTATATTTCTTCTCATCTTTCCCTATTTCCCTACATGCCAGTTCCTTCTGCATCATTTTCCTTTCTTTTTGCTCTACCTCATCTAACCAGTACATTATTGTTTTCTTACAATCCCTACACACACTAGTCTCATACAACAACCTTTTTGTTTTTCACTTCCCTCAAGTCACTTCCCTTTTACACAGTCTCTCAGCGCTGTCAGTCTAGTGACACTTGAAGTTCCCTCTTTAGGGAATCATGGTATATTATTAATTCTTCAATACCCTTGTTTTCATAACTTTAATTTTAACTTTATTTTCCATTATAACTTCTCACATTATTCCTCTATCAAATGGTTAGTCTGAAAATCCCCCAAAAATATTATTAGTATTGTCTCAGTCTCACTTATCTTTACTGTTTTTCACAAACCAAAATATTATGTTACTCGAATCTCAACCCTTAATACAGCCATATAGCTGCTTTCTCCTTTAACCTTTATTACCTAAATTGTAGTTTTCTTAGACATCTAATGTCATACATCAATTTAATGGATTGAGAAATAAAACTTTTTAGAAGTTATATCCACTCCTCCTCTGTTCGTCCACCGGCCTTTCATAAAAATGAGGGAGCCCTCTCTGGATAATTTGGATAGTGACTTAGCCAATGTGTCACTTTGTCTCTATGCCATCAAGTCTATTATTTTTATGTTTACATTATGATCCTACCTATGTGTCTTATTTAAATTTAGACCCTCAGTTGAATTTAGACAAGAGTTTTTACCCCATAATGGATGACAATCTTCAATTTCACAATTCCAAATTACATAAATACTAATCCAGAGAGTAATTCAGATCAGCATCATAAATGACTAAAGTAGTCATAATTACCAGTAGTAGACAGAGCTGGAAAACCAATTCAATTAAAGCTCGTCCCATGTTCTGTCTCGTCTTTTCATCAGATTGATTCAGAATTATCAGCTTCTTTAAAGTTTGTCGTTTCATTTAACCCATCTGTAATGATAAAACACTCATTCCAGAGGTTAATGACACAATATTCACAAAATCAGGAAATAATAGTACCACAAACTAACACATACAAGACATGAAGTGCAGTCACCATCACACACATGCATTCTAGACACACATATGCTCATTTTCAATGTTCACTTTTTTTATATTAACTCTAAAAATATTTACTTCACATTTTTCTTTCGGTTTTACCTAATTTTACATAGTCTCTTAACCAGTTTCAAAGCATTTCTGTTCATTATTCATTTGATTTTAAAAAAGTCAGCTGGGTTGTTTTGGTTCATTATCATTATTTTGCTTTAGCTTGCTTTAGCAGGCCAATAACAGAAAGACAGACAGAGTACCATCCCTTCCTCCACAACAGTCTCTATCATTATATTAAATATCATATTAAACAAATAATCTTTTCAACAGCCTCCTAAGACTGTAGCTAAATTAATCATAGCCTAGAACCCTTAATAGTTCACACATGTTAAAATACAAATGTTTAACTCAAATTAGAACCATTACAACAATCTAAAATACATTATGCTATGAGCATTTCTAAGGTTATCTTTATTTTAAATACTCAATTCACCTAACCTTTAAAGTTATCCAGACTTTTTCTTGAATCTACAAAAGCTGTCTTCATCTTTAGCCACCACCATGTCTAACGACCTTCAGGAGTTAAAACTTTCTTTTTGACATATTATTTCAATATCAACACTTCCATAATTTTTTTTTTCCTTGCCCATAAGGCAACCAGCATCATGTTCCTGATATAAATTAAGTTTTGTTACTGTCTCCACAACATAATGACAATCACCTCACGGTCTCAACTGGCTCTTGAAAGCCCATTCCCATTAGCTCTTTATCTTTAATCTCCATCAGGGTGTTGTCCCCTGGCACAGTTGCACTTGTCACAATTAAAAAACAAGCCATAAAATGAATGTGGTTTCTGGTGTGTGTTATGGAGGAACTCTCATTTCTGGGTCAGACATGCCGTAACTCCTTACAGCTCCATCCCCCCTTAATGATATGCTGACGCTGGTGGCCTCTCCCAGTCATTCAGCGCCACTCTCATAACCAACTCACATAACACACCTCCATTCAGGAGATGCCCAGTGTTTGTTACGTGACCCTCTGTCTTAGGTTGACCTCTGGCCCTAGAGAATCTTACCCGTCTATGAGTGATATCACTTCGTGCACACTGGTAACCGCTCTTCCCCATAACAGAATCTTTGACCATTTTCTTCAACATAATCAGTTCTGGAGCTTAGGAAAGGCACACTCAAGAGTCACCAGAGCCATTCGGACTGCCTAATAGTGTTAACACAGGGAGGCAGGTTAATAACAGCAAATCGGCAAAATCGCAATACTGAGCTTATACTCAGTGAATTTAGTTATCACAACGTCCATTCAGTGTACTGTTACATCTGTAGCCGGAGCCATCAGCCCTGCATGGTGGAGACTAAAATGAGACAAAGAAGTTACTGGCCCTGAATTAAACTAGTCAAAAACGTCACTTCGATTGTTTAAGACTTCTTAAAAGTCATTCAGTTTTACTTTTAAAACATTTACAAATTTTCTTTTTTTATGTATGAAATCTGAACTGCCTGTAGCATGATTTCTTTTAACATCTCCATGTCTATGATTTTTAAACTGAAACACTGTGCTTCACTATAAATAGCTTATTATCACTTATGACACAGGCTCAGATAACAGCTTTTAGCTGACTTTGAATGAGAGAGAGACTCTGAGGCATTCAGGACTGGTACACTGCACTCTCATCAACTTCTAAAATCAAACTTTTTTTTTAACTATCTTATAACTCTAGCCCAGCGTAAGGCATCTTTGCCAGAATTTACATGCGTTTTCAAATAAACATAATTTTTATATTTGTCTTTTGCCCACATCAGGGAATTTAGACATTACAAATTTCCACTCAGATCGTGTCTCTGTCGCACTGGCCGTTTCAGCCAATCACAAGCTTATCTTTTGAAAGCAAAACATCAGCTCCTAGTCCTTTCATGGTCAACACTATTCCTCCACGTTCAAGACACTAACAAGCTGTTTGTTTAATCAGATGCCTTTCTACATATTTTACATTTAGCAACTGTTAGTCCAGTAATACTGCTTTTACTTATTTGATCACATTTCATCTCAATTTTAGTTGTCAAGTTCCCGTTGTAGGATTCACACTAACTTTGAGGAGGCTAGCACTCTCCGCTTGTGATGCATCTTTTGCAGTTATCATTGTAAATCATTTATGAGACTAGTCTCTCAATATAATCTAAACCCTTTCTAAAAGTGTTTCATTAACACACAATCATCCCTTTAGTTACTTTTATGTATTTTGCAACTCATATTTTTAGTCATCATCTGTAATTTTACATCAACCTGTATTCATCAATTCACTTATGAAAAATATTATTATAGATCTTTCCTTCAAAAGGATTCCCTTAAGACTTCAATATTTTGACCTTGTTTTTATCTCTTATTCTTTCTCAGACGAAAACTTTGATATCATCATTTAAACACTGATCTAATTTCAAACCCACATTAATACCAGAAATTTCTGTTACTTTCACTTTCACTTTTTTTTTCTTTTTTTTTTACCTTCTGAGTGGGCATTTACAATTATGGGCTAATGGCCCTGCTGACCACAATTAAAACAACTCTCTGTCATCTGGTGGGTTCATGTGTCAGCCACAACTACAGCAGCACACACCTTTACTATAGTTTGATCACTGTGAGCTTGCAAACGGCTCAAACTTACTGCACACCCTTGAAGCAGTGTGTCCCAATCAGGAATGTAAACACAGCAGTGATAAGCAGTTCTCTGTATTCTTTTACACCAGTGGCGTATTCAATAGCCAAATCATAATCTTCATCATTATCATTGGCAGCACATTAATTTTCATAAGCTGCACAGAAAATCACTCAACATATTCTTAGGGGTTTTCACACTGTTTCCGTTTAACTTAAATTACATTTGTCCAAGGAAATGATCCCAGACCCATAATTACATTTACTTGCTTTTTGTAATTATCTTAAGCAATACAAGGATAAAAATTACAAATTTTCAGTTTCATTCTTTGTGTAGCCAGTCAAGTATTTGTTTAAATTTCAAAACAGAATCAAAACCCTGACTACCCATTTTCTTAATAATTTCACATTTCTTTGAAGTCAGAGCATCAGAGCACAGCTGCTTACAGCGTTTGCTCTCTTCTGTCTCACTATTTGTTTCAGGACTGTTCAGGTTATTGATCAAGTTACTCAATTTGTCTGCCATATCTTAATCACAGTAGTTCAAACTCACCTGAAGTTATTGCAGAAATGGAGGCGGCGATCTTTGAACAACACAGCTTGGCTTCTGCATGATGAAACTGCAAAGTATACTCCAACATGACAGTTACATATACTGGTCCACGCCAATTTGGGTCACAACTTTTTTATTTTTCTCTCGGGATCATTCCTGATGCATCCCTGGCAAACAACCCTTTTTTTGTTAGTATCCCTAACTGCCTAATTCACTAAATTCGGGGATCCCCTATCTGAGATGGAAGAGATGGAGTAGGTTTGCGGCGTCCTGGACCTTCAATCCAGGGACGTACTCTGCTGGGGTTTTGCTACACCAACAATGCCCAGCGGGGCCCCCACAGAGCACGCTTCGCTTGCGCTGTCTGCTCTTGTTAACTTTAAACCTTAAACAATGCTATCAGCGACTTCTTATACTTTAAACTTAGTATAATTAATCTTCACTCTCCTCATCGGAGTGAAGCTCTCCACTCGCCTCGTCGGAGTGGAGCTCTTCCGTCCCCCTTCACAATCTCTTCCATTCAGACAGCACTACCAAATAATTCTTTCTACCTTGTTTGCTGATTTGCCAGGGGTGTCACCAAGAATAATTGCCCGCATTCTCCACCATTACTGTTAGGGGTTAACAGTTTAGGACCCATGGACCAGATGTTTGAAAAGAAGACCCGGAGTCAGAATTATAAAAAATTGAAGAAAAGTTTTACTGAAGATAGTTTGCAGTTTCATCAGCAGAAGTCAGCTTCAAGACTCACACAGGAGTTCGTAGGCCGCCCCACTTACAGTTACAAAGATCACAGTAGTTATACCATTTCCAAGGTCTAAGCTACGTCATTGCTTACAGGCTGAATGATTCTTATTGGACAAGAAATTGATAAACATAGTAATTTTCCACACATATACAGATAGACAGAAGCATATCTCCATAGATTATGCCGCTGACACTCGGACCCTGAAGTTAGGCACGTCATGACCTTCCAGGTCGCAAATTTGGGTTGCTGGGTGCCAGCATGTCTCGAACAACAACTCAGTCAATCTCCAACAATGCCAGTGGTTCCTTAACCTGTAAGCAAGAAGACTAACACACACACCGACACACATCTTTTCCAAGGTTGGATTTGGCCAGGCTCTAACTATAAACAGGAGTCTCGTCTCAAAACATCAAGATAACAAGTTCTTTCTCTCAGAATAGGACACTTTAGTCTAAATGGAAACTATAGGCTTTAACTGACAAATGGTACCTTAACCCTTTGGGGACCAAAAAACGCGCCCGCGCGTTTTGCTCGGTTTTTTTTTTAGCAATGAAAAATAAACACAAAATGCTCTGTTAATTTTGATCTTTCATTTTCGTGTAATACATCAATCGATCCTGTTCAGTTTCTATTTTTTTTCTGTATACTCACAATAAAAATAAAGTGTTTTGCTTTTTGACAAATAAAGAAAAACTAACATGATGCTATTTCTGCCTTCTCTCTGTCAGTAAACTCCCATTTGAAACGCGTTCGAAAATGATGTATAACTCCGCGAAAATTCAGTCAAACAGGCAAACAGACCCACGGGCATAAAGCTTGAGATCGCAGCTTTTAAATGAAGTAATTTATATAAAAAACAAATATTATCAGCTTCTGTAATCTGTATAAAAAGAGAGCGACTCCAGTCGAGCTCATTATGAGCCATTCAAAAGTAATTTGACCACGCCCCGGAGAGCGCGTGCTATTCAAACGCAAATTCTGAGAACCATTTCAGTCTGTGAAACGCCCCCACATCAGCTGTAAACAAAGAGGCATAATAGCCTACCTTATGGAGAAAAGTTTCCGTGCTGATATGAGGAGCAATATGAGGAGCAGATCCCGCTGAGGAGTGAGGTAGGCTAAGTTATCCTTTCTCAAGTGTTAAAGTGTTAGTGTAGGCCTATGTAAACAAAAAGATGAATCGCGTTTCTATAATATGAATCGCGTTTCTGTGAGATGAATGAAGGGTACATATTTGTAAAGACTGTTTAGCCTAAATATGAATCGCGTTTCTGTGAGATGAATGAAGGGTACATATTTGTAAAGACTGTTTAGCCTAAATATGAATCGCGCGTCTGTGTGTGAAAGAATAAACTGCTTTGCTATAGCCTACTGAGATGAGTAAAAATCGACTGAAATATGTTGAAATAAAATGTATTTGTATAAGCAACGTATTAAACTGCAAATTAACATTTATAAGCTATGCCCTAATATTTCATAAAAACAACGTTACAGTCAGGCGAAGTATGAAAGACAATATTTTGTTGACTAGATTTGGGTACAGTTTTTACTGTAGAATATACTGTCACATCAAATAAGCTTTTCTGCTCATATATATAAAATACTATTTTGTCAAAAATAAAGTCATAGACTAAGATGTTCCAATGTTGGCTATATTCAAACTAATGAATACATATGATAAAATGTAGGCCTATAATCTTTTTTTTTTTTTTTTTACAAAGAAAGAGTACTTTTTTGCAGAAATATTGCTGAAATTGTAATTATTGTTGTAATTGTAACCTTTTTAATAAAATAGCAAAACATATGTACAAGATAGATGTAAGCAAAATCTTAAATGGTCAATATAAGTCTTCTTCAAAATATATATTTTGTCCTTGCATTGTGGCTCAGTCAGTGTCACACCTGAATGAATGGCTAATTATGCAGAGTCATTATGCAGAGTGGGTGGGACTAAGGTGTAAACTACTCCTCCCCCTCGCATATTGGCTTTCCAAGCAAAACCTGTTTTACACCATTTAAATCAATGTATTTTTTTTTGTGAACGATAAAGCAAGACTATTTTCACATAATTTTGAAGCTAGAACTTGAAGAGACAACATCCATTAGTCAAAAGTCTTGTGGGCACATATTTTGTATGAGTTTTGTGGTCTTATTTCAGCAACTTTCATTTTTATTTTTTTAAATAACCACGCATAAACATTATTCTCTTAAAGGGATACTCCACTTTTTTCGGAAATAAGCTCATTTTACATCTCCCCCAGAGTTAAACAGTTGAGTTTTACCGTTTTAGAATCCATTCAGCCGAACTCCGGGTCTGACGGTACCACTTTTAGCATAGCTTAGCACAGATCATTGATTCTGATGAGTCCAGTAGCATTTCTTTCAAAATGACCAAAGAGTTTCAATATTTTTCCTATTTAAAACTTGACTCTTCTGTAGTTAAACCGTGTACTAAGATCGACGGAAAATGAAAAGTTGCGATTTTCTAAGCCTATATGACTAGGAACTACTCTCATTCCAGCGTAATAATCAAGGAACTGTGCGGCTGTACCATGAGTGCAGCAGGCGTAATGATATGACGCAGCGCCTGAAAATAGTCCCCAGCTCGGTAACTTCTTCCAACGTGACCGGGACTAAGTTTGTCTAACCTATTAGACCTATTTTCAGGCGCTGCGTCATATCATTACGCCTGCTGCACCCATGGTACGGCCGCACAGTTCCTTGATTATTACGCAGGAATGAGAGTAGTTCCTAGTCATATAGGCTTAGAAAATCGCAACTTTTCATTTTCCGTCGATCTTAGTACACGGTTTAACTACAGAAGAGTCAAGTTTTAAATAGGAAAAATATTGAAACTCTTTGGTCATTTTGAAAGAAATGCTACTGGACTCATCAGAATCAATGATCTGTGCTAAGCTATGCTAAAAGTGGTACCGTCAGACCCGGAGTTCGGCTGAATGGATTCTAAAACGGTAAAACTCAACTGTTTAACTCTGGGGGAGATGTAAAATGAGCTTATTTCCGAAAAAAGTGGAGTATCCCTTTAAAAATACAAACATCTACATACATGTTGCTCGCATATTATGGTAGGCCTGTTTGTGCTATATAGAGTGAATTTACACCTTTGCCATTAACATGTTTATAAATAACTGAAAAAAGCACAAATGTCAGAGCATGTCAGAACATCTCAAGGGCCCCAAAAACAGCTTGGTCCCCAGAGGGTTAAACTATAGACTTAAATGACCCCTATGTGTTTTAACATGTTGAAGACCTTTCTCAAACACAAAACCAGTCCCTATTTAATTTCTGGAAGCTGGGATAAATAGGCAAGCAATGTTACTGCATTCAAATATCAAATACTGACATTAATGAATACATGAAAAGAACATTTCAGTAATCACACTGGTAACTTCTATAACAAAGTAAAATCTCCAGAGAAGTCATTCAACTCATTTGATATTTAGAAGGAAACATATTGATTAATACCTTGATTATAATCACTCATTACATATACATTGAAGCAGCAGTGGATTCCAATCCACTCCCTTCAGGACCATTTCACCAAAAAGAATGACACAGATGTAAGTTGCAGCTTGTGTGATACTGTGCTTAAATACAGTAGTAGCACATCATCTATGATGTAAGGTGATGATGATCATCATCTTTCTTTATTATTGTTAGCACTACCTCAAACTAAAGCGGCGTCTCTTCGGAGCTGTCGTTTTCTTAAATGAGTCGCGGCAACGTTTCAAATGAGCTTCTAACGCTAGACAAACGCCTTTATTTTCAACGCGATCACCTTGTACCCAAACCATTTTGAAACTAAGGAGCCATTTGTCCTCCGATTACATACAAGCTCCTCGGCGCCGCGTTTGCCGGACTCATGTTTCGCGCTGTAGGGGATTTTAAAAAAGTGACGTGAGTGGAAGGGCGGCAGTGTGTGTGTGAGCGAGCGGGAGGCAGAGCGGCAGAGAGATGCGACAGAGTTGCGAAATTGCAGGCGCGGCTCGAAATGGCTGTTATTTCAAATAGCGTAGCATATTTTAAACTAATCGGTTAACCGGTTTCAACCGGCTAATGAGGCTCGGTGGTCGGTCAAGAAAATTTTTCGTTTTCGCCATCCCTACTAGAACCGCAGTAGGACCACGAACTTCATGACCAAATACCAAATAATTTGGACTAAATCCAATGCTCTCCTGAGTAACCTCTCTAACTCCCATAAAGCAACCAAGGCAGCCCCTCCTCCCAATCGGACACAAGCTCTACACAGTATGACCGTAGCAATGACTTCAGGGTCTGATGAAATCTTTCGAGGGCCCCTTGACTCTGAGGGTGATATGCACTGGAAATGTTATGACTAGGGGTGGGCGATATGGAAAAAATATCATATCACGATTTGATAAATCACGATTCACGATTTTATCACGATTCTTTTTCATGTTGCTTTTTAAGACTATTTTGCAAATTACTGAGCCGCAATACAAGCAAACTAATTTCCCCATTTAAAAAATATAGCCATACAAGGTAACAAAACATAAAAGGGAAAAAAATTACAAATTAGCATATTTTAATCAAGTGTATATTTAATGGGAGTGCAATTGTGAAAAGTAAGAACATTCAACAGGACTTGCATTACAATCAAAGACTTCTCATCACAAAATGAACATTGTTTAAAAAAAAAAATCAAACACTGGCAACAGCTGTAACAGTCAGTAGACAGACCCTGAGCAAAACCCATGTCAGCATGTTTTTCTCTTTCTATTTTTTTGAGGTAGCATCTAGCATGAAAAATATAGATAAACAGATGCATCAAAAACAATTAAAAAAATTTAAGCTTATTTTAAAAAGGTTAAATAAAATTGTTTAAATAAAATGTAATGACACTATAGCATTTGCTTCAAAAGGTAAAACACAACACAATAAATAGCTTAATAAAGAAAAGTCAAATACAAAATTTAAACTACCTTTTATAATCTCTTAAGTATTTTTTTTTTAAAGTACAATGTGATTCAGAACCAAACAATCAACCAAAGGTGCAAACATATGTCTGAATCCTGACTCTTTTAAACTTAGCAGCTTTAGAACAAACCTTTCACATTCGTGCACATTCACATATCCTAAGAACGTAAACTATGACTGATCCCAGTCACACATTTTTAGAGAGGAAAACCAGTTGATTGACTTTATCTGGCTTGAGAGTTGCCCTCTGGCATGTGACAATATTGCCACCAGTGCTAAAAGCTCTTTCTGAGGGAGCACTTGTGGCTGAAATGCACAAGTACTTTCTAGCAAGCTGGCTAACTCTTGGAAAGTTTGCGTCATGGACTTTCCACCATTCCAAGGGATTCACCTCACTTTCTGCATTTGGTGTGGACCACATCCCTTCAATTCCCCTTCTATTGCCTCTTTTAGAGAAAAGGAAGTTGATCCTGAAATTGCAGATGCACAGCAAGCACCACCTGAGGTTTTCAAAAAGCTGGCAAGTGATTTCTTTACTTTCTTGTGTGGGGTTTGTTCTGCGTCAGGGCTCTGTGATGTGGAGGCTGTTGAACCGATGCTGCTGGATACAGTCAGCAAAGACTCCAGCTCAGATACAGCTCTGGCTTGTATTCCCTCTATCTTGTCGCTGTCAATGTATTGGGTTTTGAACCTGGGATCAAGAAGCGAAGCCATATCCAACAGGTCATCGGTGGGATCCTGATATTAGTCAGTGAGGTAATTGAGAATTGTTTGCTTCATTGTTTTTGTTAGTTCAGTGTCATCATCATTCAGGCTCAAGATGTTGACTTTCAACAGGGAAAGCACTGGCTTTACGTAGGACACACTCACATAGTCCTCACCAGAGAGTGCATCAGTGAAGTCTCTCAATGGACTCAGTGCCTTTTTCACAGACTCCATCACATCAATGTCTTGCCATGCCTTCAGGACCTGCAAAATGGCCTTTTCCTGGTCAAGCACTCTCTCAATCATGTTGAGTCTGGAACCCCATCGTGTAGGGGATTCAGTGATGAGTTTCTGTTGAGGTAGTTTCAGCCCTCTTTTTCTTCCAACTGAAAGAGAATGTACTGACGACTTTCTTGCAGATAGATGTTATGCGTTCAACACATTTTCAATTATTTCTCAATTGTAATATTTTATTGAAACCAAACAAATTGTGCTACAATCAGTGCTTGAAGTGGGGGGGGGGAAAGGTGCCGGTACTCTGTAGTAAGGGGGAGGCGTAGAGGGGGGTGTGGGGGCAGCTGCGCCCTCATTAAATTATGGAATAATTTTTTTAAACATTTAAAAATAGTCCTATTTGTGGAAAAAAATATGTAATATTTGAGTTACATAAAAGCTTTTTATTTGTTTTCTTCCTAATTGTCCTTGAAATGGTGGTAAAAAAAAAAAAAAACACCCCCAACACAAAAATGGTTTGGCCACTGATCAAAATTTGATGTCATTTGATTTGAAGTTCAGTACGCTCAAAATGTCCGGTGCTCAGAAAAGAGAAGAAGAGAAAAGGAAAATAGAGGCCTGGGAGTTTTTCTAAACAAATATTTTAAAAAAGGTGGTGACGGTGAAGCTGGAATTAGTAAAGTCAACTTAGAGCAAGGTACAAAACAGCGCAGCCAAAACAATGTTCCCGAGCCTTGTCAGCGGTTTTCCTGCATTGAATTTTTTTTGGTGGCCGCCAAAGCAAATTTTTGTCCCGTCAAAGCCTTATTTGATCGGCGAGTGATAGAATAGAATGAGTGCTGAATGCTGATCGCCTGACAGGGCGCATAACGAGCAGAGAGAGAGAGAGTGTGTGAGAGAGAGAGAGAGAGAGAGAGAGAGAGAGAGCGCGAGAGAGCGCGCCCTCACGTCTTCAAACAACACGTCGAACGCTGTCTTGCTCTCTCTCCCTCGCGCATATATTAATCAAAATAATTTTTGACACGATAGTAAAAGGTCGGAAGACCGCAGTTTCACATGGAGCATTTGGAGATTTTTTCTCTTCAATTAACGCGGGCTGTGAATTGTGCGCATCTAAGATTATCTCGTCCCGGGCCCAGGCAAGACTGTCAGCTGGCCTGCACTTTTGCATTGGCAAATCATGACATTTGAAATTTCTACAGTGAAAAACTAAACTTGGAGATATTGCAGGTACAACAACAATTTATTGTTTGTTATTTATTAACAACATATTTAAACATATTTAAAGTCGTGCGTGCAAACGGAACTTCTCCAAGTCTGCAAGTCCAAAAATACAATTATGGTGAGATTACTACATTTTATTATATTAAATGCATTTATGGTGAAATTATTATATTTTCATGTCATTCTGTGTTAATTTTGACCACGAACCATGTGCTGTCACTTTAATTCAGCGCGTGCAGCACAGCAGAAATAGATCTGTGCGGAAACGAACGCTGCACCTGGAACGGATCGCCGGACCGCATCCGCATGCAGTGTGAAAGCTGTTAACATGGGTGCGGAAAAACGCACTGCAAACGGAGTATATGTGAAACGGGCATGCGCTTTGCTGCGTTTACATGGACACAATCGGAATTAAATCAATCCGATTGATGAATCCGAACAAGGTGTTTACATGAATGATAAATAAAGTAATCGGGTTGATGTGCGCGTTTATATGTCACAAGTTTCAAATCGGATCTGATGTTTTGACATGCGCACACTTCACGAATATACAGAGTTTCCCGCTTTTTGCGCATAAATATTCTCCTCTATTGGTTCTTTCTTTGTTTTAAAAAGCAGACATAATATTAATTCGTCTCTGGTCATAATTTAGAGCATATTAACCGTTTTGCTGTGCTGCTTATTGATCACGCATGCCCCTCCCTGCGGCCAAAACCAGTCGTCTGTGGATGAGAATCCAAAACAAGGACTGGTGGGACGTTGTCCTGCTTCACTTCACAGACGCGCGAGTGAAATGAGAATTTTAGAATGACGGGAAACTTATTAATATGACACTTTATTCAACAGGAAGAACAGCTCGTTCCGCGCGTCATACGTCATTACGCTAGTTAACGTCATTGCACATGCGCAGTCCTTTCAGTTTCGGTTTTCAATCCGATCAAGTGTTTACATGTTCTCTCGATCGGAGTACAAAAGGGATAAACCACCCCTTTCAATCCGATCAAAATTTCATTCGGATCGAGCTCAATCGGATCGATTAAGGTGTTTACATGAAGGTTTTTTAGTCCGATTGAGCCGTCAATCCGATTATAAGTGTCCATGTAAACGCAGCTAGTGGTAGAGTACCGGCTACATGCGAGAAGTAGCGGTACGCAAGAAAAAGTGCAGGTACTCTTAAGAGTAAAATGTAGAAGTGCCGGTACTGCGTACCGGTGAGTACCGCCCCACTTCGAGCACTGGCTACAATACCATATTTTTTTCATATACAAAACATTTAAATAATAATCCAATTCATATAGTAAACTAGTCTCATCATTTTACTCTGTTCAGTGTTCCTAATGTACCTTTATTAGTAAATATTTAGTATTACAAACAAACTTCTAAATTCCAGTGACAATATTTTATTTTTAGTTTCACTCACCAATAGCTAGGTGAAGTCTTTGCCCAAAGCACTGCAGACGTGTCCAACTGTTGAGCTCCAAGACCCTCACCATGTTAGCCCCACTGTCAGTGGTCATGCAGGTCATGTTCGCTTCTTTCAGTCCCCAACATTCAAGCGCTTCTCTAAGGCCTTGTGCTATGAGCTCTCCCGTGTGGTCTTGTGGGAAGTATGTTGTTTCTAGACACGCACTGCACAACTTCCAGTCATCAATGAAATGAATTGTCCGACTTAAATATGGTTCTGAAGTGCGGCTAGACCATAAATCAGCTGTTGTGGCAAAACAATTTTACATTTTGAACTTTGTGTTCCATCTTGTTGCGGCATTCCGAATACAGCCGTGGAATGGCTGTGGCAGAAAAATATTTGCGGCTGGGAATCTCGTAACGTGAATCTACGACTTTGAGCAGTCTTTTGAAGCCCTCGTTTTCCACAGTTTTTATGGGGATCATATCCTTGGCCAGGTAAAATGTCACTGCATCAGAACGGCGCGCATCGCATGTTACGTAGCTGAAAAAAAGCCATAGATCTGCATCTGATAGAACGTGCACTGTAGCGCTATTCAACGATATTTCTGAAAAAGTGAATCGTGGAGACATTTTAATCGTTCACGATTAAATATCGTCATATCGCACACCCCTAGTTATGACTGATTTTCAATTGTTGCAAAGCCTTAGCAAACTGAAGGCTCATAAAATTAGAGCCCTGGTCAGACTGGATAATTCTAGGAATGCCAAATATTGACATAAAGGAGGTTAAAGCTTTGAGAATAGATTTTGTAGTAATGGGCCTGACAGGGTACGCAGCTGAATACCGGGTAGATAGACACATAACTGTGAGTAGATACAAATGACCAGTCTTTGATCTCGGTAAAGGACCTACGCAATCAACTAGCAAATACTCAAATGGTTTTGATATAGCTGGAATAGGTTGGAGAGGAGCCACAGGGATTTTCTGGTTTGGCTTACCAGTGAGTTGGAACACATTACAAGTTCTAATAAACTTTGCCACGTCTCTTTTTAAACCAGGCCAAAAGAACTTGCGTTGCAATCGATCGGATGTTTTCCTCACTCCCATATGTCCAGCCACTCTATCATGAGCTAACCCGACCACAGACTGTCTGAATTTAAGAGAAACTACCATTTGAACATAAACCTTAATAATGGGTACAGATTCACTGACCCTCTGTCTAAGCAACATCCCATCTTTTAGGAAGTAGCAAGAGGGTAGCTGAGTCTCAATATCTCCCTCAATACAAACCATTGAGAACAACGGTTTAAGAGTTATATCAGCTAACTGTTCTTGAATCAGGTTCTCTCTAGAGACATGAAAAATAGAGGATAAAAGATCCTCTGATACTCCTTTCTCCCGAGAGACAGACTCCTCAGAAAAGAAATCAGATGAATCTGAAATGATGTTATCTGCCAAGGTCATACCAAGTGGTTCCCCTTCAACTGTCTCACCATCAACCTGATTTGATGGAACAAAACTACACCCATCTACATCATCCTTCAAATGAATGGGTAACCGTTTCTCCATAGTTACCTCAGGATGTAAAGAAACTTACCCTTCACACAGTCGGTCAGCTTTAAGTTGTTTTCCTCTGGCTCGGGTGACAGCACAGGAAGGAAACACGTGGGGAAATTTCTGACCACATTCATCAGGAACATCTGCAGACACAGGCGAGGAGACTACAACAGTAGATGGTACAGGTTTTGATGTTCCCCAGACATTTCCCTGAGCAAGATCGTTCCCCAAGATAAAAGAAACCCCTGGCACAGGAAGGGAAGACCATACTCCAACAATCACATCACCAGTTACAAGATCAGAGGTAAGATGTACCTTATGTAAGGGAACTTTTAAGAAGGTCATTTCTATCCCCCAAATCAATACATCCTTCCCGGTCGCAGTCTGACCTGAGAGTGGAAGAACTCCCTCTAGCAAAAACGATTGAGAAGCTCCAGTGTCTCTCAGGATCCTCAAAGAAACTTTTTCTTCTTGTCCTGGCAAAGACACAATGCCGTTAGTAATAAACGGAGCATACTCTGTATAATTATCCCCGACATCTACCTGTTTTGAGATCCCCTTCCTAATCTCAGAATTCTGTTGGTGAACATGAATCTCCAGCGGTTCTAGTCCAACCAATCCAACTGGCTTAGCAGACTTCTTTAAAGCATTACATTCAGAGATTTTATGCCCTACTTTGTGACAGTAAAAGCAGATCACCTTACCCTTCTTATCTGGTGAAAAATTCTGACTCACAGGGAACACACTTGACACTGTGTTTGATGTACTCACTGGAGGCGTCCACCGATTCTGAAATAACTTTCTACTCTGATCGCTTGAACCTCTATCAGGAAAAGAAACTCTGTGAGTCAGAACAAATTCATCAGCCAACACAGCTGCATTAGCTAATGTAAGAGCCTTCTGCTCATTCAAATAAATAGACACAGACCCTGGTACACAGTTTTTAAATTCTTCCACAAGAATTAACTCCGTTAACTGGTTCAAGGTTTCTACTTTCTGAGACTGACACCACCTTGTAAACGTAATCTCTTTTTCCCGAGCGAATTCAACAGGTTGTGTTTCAGGTTTTTTATAACCACGAAATCATTGGCGATAAGCCTCTGGTACTAACTCATACGCTCTCAAAATGGCTGTTTTGACTTATTTAAAATCTACACTCTCTTCTTCAGAAAGAGAAGAAAATACTTCCTGAGCCTTCCCCGTCAGAACACACTGCAGAAGTAGAGTCCAGACTTCTTCTGGCCATTTTAGAGAAGAAACAACTCTTTCAAAATGGGCAAATACTTGTCCACATCATGTTCACAAAATGGGGGAACCATCTTAATGTTTCGACCAACATCAAAAGAAGAATGCACAACCTGAACGGATTTTGAAGCTTCAGCTTTTTTTTACTTCCTCATCTCATACTGCCTATGTTCACGTTCACTCACGTGCATACTCTAACTTCCTCAACTTAAATTGTGTATGTTCACGCTCCTGTTCAAGCTTTAATTTTTTTTTTTTTTTTTTAAATATGTTTATTGAGCACCAAAATACAAAATGCACACAATGAGAAACAGTACATTATAAATATGCAACAGTGCTCACATTTTTTCCAGTTTCTCCCCCCCACACTTCCAACATTACAATATCCCTGTCCCCTACATGGGTCCTAGACCCTGAAGCCACCCGCTCCTAAACAACAAACAAGAGAAAAAAATAAAATAATAATAAATAAATAAATAAATAAATAAAATAAATAAATAAAATAAATAAAAATAAATAAAAATAAGAAGTAGCATTGTGGTTAGTTACGCTGTGTGTCCAGAGGACATAAACATTTCACTCATCAGGAATGATATTTAGAGAATCTATGATGGAAAGCAAGGGGTTCCAAGTTTTGTCAAATCTCTTCAAGGAGCCTCTAAGGGAGAACCTTAACCTCTCAAGTTTTAGGTTATGTAGAACTTCCTTAATCCATCTGTCATATGATGGAGGTAAGGCTTGCTTCCAGTTAAGTAAGATCAATCGCCTAGCAAGCAGAGTACAGAAGGCCAAAGAATGTTGTGCTTCAGCTATTAGAGTGCTGCCATGTGAAATACCAAAAAGCGCAGACAAAGGATTTGGGTTTGATATACAATGGTAGGCTTTGTGAAGAGTGTTGAAAATTTTAAACCAAAACTCTGTTAGCTTTGAACATGACCAAAACATGTGAATGAAATCTGCAGGAGATTGGTTGCACCGATTACAGACATCCATAACATTGGGGTAGAATTTAGACAATCTGTGGTTGGTGTAGTAAGTCCTATGTATTAGTTTACATTGAATCAGTCCGTGCCGTGCACAGATGGAAGAGTTATGGACTAGCTCTAGAATCTGGTCCCATTGATCTTCCTCAATATGCCCCAAGTCCTGTTCCCATTGATCTCTGGTTTTTTGGGGGAAATTAGAGAGAGTGGAATCAAGGGCTTTAAAGATATGAGAAATAGCTCCTCTCTGATTGGGATTTACTTGGAGAAGAGTGTCTACCAAAGTCTCTGGTGGTAGATTTGGGAAGTCAGGGTAATTTCTTTGTACAAAATGCCTAATTTGAAAGAAGCGAAAAAGGTGAGAAGCAGGTAGTTGAAATTTGGTTGATAGGTCGGCGAAAGACATGAAGGTACCATTGTCATAGAGGACTTTGATAGCGGTGATACCTCTGTCGCTCCAGAGTTGAAAGGCAGGGTCCATAATAGAAGGTTTGAAACTGTGATTGTGGGTTACAGGGGCAAGGATAGAGGGATGCTTCAGGCCAAAATGCTTTCTAAATTGCATCCATATTTTAAGCGATTGAGTGACTACAGGGTTAACACTAATGTCAGTAGTTGACATTGGGAGTTGGGAGCATAACCATGATTGTAATGGGGTTTTAGAGGAGGAAAGTTCTACTTGGACCCAGGCTGGCTGAATGGCAGCGGTTTCGACTGTCCAGTATAGGAGTTTTTGAATGTTAGCAGCCCAGTAATAATGTAGAAAATTGGGGAGGGCCAGCCCCCCGGACCTTTTAGGGAGCTGCAATATGTTTTTCCGCATGCGCACTGGTTTGTTACCCCAAAGAAAATGAGAGACTGATTTATCTACTTTGGCAAAAAATTTCTTTGAGATGAGTACGGGGATATGTTGGAATAGATAAAGAAACTTTGGGAGGATGGTCATTTTGATTAGGTTGACCCTGCCAGCTAAGGAGAGGGGCAGAGTAGACCATCTGTTGAAGTCTTCCTCGACTTTTTTAAGCAAAGGGTTGAAATTACTATTAAAAGTGCTTGCCAAGGACCCGGTGATGAAAATACCCAAATATTTGAAGCCTTGATCCACCCACTTAAAAGGGGCTACATGGTTTGGCAATTTACCTACTAGATTGTTGATTGCGAATGACTCACTCTTCCCAAAATTTAGTTTATATCCTGACAGTTGGCCAAATTGTTTTAAAATTTCTAAAATTACAGGAAGAGAGGAAGACGGGTTGGATACATACAAGAGCAAGTCATCCGCGTACAGTGATAGCTTATGTACCGTCCCTTGACGTGAAATGCCCTCAAATTTTTCTTCAGATCTTAGCCAGATAGCCAAAGGCTCGATGGCTATGGCAAACAGCAAAGGGGACAGGGGGCACCCTTGTCTTGTGCCACGGTGAAGCTGGAAAGATGGTGAGAGCACATTGTTTGTTTGTACAGATGCTACTGGGGATGAATATAACAATTTCACCCATGATATGAAACCTGAACCCAAACCAAATCTATCCATCATTTCAAAAAGAAACCTCCACTCTACCCTATCAAAAGCTTTCTCAGCATCCAGCGACACCAATATCTCAGGAGTGCTGGAGCTGGGCATGTTCAGAATGTTTAGAAGTCTTCTGGTGTTATGAAATGAGTGCCTCCCCAGCATAAAACCTGTTTGGTCTGTTGAAATGATCCCTGGCAACACCTTCTGAAGGCGGAGGGCTAGGATCTTAGCAAGAATTTTGTAATCCACGTTTAGTAATGATATGGGTCTGAAGCTACTGCAAAGTAAGGGATCTTTGTCCTTTTTTAGGAGAAGAGTAATTGTGGCATTGGTCAGGGTTGGAGGAAGTCTGCCAAGTGATAGGGCTTCATTATACATGTCACTTAGCACTTTAGAGAGAAGTGGGGCAAATTTCTTGTAGAATTCTACTGTGAATCCGTCTGGACCGGGTGATTTCCCACTCTGCAGCGTAGTTATCGCTCCCATTATCTCCGCTGTACAGATTGGCTTAGCTAAATCATCTACTAGTCCCTGATCCACTTTAGGGAACTCGATAGAACTTAAACCACTTGTTGAACTGGTATTAGGGTGATCAGAGGCATATAGATCAGAGTAAAATTTAGAAAACGTTTCGTTAATAAGTTTTGGGTCCGTGGTAATGGTGCCTGATGAAGATATAATACTAGGAATGAACCTAGATGCTGCTGCAGCTCTAGCTTGCTGGGCAAGGAGTTTACCAGCCTTGTCCCCCGACTCAAAAATTCTTTGTCTCGACTTAAGCAGTTGCATTTCTGCATCGTTTGACGTTAAAAGGTTGAATTCTGTCTGATATTGTAAACGCTTCTTATAAAGTGAGGGGTCTGGGTTATTTGCATAGCTATCGTCAATTTCGAGAATTTTTTGTGCTAGCTCACTTTGTCTAGACATGGCAGTTTTTCTGAGGTGGGCTGTGTAAGAAATTATCTGGCCTCTTAAATATGCTTTGAGGGACTCCCACAGGGTACCCCTCGCAACGTCTGGATTGTCATTTATTTCAAGAAATAGTTTAATGCTTGATCTTAAAGAATCCACCAGAGGGTCGTCGGCAAGCAAATTTGAGTTAAATCTCCATGGTTTAAAAAAACGGTTGTGATTAGGGAAGTTTATGTCTAGTGACGTTGGAGCATGGTCTGAGATCACAATGCTATGGTAATCGCATGATAGAACATTCGACAACAGTCTGTTATCTATAAGAAAAAAATCTATTCGAGAGTAGGTGCGGTGGACATGTGAGAAGAAAGAAAAGGATTTTTTTCCAGGGTATTTACACCTCCATGGATCAGACATGCCTAGTTCTTCTGCAAAGGACGCTAGTAGCTTGGCAGACTTAGTAAGGGAATGCGGTCTAAGAGACGATCTGTCCAAATTGGCATCCTGCACAAAGTTAAAGTCTCCCCCAATGATAATATGATGTGTTTCAATATTAGGAATAGAAGTAAATATTTTTGAAACAAATTGTTCATCATCCCAATTTGGTGCGTAGAGGCTGGCCAAGACAACTTTAGTGTTACAGAGTGTCCCTGATACAATAACGAACCGGCCATTTAAGTCTGTAATAACATCATCTGCTTCAAATGGAATATTATTTTGGATCAAAATGGCAGCACCCCTGGCTCTTGCACTGAATTTGGAGTGATATACCTGACTAAACCTACTCCTTTTTAAGCGCATAATCTGACCTGTAGGTAAGTGGGTCTCCTGCATAAATACTATATCTCCTTTCAAATCTTGGAGGTGGGAGATAATCTTATTTATTTTAGTAGGTTGGTTTGCCCCTTTGACATTCCATGATATGAAGCGAATGTTATTCATTGTTTGTCTACTTCCCATTGAGGCAAAAGTAGGTTAAAATTATAGTGTAATATACGAGTGATATGCTTGACAAAAAAAAAAAAAAAAAAAAAAAGAAAAAGAAAAAAAAGGGAAAAATGCCAAGCCCCCCACCCCCCCTCCACACAACCACCCACCCACCCAAGCGCCACTCCCCCCAAACATGTAATCTACTTATCAAAATTCTTCCGGAGCTACTTCCCCTTTAAACCTCACACTCCACCACACAATCGTATGAACAAATTATTTAACTAATATTTATTTCAAAACACCTCTGAATAAACGCTCAGATTCTTTCTTCTTTCCCCTCCCCCCTCCCTCTCTATACATTTCGTGCCAGCATGGACAGCTGAGTTATTAATACAGTCCAAAACAAAAGACGACACTTTACTGCAACTCACACTGGCCTGCACTCACAAGATAGTCCACATTACTCATTGTCCATGTGTTGACGGTTACATAGCCCATGGTCGTACTTATTTCAAACAGGGGTTACATTAAAATGTAGGTTAGAATGAAACTAAATATATGCATGTAAGTATATATCAACAAAAACATCACACAAAAAAATAAAACGGCCTTCCTGTAAACCCATCAGACCATCTGAGAACATAGTTTAACTAGGCTACCAGTCATATCCGTCCATGTGAGTACAAAGAAAAAAAGTAGAGAGAGAGAGAGAAAAAAAATAAAATACTCAGAGACAAGAGTACCATGAGTAGCAAATCGCCTCCTGTAGGGATCAGTCACCACTTCCCATCAAAGATCCAGGTTTCTGGTATGAAGCCAAAAACTGTTGAGCTTCCTTCACTGAAAAGAGGCGCCGTCTCTCCCCGTCATCAGCCTTAATAAACAGTCGCGCTGGGTATAGCAGTGACGGCTTGAGTTTGAGAGTAAACAGCTGACGCATGACTTCTTTGTACTCAGCTCGTTGGTCCATCACCTCAGGACAGTAATCATCGTATAAGTACACTGACTTGCCATCGTATTTTAGGTCGTCTCGCTTCTTGCGGGCAGCACGAATTACCATGTCCTTGGTCTGAAATTTGTGGAAGCAAATGATCACGGCTCTAGGTTTACCCCCCTCTGCCGGTTTGGGTCTCAGCGCGCGATGAGCCCTATCAAGCTCCGGTGGAGAAGTCAGCACATCTTGGCCCAGTATGTCCATCAGGAGATTAGAGAAGAATATTGTTGGTCGTGTTCCCTCCACAGATTCGGGTATCCCGATGAGACGTACGTTGCACCGTCTGCTCCTCCCCTCCAGATCAGTAATTTTGGCTTTTAGTTTAGCGTTGTCATCAGCCAAGTTGGAAAGCTGAGATTCCAGTGACTGCATTTGATTCAGCCCAGATTCCAGGTCGGAAATACGTTGTTCATGATTAGCGATCGTGGTCTGTACACCGTCTAATTTCGCGTCGATGACCGCGAGTTTGTTTTCAAATCTGGCGGACAGTGAGTCAGGCTTCGTTAACAAGTCTGCGCGCAGTTCCGCTAGCATATTAGCCAAAGTAGCATTGTCGATAGCAGAGTCCGGTGATGCAAGTTCTTTCTTCGATTGTTTGGCGGCTTTAGACATAGTGGCCGGCTGGGACTGTCCAAACACTATTTAAAGGCAGATATAGCGAGGTTAAGATTAAACTGACTGAATAATACCAAAAATAGAGATTGTGTGGTCGGAGCTTGGAAAAACACCGCTACTCCATCCCACTCGCTAACCGGAAGTCCCTTTAATTTTTTTTAACTGAAAACGTTTTTCCCATTCCCTATCTTCTAATGCTTGTGTACCTTCAAACAATAGTCTCTCTGTTTCAAACTGTGTTTGTTTCTCTATGGACATTAAATCTCTCTCAACAAGTGGATACACTACCTTACCAAGACTAGCTTCATCTCCTACAACCCGAATTCCCTTGGCTATCAACTGGCTTTTAACAGCCCTTAACAAATCCTCCTTGCGCTTCTTATCATTGCTAGTCAAACACGCGCGTGTGGTTACTAAAATAACAATCTCTGGCACTAAAAATAAATATGGGAAAGAAAAGATTTAGGAAAAAAAAAATATATATATATATATACACACACACAAAAGAAAAAAGAATGGGAGAGAAGAGAGACCTCTCACTACAAGTCACAGGTCTTTATACTAACACCTATGGTGAGTTAATTAGGGATTGAATGCACCTGTTACCCAACTAACATCTGCACTGTGTAGCAGAGCCAGCAGGGGGTAAACAGGCAGGCGTAACAGGGGCAAACCCCATATGCATCCAGACTTGATTGGTTAATTGGTAAGACTGTAATTCCTATTTCATTACAATGGCAGGACATTTTCCAATTTAGGAGACATTACATGTCATAAATGTTTATAGAATATACATGCATGTCTGCCAGATTTTGATAATTGGATGTTTGCATGTGATGGCTCACACGATGAAAGAATGTTTAAAAGTTGTGAAGAGTTTGACAATTTCACTGAGAATCAACTCCTCAGTTTTGATAAACAAACCATGTGCTTTTAGGGATTGTCCCAGAGTCCCACAATGAGCTTTCCTTAGGAAGTGCCATTTCTGTGTCTGTAGCTTTAAATGCTAATGAGGAGGAGAGAGGCGGGGCGAGGGTGGGGGTGTGGCCTTGACCAGCTTGCGGCCACGGTACCATGCGCTAATGTTTACAGTGGATGTATCGCAATGGCTCGTAGTCGTTCAAGCTTTCCAGCTTGACCCAGAATCTGATCTGGATGGAGAAGCACCTGAAGAAGTTACAACTCAGCGGCTACAGCAGGACGTCTCCGAATGGTTAGTTTAAAATATTGTGTCTGGATATGGTTCTTTAGTTGGTTTTTGAGATAAAGATCTGAGGCACTCAGGAGGATGAAGATTAAAAAGCCTTTATTAATCCATGGCTAGTCTCATAAAAATAAAAACATGCCTACGCGTTTCAGCCAACAAGGCTTTCGTCAGGGCTTTCAAGCCCTGACGAAAGCCTTGTTGGCTGAAACGCGTAGGCACCATGAGTCCATGTCACCATGAGTTCTCGTACAAGAAAGACCACCTCGCTTTCCACCAGGATCACCTAGCGGGTTTGAGCAGTGAAACATGAAAAGTACGATAATTAGCAGGTAACGAACTTTATTATAATTTTGAAGGGACCAACGTACCTGGGACTGATTTTTTTGCAGGGTAACCGCTGGAGGCGAAGGTCCCTAGTTGATAGCCTCACCCATTGACCAGGAAGGTTATTGGGGCTAGGGCACCGATACCGGACAACTTTTTCCTTTTGCCTTCTCACTGCTTGTTGGAAGAAGACATGAGCTTGTTCCCAGGGAAACAGAGGAGGTTGAAATCCCAGAGTGCATTGGAAAGGTGTAAGGCCAGTGGCAGGTTTGCGGAGGGAGTTTTGAGCGTATTCAGCCCAGACTATATGCTGGCTCCAATCAGTTTGATTCTGATGGCAGTACATCCTTAGAAAACGTGTGATTTCCTGATTCAAGCTTTCGGTTTGGCCATTGGACTCTGTATGGTACCCTGAAGTGAGGCTTATGGTAACATTGAGTTGTTGGAAGAACGCTTTCCAGACCGAGAAGTGAATTGGGCACCCGGTCAAAGACGATGTCCTCAGGCAGGCCGTAGAAATGAAATACTGTTCAGGAGGAGCAGTCTCTAAGGCTTTGGGTAGCATGGTTAATGGGATAAGTTGACATGCTTTAGAATAGGTATCAACCACAGTATTGGTATTGAAAGTGAAGGCCAAGTATGGTAACCTATACATGGAAATAGTCCTCTGCATTTAACCACACACATTAGGAGCAGAGTAGTGAGTAGTGAACACACATGAGTAGTGAACACACACACACACTGGAAACCGTGACACACCCGGAGCAGTTGGCTGCCATTATGCTGTGGGGCATCACTCAAGGGCATCTCAGTAATTTCCTGCCGGTACTAAAATCGAACCAGCACCCTTTTGGTTACTAGTTGGACTCGCTAACCAGTGGACCACGACTGCCCTGTGATATTGGGAGGTCTATGATAGTCAATGGCAATGTGAGACCATGGTCGTCAGGTCAGGGAATGGGTAATGGTTGAAGGAAACTGGCAGGCAGTTGTCTGGAGAGCTTGGTTACAGCGCAGGTGTGACAATTATTATGATCATATAGGGATTGTCAAAGTTTTTTTTTTTTTTGTCATCTACTGAATTTTTAGTCAACGATACCAGGGACACCGAAACACCGGGGAACATGAAATTTGGTGGGCATGTAGCCCCACTAGACTTTTACGGCAAAATTTTGTTTGGTCCCCGGGGGCCACCCCCCCCCCCCCGCGCTGGGCCCCCCGTGAATTTTTCGTCAACGATACCAGGGACACCGAAACACCGGGGAACATGAAATTTGGTGGGCATGTAGCCCCACTAGACTTTTACGGAAAAATTTCGTTTGGTCCCCGGGGGCCACCACCCCCCCCCCCCCCCCCCCCCCCGCGCGCTGGGCCCCCCGTGAATTTTTCGTCAATGATACCAGGGACACCGAAACACCGGGGAACATGAAATTTGGTGGGCATGTAGCCCCACTAGACTTTTACGGAAAAATTTCGTTTGGTCCCCGTGGGCCACTCCCCCCCCCGCGCTGGGCCCCCCGTGAATTTTTCGTCAACGATACCAGGGACACCGAAACACCGGGGAACATGAAATTTGGTGGGCATGTAGCCCCACTAGACTTTTACGGAAAAATTTCGTTTGGTCCCCGGGGCCACTCCCCCCCCGCGCTGGGCCCCCCGTGAATTTTTCGTCAACGATACCAGGGACACCGAAACACCGGGGAACATGAAATTTGGTGGGCATGTAGCCCCACTATACTTTTACGGAAAAATTTCGTTTGGTCCCCGGGGGCCACCCCCCAACCCCCCCCCCCCCCCCCCCCCCCCGCGCTGGGCCCCCCCAAACCCAAAAAATGCAGTTTTTCCTAAATAACTACCTGAACCGTGGCACCGAGGATGAAGAAATTTGTATGGTATGTTGGTCTTAAGGGCCCACATCAACCTAGCCCATAATCACTCATTTGTGATTTGCGCCCCTCCCATAAAAAATGAAAATGCAATATTATTCTGCTTTAATCGCCCCTATCTTCAGTTGAGATGTTCAGAACTGCACCATATTTCATGTGTATGATTAACTTGACATCCTTGGGGGGTATGCTAAGTTTCGTAGAATTTCATCCATGGGGGGGTATAAAATAAATTAATTTATGTGCACATTTAGTGACTGTACACTCATCGGCCTGTAGATGGTGGTGTTGAGCGAAGGGTTGCTGGTTTAGGATGATACTGTCACTAAGGTTGCCAACTGTCCCGAATTAGGCGGGACGTCCCGTATTTTGGGCCTAATTTATTTGTCCCGTGCGTGACCTCCCGTGTCCTGTTTTTTGACAAGCTGATAAACCACTGACTGATACAACAGCAACAGCAGCAGTGCTGACCACGACACTTGAGAATGATCACCGACACCTGTCATCATCCAATCACAGCTTTTTTTAATCACTGTTTTGAGACAAATCATTGTTTGATTTGCGAACATCCTCTGCCGTCTGGTCGCTTCCGCTTCAAGCCGGACTCGTCTCGCGCTAACGGTAATTTCCTTTCACTGTCCACGTTTTGATTTCGGCTAATCAATTTTGGCGAATGCAAACAACGTGATTATTGTTCATGAGTCTAACATCCAGCCACGCAAGAAAACATGTAATCTACCTGAGGGAATAATATGCTCAAAAAAAATTTCTGATTATTATTAATGTTTTAAAGCTTTTAGAAAGTACATAGAAAGCTTTTGTAACATTATCTTAACTGTCACTTTTGATTAATGTAATGCATCCTTGCTGAATAAAAGTAGGCAATTACTTTCTTCTTTTTTTTTTTTTCAAAAAATAATCTTACTAACCCCAAACTTTTGAACTGTAAGCCTAGTGTATAATGTTAAAAAAGCTTTCTATTTCTATCAAACAAACGCAAGCATGCACACACACTGACATCCACACGCACAGACACACACCCATACACACACATACAAATCCACATGCACAGACACGCACACACGCGCACACACATGTACGCACGCATACATACACGCACAGACACACACATACACAAACACACACACATACACACACACACAGACAGACATGCACATACTACTACTTTTTTTAGGTATATACATAAACACGCAATACAGCCAAATTGCTCCACGTCATTTATTTTTGTGGAAAGCCAGTGCAGGCCTGAGCGGCGGTCATATTTTGTACCGCCATGCGGTACATCTAGTATTTTTTTGGACCAGCTGGAAAGCTTGATGAAATTCTCTGCATTATTTTTCTGTCCTCTCTTGCTTTGTGTGCTTGTTACATGTATCTCTGCAGTTTATTTTATTCCTAGTAGCAACAAAGTGTATAAATTTGGTGGTTTTGTGGAATAGGAATATTTCTGGAACCTTTTTTTTTTTTTTTTTTACTCAGCAGTTGGAGCAGTAAATAAAATATTAATCTAAGTCATAATGGTCCCTCAAGTCTCTAGTTTAGATTTGTCTTTAAATAAGTAAATTAGTTATTATTTATGTAATAGCTGATCCTTTTGTCATTCACTTATCTGTTAAAAGAGTTAATGATATATATCCGCACCTGCTATTCAAGAGATTTTAACACCATTACCTGCCCAGTTTCCTGTATGCTATTTTAGGGCAAAGGTTTCAAAGTCTTTAGTAGATTTGAACTTAAGCATCTTATAATTTTCTGGCACATGTTTATTTAAGTTACCAAGTGCTGAATTAAGTAAATGTATTGCTCTGTTTGCATTATGTATTGAAAAGAGATTGTTTTGTTAATTTAACTATTTGTGTTTTGTTCATTATTACTGTAATTGTTAATTAATATTGAAAAGGCACTTTCCATCCACAGTGCTCCAGATGTTCAAGGGCTGCCATATGAAGTCCAGAGGGCCAAGGAAATCAATCAGATGTTCGGGCCCAAAGGAAGCTCAGATGCATATGATGTCATCTTTGACCTTCACAACACGACCTCAAACATGGGCTCCACCCTCATTCTGGAAAGCTCAACAGACCTCTTCAACCTTCAGATGGTGTATTATATCAAAGTAAGAAACTAGTAACAATTATACTGTACAATGTTATTAAAACAATTTACCATTATATTTTCATAGTTAAAATAAGAGTTTTATTCAGCAAGGACAAAAGTGGCAGTAAAGACATTTATAATGTTATAAAATATTTCTATTTTAAATGCTGTCCTTTTGAACTTCAAAGAATTGTGAAAATTCAGCTTTTTGCCATCACAGGGATAAATTACATTTTAAAATATATTAAAATGTAAAATAGTTATTTTAAATTGTATTATTTTGCAATATTTCTGTTTTTACTGTATGTTTGATCAAATAAATGCAGCCTTGGTGAGAATAAGTGATTACTTTCAAAAATATTTCAATCTTACCTACCCAAAACATTTGTTGCATGTATCCTATACTGAGCATTACATTATTTACCAAAACATACCAGACTTTTTTTTTTCTATTAATTAAAAAAATATATTTCTTTAATTAATTTTTTTTTTTAACATTAATTTTGCTTAATGTCATAAAATAAGAAACTAAGCAAATCATCTTTACACAGACAAGAACTCTTTACTCTTTACAGTCATCTTTACTCTTCCCCCCTTACAGAAAGCTATGGCCCCCCACACCTGTTCAGTACTGTTAAATGAACACCCACAGCTGAAGTATTCAACCACACGCTCTGTGGCCAAACACCCAATTGGTGAGTACAAAGTCCTGGGATATTCAGCAGCCCAAATCTGTTTAATATTTGGACTGCTGAATAGTTTAATATTAAAGTACTTTAATTTAACCAATAACTTCAATCAGAATACAATAGACTGTTACCAATATCATTTTATCAACATTAACAAATAGTCATCTTTACACTGCAAAGATGGAAACTACATCTTACATGGCATCTTTATTTGCAAAGATATCATTATGTTATGACTTGTTGAGGCACACGACTATTAACTCATTATTAAGTAAGTAATATGTCATTTTGGTTTTGACATCCACGCTAAGCCATGGATTTCAATATCAAGCAGTTTACAACAAGGATTCCACTATACATGGGGATGTCAAAATCCATAAACCTAATGCCATTTTACATAATAATGAGTTAATAGTCATGTGCCTCGACAAGTAAAGTCATAACATAATGATATCTTTGCAAATCATTAGCTAATGATTAATTAAAGCAGACAACTAGAAGTTAAAATGCATGGCTTTGACCCATTATGGTTAAACACATTAATTTACACTTAGTTAATACTATATGTTGTTAAGGAATAATATATGATTAAATGTTTAATTAATAGCAATTAATATATTACTTTATCTTTTAATCAGATAGACTCTTTATTTGTGTCTGATGTGGTAATCATTAGTGAATGGTTTAGTTCCTCATGAATCATACATAAACTCATAATTATCTGTGCATTAGTTAAGCATGAATTAATGCTTATTAGTGCACCCTTCTTGTAAAGTGTTACTGTAACAGTTGCACCTCATTTAACATGGTTTTACACTGCTGTCTGTTATCCTATCAGAATAGACCCGTGACCCTTTGTTGGGTTATGACCCACCAGTTGAGAACCACTGACTTATATAGTTGTGTTTCTATTGCAGGTCTTGAGGTGGGCCCTCAGCCACAGGGTGTTTTGAGAAGCAATGTATTTGAGTCCATGAGGACAATACTGAAGCATGCTCTGGACTTCATCGAGCTTTTCAATAGTGGTGAGATCAATGGAAGTTAAGCAGAGATCAGCATGCTATAAAGGGATTTCAAAGGCAACCAGGGTGGCTACAATAGGATTATTTCCTATATTTATTATACAATAGTATTATTCTCTAATATAATATAGTAATCATGTGCAATCAGTGACAGTATGGAACCATAATGTTGTGTTTTTCAGATGTGTCACACAATTAGACGAGATATAGCACATTTGAATAATGTGTTTTTCATATCGTTTATAGATGCTTTATGTTTACGTAACTTTCTTTCCCCCATGGCCATCTGTTTCTCTGCCTGGATATTGTGTGGCATTTCAAGACAAACAGTTATACTCTCAGGTCATTGAGTAAGCCAGCACTGATTTAAATATGAACTGCCTGACCTCAGCATTTAAAGTCCTCACAGTCAATCATTTTATCCCTTAAAACTCACCTTTAACACCAAAAGGACATATTAAAAATAAAAAAATAAAAATCGTCATGCCTAATGAAATGAAATTTCAGCTTAAATGAAATTCTATCTAGTTACAGATAGAGTATCTGTAATTGACTCACACCAGCTTAGAGATCCACTCATTAATGATCACACGTTGACATGATTGGTTACAAGGTAGTTTGTGGCGGCAGAAACAAATTGTAGACTGTCTTTGAAACAACTGCAGTTTTATGGAGAAAATAATAAATGGTGTTGACTTATGAATTTGCACATGGTTGGTCTTAAAGCATATTTAACACACCACTTATAAACAACATTAAAAGCTTGATTTTCAACACCAGGGGTTTAAGCGTTTATCTTCCTCTTTTTTCCCCTCAACTGTGAAAACATTTAAACAAGGTAATCACATGTACTTTTAGTGTACTGACATGAATACACTTTCTCTGTCTCGCATTAAGCAGGAACATGTTGGGCTGGGCAAGCACAGCTAGTTTCTCTTCTGGTTTCAGAGTTTTTTTTAACTTAAATACTTGCTTGCTAGTTGGTTAGTTTCCATGTCAATAGTAGCTTGCTGGGTTTTGTAATGTCATGCTGTGTAAAGGACCGCATCGTTGTGGATGAATGTCTCATTGTGAGCTCTCAAACGTGCTTTCCGTTTGCCAGTGTAGATCCGTGTTTGGCCCACTTAAACATAACAAGCAAAAGAGGAGATCTGCATTATGGAAACTATTAATTAGGGGACTCAGTGATTTGACTGATGCAGGAGCCATCTGTTATGAACACAAGCTAACAGCTAAATGATCCAACTGTTTGAAAAATACATTGTGTTTCTCATATTATACTTTAAGGGATTTGGAAAAACTTCAGAATGCACATGGCATTTTCCCACATGGTCATGTGTTTTATCAGCCCATTTTTTTGATCATAGACCTGAAAATGACATTTTCAACTTACCCAAGATACTGTATAGTATGAGCCCTATAAATCCATCATATTAGATTGAATGTGACAGTTTTTAAATCTGTACCATACATTGTGCTTTAACCACATAATATGTTCCCCTTTTTATGTTAAATAGCTTATTAATAATAATAATAATAATAATAATAATTTTGCATCTCTGCGCCACAATGAAAAATATTTTTTACTTAAAGTATCAAGTTTTAGTGTAAATTTCTTCTCTAATGAGAGTAATTTCTTTTCTTTCTTTCTCTTTTTTAAATTTTTTTTTTTTTTAATGGCTATATTTATACATTTGGAATCCCTATCTAATTATATCTGAAATATGTATAATTTATCCTTCAATATTGATTTTAAACATCTGGTTTATCCTCACTGTAAGAACCAGTGCTTCACAGTCAAAACAGTAATGTTTAAAATAACATTGGTCATTCATGACTGCTCTTTCAAATTAAACTACTTGAAATATGTTTTTTTTTTCTTTTTTTTCTAGATATTGAGAAAGTGAAGGGAAATAAAATGGCAACACATACTATCATAATTCCAAAACTCTTTGTTCCAACTTGGAAAGTGCTATTTTTAGTGACCGTGTGTGTCTCCAAAACCTGACAGCTTTACAATGCTTAATGTTCATTGCATGAGTGTAAATAATACATGTTATTGACATTTCATGAAGACAGTAAGACAAGATGGAAAAATGTGCTACTCTGAATTTCTCAACAAGTGGACAGAGCAAAACTGGTCTTATTTACAGAACATTTTTGCTTTTATAACATTTTTAGACCAGCTGGATCCCACTCCCAGCTGAAGAAACCAAAGCTGAAAAAATACACATGACCTAAGCATAATACACATTTCTAGCTTACATAAGCTAGCTACATAAGCCACTGATTAGTAATTAATGGGATAGTTCACCAATTTTTTTTCATTTGGTTACATTTTATTTGAAGGTGTCCTTGTTATAGTAAAACTATGCATTTAAGTACTGAGTAATAGTAATTAATTATAGCCGAATTGTTAGGTGAGCATATGGATTACACACTCCTATAGAAGACCTGTCAGTTAATACCTGCAGGCACACTGACACTGACTTAAATTGCAGGAAACTGTCTACAGGGGATGTCTCGATAGGGTACTTTGACCAATAGTTGATGGTTCCCACCATCGTTCTATGAACGGAGGAACCTTCTCACTAGTATCCTACTAGATGAAGGTCAACAGCCACTCAGTGGCACTGGGGCCCCAATAAGGCTTTCGAGCCCCAGCACTTCTAACTCCTTTGGCAGCCCCTGCATCCAGTTTGTCTCTCAGATGTACTTAGTGGCGTACCGGACACCCCCGCAGCCCCCGCGGTGCGTGGGGGCCCCGCCTCTTTGGAGGGCCCCGCCCAGGCCCTTCTAAAAGGCGTTCACACACCACATAGGATAGAACGTGTTTTTGCTTTGAAAAACTCAAGACGCGGCAAATGAATTTGAGATGAATTTAGAATGCCGTGTCATGCTGGAGAAACGGCACGCAAAGCGTGAAGGTAGTGCAATGATTGAAAAAGTACGTGAAAAACTCTTAATAATGCTAAATAATTTTCTAAAACAGCAATCAGGGAAAATCAATTTTCTCTTACATTTGACTTGTCATTAACACTATAACCTACAAACACAATGTGTTTGAAGAGCAAATTTTACGCTTAACTGGCTATGATATTAAAAGATCGAACTGCTGAAGAGCCCAGTATATGAACGCAGCGCATGAAGTTTTACATTAAGCATCTCAGACTGGGGAATGGGCCAATGGGGGGGTTACGCTTACCCTCACGTATATATCTGTTGGTCCAGTGAGGTTGGTCCGTGTGCGAGCACCCATCCCCCACTGTTATTAAAAAAAAAAACGGCTAGCCTGACGCTTCATTTGACTAAAGATTAATTCGCTGAAAATGAAAAGGAAATATTTAAGTGGCGCCCAAAAAAGGCTGATTAAACAAAAGAGCATAGAAAATAGTGCTAAATTTACGAAAATAACGTCGCTATTCTTTCCATCACCCATAGACAGCCCCACACATCTTGACGTGCTAGGTAAGTGTTACCGTTAGTAGGAGTGTGCCGTTAGTTAAACAGACAAATAAACAGATAAAATCAAATTTGCAGTCTCCTGATCTTTGCCGAGGCATTTATTTATTATTTTATTTTATTTTATTTTATTTTATTTTATTTTATTTTATTTTATTTTATTTTATTTTATTTTATTTTATTTATTTATTTATTTATTTATTTATATTTATCACAAATCGCTAATTTCGCCCTGTAGTTACACCATCGGCCGTCAGCGCAGCTAGTAATGATCAGCTCCTGGACTGTCATGCTTCTTTGACCCTGCCCAGCAACAGTGAAACCAACTTAGAATCACTCTCAGAAAACGGCAGCGCTCTCAAACCAGCAAACTCTGAGGCTGAGCCTGAAGTATCACCATGCATCGACCTTCTTCCACCTAGTAGTTCAAAATCAAAACTCACTACTCCCCCTCTATCACCAGTCCCAGAATGTAGCAACCCCGGTCCCAGCCAAACTGTCAGCGATAACACCTGCACTTCAGCAGCATCCACTCCAGTACCCTGCTCGCAGTATCCATCAGACAGGGCAAATTACCCAGTCGATATCACGGATGATGAAATTAAACGATGCATTCTAAGAAATGGCCCGTGCCAGCCCGAGGGACCATTCCCCCGTGATGTAAAGAATAGATGCTTCTCCGCAGAATTTTACTACAGAACATCTAAAAAGGGTAGTAAAATTCCTCGTAGATGGCTTTGTTACTCGCCCCAAAATGGATCGAGTTTACTGCGAGCCATGCTGGCTTTTTGGAGAGAGAAAGTCTGCGTGTCATAATCTCTCTTGGACTGTTGGTATAAAGGACTGGCAGGGGCTTTCTCGGAAGATAAAAGAGCATGAGCTTACCCGTTCACACTTGTCTGCATGTGTGATATACGATACATGGAAACGGAACCTTACTGTTGATGCCCAAATGTCATCCGCATACGCGCAAGAGGTCAGTTATTGGACAGAGGTTCTCACTAGAATTGTATGTGACACTCACACTTGCATCTTGCAACGCAGCGTTTCGTGGTCATCGGGAGAAAATTGGTGAAACAACGGATTTTTTTTGTCGCTCATTGAACTTCTTGTGCGATATGACCCGGTATTGCAAAGGCTGCTTGAAAGGAAAAGCAAGATAAACTATTTGAGTCCTCGCATTCAAAACGAAATCATAACTATGCTCGCTCAAAAAGTGAAGCGCCAAATTGTAAACGAAATAAAAGATGCCGACTTTTACTCTGTTATAATGGACACAACACAAGACATCTCCAAAGTAGATCAGCTGAGCCAAGTGTTCAGATACGTCACCATCGTTAAGGATCACAGTGAGACACCGACTGACATGAAAATTAATGAGAGCTTTTTGGGTTTCCTTGCAGTACATGACCAAAGTGCTTTGGGGCTAGAAAAAGAAATAGTAAAGCTTTTAGAGACTGCAGGCATATCTATAAACAGGTGCCGAGGTCAGGGATATGACGGTGCAAGTGCAATGAGTGGAGCATATTCTGGAGTTCAGAAACGCATTCTTGCAAAGGAACCCCAAGCAATTTACATCCACTGCGCCTCCCACAACTTGAATCTGGTTCTTAACGACGCCTGCCAGAATGTGGCAGAGGTGCGTGAATATTATGACACCATACAGAAACTTTATGTCTTCTTTAGTGGGAGCATAAAGAGGTGGGAACTGTTAGAGGGACATCTCTCTGGTTCATCTGGCCAGCGCACTTTGAAGCGACTATGTCCCACGCGTTGGGCATCCAGAAATGACGCAATCGAATCCTTGCGATTTCGCTATGTGGATGTTTTACAAGCGCTCAGTAAAATCATTCTTCTCTCCAATAAACCTAATGAGCGCGCAGAAGCTCTAGGTTTGAAAAAAGCAATGGAAAGTTTCGAATTTGTCCTAATGACAGTAATGCAGGGCAAAATTTTGGAGACCGTAAACGTTGCCTCGCGTGCGCTCCAAGACAAAAACATTGACATCATGCTGGCCAGCAAACTCCTAGGGAATGCACTAGACACTCTCACCAAACTAAGAGGGGAGTTTGAGAGCCTACAAGCCACAGCAGAAGCTTTGGCAGAATCATGGGGCATTAGGTCTTCATTTACTCACAAGCGCGCAAGGCGCATTAAGACACACTTTGATGAATTATGTGAAGACCAGCGTCTGCAAAACGCCAAGGAGTACTTCAGGGTGTCAGTTTTTTGCGCAACGACTGACACATGTACAGGACAACTGCAACGCAGGTTCTGTGGAATGAATGAAGTGGCAACGCGTTTTGGGTTTTTGAACCCTGGTCCGCTGCTGCGCTTCTCTGACATCGACCTGTTTCAAATGTCAAATACTTTAGTGGTTCAGTACACTGACGACCTGTCACCAGACTTTGCCATGCAATTGTTATCGTTCAGAAATGCGCTGAAGCCCGAAATACAGGAGATTGAGCGTGGCTCCATTGCAGATCTTGCGCAGCTGTTGTTTATTAAACACCACTCTATTCTGCCCAGTGTCCCCGATGTTGCAACAGCTCTCAAGTTGTTCCTGACTTTACCTGTAACGGTTGCAACTGCTGAAAGATCGTTCTCGAAGTTGAAATTGATCAAGACATTCCTCCGGAGCACAATGTCACAAGAAAGACTGTCGAGTTTAGCTCTCTTGAGTATTGAGAATGCCCGTGCTCGCAACATTGACATTAAAGATGCAGTGAAAGACTTTGCGCACCAAAACGCGCGGAGAGCACAAAGGATTCGCTAGATGTTTTGTTTGCCAGTTGATCGTCAGAAGTTGGTATGCGAATTTCTTTAAATGTAAAGTAGTTCTTTAAATGTAGCATATATTGTAAAATGTAGAGTCATTCTTTTTTCTTTTACTGTTCATTTTTTTACTACAGAATAATTTATTTTCTACAATTACGCATACTTGTGTAGGCCAGCTTAGACTTGTTCTGCACCTTTTATTGAGCCTATACTGTTAAATAAAATACGTAGACCGGGGCCATTGTGTGTTATTATTATTAATATTATTATTAGCCTATTGAATGATCCTCATGCTATTGCTAAAATAACAATCAAATTGAGGCAGCGGCACTTTTAATGCCTCCACGTTCAGACTAATTATTTCTTCCAGCGGATATTTCTTACTAAAAAGCGATATCAAAACCAGTACGCATATTTGTAATGTTATTCAATAATAACATAAAATGCACCAATGCAATGCTAATTTTCACATTCATTACTGTTAAATCAGTTCTGTAAATGGGGAAGACGGACTCAATAGTATACTGCAGCAGATGCGCCATTAAAATTTTAATTCGTGGCATAGCATCACTGCTGGTGGGAGGGGCCCCGTCGCCTTCTTTGCGGGGGGGCCTCAGAGATGTGCGGTACGCCACTGGATGTACTGGCATTGCCTCTCCTCTGATCAAGTGGGATCTGGACGAGAGAAGCTGCTGAAAAGTGTTAGGACCTCCCAAGGTATCTTAAACTGTCCTGGCAGTGACAAACAAGTCGACAAACCACTTCTTCGGCAGAGGAAACCATATGATTTTGCAGAAAAAAATAAAAACCCAGTTTGAGTAATGGGGATGATGCTAGGGATCTCATTCTAGAGTGGGTGGGACCAATCCAAAGATACCGCCTTCTTTAATTTAGGCAGCCCCTGACCAATAAGGTGCTACCACTCACCACAGCACTACCAGAATGGGTGTTCTATCCCATCCAAAAAGTAGAAACCCATTTTCTTAACTTGGAATGCAAGGACAATGACCACTGGAATGACCACATACAAAGGTCTAGTCTGCGAAAATATTAATGCTAGAAAGACAGCTGTCCTTGATAATTATCTTTCCCAAACAAATTGTCCATGTCACTGCTCTTTAAGAGATAAGATTAGCAAGAACAGGTACCATCAAGAAGGCGAATTTTACAATTTATTGGTTTGGGAAGCCATTTGATGAAGCAAGGCTATATGGTACTGGATTCGCTATATGTAACAACCTAATCAGCAGTACACAAACATCCACTGCAATAAGTGACAGGATATCACATGAATGAGAATGGTCAATGGCCTTGTGCCACCCAAGATCATCAGCTTGAGTTTGTCATTGTCAAGCAGAATTATAGAAAAGAAGTCATGAACTTACATATATACAGTATATATACAGAAACCTACCTGCAAAGCTCCAGTTACTCAGTTGTGTAAAAATGCTGTAAAGTGAGGAGGCTTTCAAAAAGAATTTCATAAATAGATTTTTTTTTAATCAATTAACTTCTATTAACTAAATCAAATCAATATATGCTGTGACCACCCTTTGCGTTTAAAACAGCTTTAGTCCTAGGTACACTCGCACATGGTTTTTCAGCTTTGCAGGTAGGTTTCTTCAAGCGTCTTGGAGATGTTGCCACAGTTCTTCTGGATTTAATATGTCTCAGTTTTTTCTGTTTCTTCATGTAATCCCAGATGGACTCGATTATGGTGAGATCAGATCTCCATGTGGAGCATACCGGCTGTTGTCAGACTCCAATGTGAACACAAAAATCTCACTGGATTATTACAATTAATGACAAAAGGAATGTTTGGAAATGTAAACTAATATTTCCTGCTGACACACAACAGCAAAATATATAAATTACTGGCTTAAAACCAGTGCCTAAGACTTAAGCACAGTACTGTACCACAGCGCTGACTGTGACACTGATCACAATCTAGTGTCATCCATAACCATTAAACCAAAGCCTTTCTACCATCAAGTGAAACAGTCCCAAAAGATTGACATTCACAAAACAAAGCTCAAAAAATCTCAGAGAGGAATATGGCAGCAGGCTTGAAGAAAAGTTGCAGAACATTCCCGATGCCCCAGACCCTGACACTATCTGGGAAGACATAAGAAATGTGATCTATCACTCTGCTCTACAAACTTTTGGAAAGAAAAGAGGACAAAACCCTGATTGGTACAATGCCTCCTTACAAATTACTCAACCAGTTCTTGAGGAAAAGTGTCAAGCTATAGTCAAGAACCACAAGACAAGCAGCAAGCTCATATCATGCTGCCAAATCTGCTGCACAAACAACAGTTCAGAAATGTGCCAAAGAATACCGGGACACGCTATGCCCTAATATTGAAATTGCAAGAAACTCTGAAAATTTTAAAGCTATGTATAAGGCTATCAAAAGTGCAATAGGACATACCACCCAGACCTGTGGTGTGCTCAAGAGAAAAGATGGTACCATCATTGAAGACAAATGAGAAAATGTGCACATTGAATAGAGCAATAGTGAGTTATACAGCTCAAAAAGCACCATTTATTATGAAACTTTAGCTCATCTTCAAGGCTAGCCGCTTCAGAATTACTTGGATGCAGAACCAGAGCTAGATGAGGTAATAACAATAGTACAAGCACTGGGCAGAGGCAAAGCTGCAGGGTCTGATGCAATACCAGGTGGGCTTCTCCAAGCTGGAATAGAACCCTTAGCATCTCTATCAACTCATTCTGAAGTGCTGATGCTCTTAGCATGTTACCCAAGATTTCAAGGAAACAAAGATCACCCCCTAAAAGAAAAAAGGGGAGAGTGGAGACTGTGAAAATTACAGAGGAATCTCACTGCTGAGCATTACAGGGAGAGTCCTGGCTTGCGTATTATTGACTTGCCTTCAACAGCTAGCTGAGGTCATATATCCTGAGTCCCAATGTGGCTTTCGGCACAACCAGTCCACTACAGACATATTTGCTGTGAGACAATTACAAGAGAAATCAAGAGAATAAAATCAGCTGCTCTACCTTGCCTTTGTAGATCTAACCAAAGCTTTTGACTCTACAAAAACCTATCCCCCTTCTTGTCCCTTCTATCACTCTTTCATAGTAGAATGCAAGGCAGAGTTCAATTTGATGGTGATCTGTCGAATTCCCTTGTAATCGAAGTGTGAAACAAGGCTGTGTGTGTCAGGACATACACACTGAGTTCTAAAAAATCATTAGTTATTAATTTAGGGGCCGCTTACACAACACCGTTTTCAACTGAAAGCAGAAAACTTTTAATGCATTCTGGCTGTTGATTTACACGACAACAGTGTTTTGGTGGCCTGATTATTATAATAATGCAAGTCCTTCTCTTACAGGTGTTGGTTGGAGATCAAGTGAACAGTGAGGTTTGAGGAGGGATAAATGGAATTTTGGGTGAATTCTGTAGTGCGCTGGGAGTTTTAACTCATACGTGATGCGGTTAATCTGTTTGACGACCTGGAAGGGACCAATGTATTTGGGACTAAGCTTTCGGCAGGGCAGGTGCAGTCTGATGCATAGATATATATATAAACACTAGATACCTCGTACGCGCTGTTGGCCAATGGAGGTCGACGTCCGCACACAGCGGCCATCTTGCGACAGGGTGCTCGCTCACTCGTTTAATGGTGCATGTACTTTAAAATAACCATAACTTGCTCAATTTTCTACCGATTTTCAAACGGTTTGGTTTGTTATAAACGTCAGAGATGTAGTTACGACACTGCATACATAAACTGCATACATATGAAAAATTATAACATGCATGTTCAAGCATTCGGAATTATAGCCATGTTAATAACGTTTGTAAGAAACCAAACCGTTTGTAAATCCGTCGAGATTTCATCGAGATATGAGGATTTGTGTACGTGCTGATCATTCACCTTAAAGCAACAACATGGAACTTTTCCTCTGCGGTCGCCCTACAGGTTGGAAGCGGAATTGTCCATTACCGCTGTCGTAAAATGATTTACGGTTACTGTCAACGCATTCTCATCCCCAAATCGTCACTTTCAAACATTCTTCAATATCCGACGCACAAAGCACCCTTAGCGTCAATATGAGACGCTTCGGTTATGGGTAGGTTTAGGTCTGTGGTAGGGTTATGCGTCTCATATGGACGCTAAAGGGTGCTTTGTGCGTCAGATATTGAAGAAATTTTGAAAGCGTCAGTATATGACGACTTGGGATGAGAACGGGCTGTTACTGTATATGAAGCATGCAGGTTTTTTTTTCATATGGGCAATGATAATATTATTAATCTTCCTCCTTTCATAATTTATACATGTTTAGTAGACTAAACATTTTAACTCAAACATTTGCGATTTGCATGTCGATTGCAATGCTCAAATCTGAACGAGAATGATAGCGATAGCATCCTAACCATCTAAAACTAGCATGTTAGTGTTTACTAGCTACCAGATTGATAATTCGCTCATCTACTAACTGATTCATGAAGATAAATGGAGGACCAGATAGTTTCCGTAACGTAGCCAGGCAGACAACAGATTAGAAAAACTAAAGATAGTATGCAAGCAATTTACTTACTAGTTCAACAGCATGACGGCCAAGTCAGCATCGGTCTGACGATAAGCTCACGCCAGCGAGCAAACGCTCGACCAATATTGATCCTCGTCCTGCCTTTCAGTTTATCACTCTCCCTTTTCCTCTTCCGACTCTACTCCGACAAAACCTTGGACTTATTACGTTTCGCTGCTGCTTCAGCCATGACGAAAACACACGCACGAAAACAAACGCGCTGGTTCGCCTGTCACGGCCAAATTTGAGGAAGTGATTGGCGAAGTGACGTATGCCGTAAAGCAGTCGAATTTTGTAGTTCTTTTTGAGCTCTGGTTACTACCCGCACCCCGAAGTTACATAGTGCCAGTAAAAGCGATACAGACCCCGTCAGGCTCTGGCAGACGTGTCATTCAACCTATTGTAAGTCGATGTACCATCACAAGGGTCTTGGAAATATATTATGAAGGTTGAAAAACTACATGTTGTTACTTTAATGCACAGAGCACTGCCGTAAGATGGCCGAACGGTGATGCCGGAAGTGACTGCGCCATAAGACATCTAGCGTTTATATATGATATCTATGGTCTGATGTACCACGTTGAGAGGCTCTTGTGTCGGCGCACTGCCCTCTGCAGGAGGTGGTGAGCTTCATCCCACACCCTCCCACTCTCCCAGAACCAGTGATTTACAGATGGTGCTTCAGATGGCTTTCTTGATTGGTAGCCGAACATTCACTGGAATGGAGTTAGACTGTTTGTTTTAACATTTAACATTAGTTATTAACTTAGGGGCCGAAACAGAAAACCCTTAATGCGCTTTGGCCTGCTCATTCGCATTACAACAGTGCCTGGTGGCTCGAGAACACAAACCTTGAAATAGGTTCCAAGGTGCAAGCCTGGAAAAATTTTGAAGAAAAAAGCGCAAACTTCAAAAACGCAAACCTGTGAAAACGCTGACGGCGTGCACATGCGTATTACGTGTTTAGTCTAAAGGTATGCGGCGCGTTTGAATATATATGTGCGCAGGTGTGTAGTCTTTCTTTATAAATTGACCTCAACAAATTACTTGTCTTGCCTTAAAATTTTATAATACAGAATTATTTATAGCTTCAGGATTTATGGGAAGTTTTCTCAGTTCGGACGGACCTAATCTATGCAGCCTTACATGCAGAGGTGGACAGTAACAAAGTACATTTACTTGAGTACTGTACTTAAGTACATTTTTTGAGTATCTGTACTTTACTTGAGTATTATTTTTTCTGGAAACTTTTTACTTTAACTTCACTACATTTGACAAATTTCACAAATATCGTACTTTTTACTCCACTACAATTCTGTCACGGTCCTTGAGTAGAAAGTGGTACTCCATACTGAACTTGTGATCGATTCATCTTTTCATTTACTGCTACAAACTGATAACGGTCAGATAAGTATGATTTAAACCATGCTGATGCAACATAATTTTTGAGTCTATTCAAAAGAATGTTGTGGTCGATGGTATCAAATGCAGCAATAAGATCCAGTAACACTAATAGAGAGATACAACCACGATCGGATGATAAGAGCAAGTCATTTGTAACTCTTATAAGAGCAGTCTCAGTACATACGGTCTAAATCCTGACGGGAAATCCTCGCAGATACCATTTCTTGCTAAAAAGAAACATAGTTGTGAGGATACTGCCTTTTCTAATATTTTTGACTGAAAGGGTAGATTTGAGATCGGCCTGTAATTGACTAATTCTGTAGGATCAAGTTGGGTTTTTACATTAAGAGGTTTAATAATAGCCAGCTTAAAAGTTTTCTGTACATATCCTCATGACAAAGATGAATTAATGATTTTAAGAAGAGGATCTATGACCTCTGGAAGCATCTCTTTCAGTAGTTTCATGGCAGTTGGAAGTCCTTTTTAGGGAATCAGCTTGTGGGCTTTCAGGAAACGATCCACAATTACAAGAATGCATATATATCCGTCTGAGGCTGGCAGGTCTGTGATAAAATTCACCCCTAGGTGTGACCAGGGGCGACGTGGAACGGGCAGCGGGAGGAGTTTCCAGACGGTAGATGGCGAGGGACCTTGGAGATTCCTTACAACCTTGGAAGTACTGCTTGATATCATTAGCCATGCCAGGCTACCAAAAGCTGTCCTGTATTAGCGAGAGGTTTTGTGTTGTCCCTGAGTGGCCAGTGCCCAAAGAAGAGTCTGCTGACTGAATTAACAGGAGACGGTGGGTTCTGGGCACATAGGTACATCATTGGTCTGGCCTACATAGGTCATTGGCAGATGCTTCCACAATTTGTTTATCAAGGTTCCACTGAATGGGATTTAAAATGATCAAGGAAGGAAGCACTGGTTTGGATCATTCTGACACTTCATCTGGAGTATGGAGTCGTGACAGGACATCAGTTCTTACATTCTTTGATCTAGGTCGGTATGAAAAAATTTAACTGTGTGAAGAACAAAGCCCATCTGGCCTGTCTGGGGTTTAGCCTCTTTGCTTCATGAAGATACTGAAGATTTTTATGATCAGTGAGGACGGTGAATAGATGTCGAGCTCCCTCCAGCCCAGTGCTCTCTGTTGCTGATGTCATAATTCTGCTCCGCCGGGGTCAGTTTCTTAAAAAAAAAAGGCACATGGAATGAGTATGTTTCACTTTTGCTGCTTGAAAAGCACTGCCCCTACTCCAGATGTAGAAGCATCCACTTCAACTACAAAAGGCCTCTCAGGATCAAGATGGAGGAGGATTGGGGCAGTAGTGAAAGCTGATTCTAGTTTAAGCTTTAGGTGTCCATGACATGACTTGGGCCTGTTTTTTAACAGTGAAGTCAGTGGAGCGGTGAGCGAACTGTAGTTATAAATGAAGCGGTGATAGAAATTGGCAAAATCAAGGAATTTTGGGAGTTCTTTGATTGTTGTGGGAGTCAGCCAGGACTTGACTGCTGAAACCTTCCCCTCGTCCACCTGGATGCCTTCCTTACTGATCTGGTAACCAAGGAATTGGATGAAGGAATTATAGAAACTGCAATTTTCAGCTTTTAGGAACAGTTGGTACTCACACAGATGTTGTAGGACCTCCGAAACATGGCAGGGATGTTCTGCCAGACTGTCTGAGTATATAAAGATGTCGTTGATATATACCACCACAAACGGGTTCAGGAACACCCAGAGTACCTCATTCATGAAGTTCTGGAATATGTTGACCAGTCAGTATGGCATAACACAGTACTCATAGTGTCCTGCAGGGGTCACAAATGCTGTCTTCCACTCGTTCCCCTCATTTATCCGGATGAGGTTATACATGCTTCGGAGGTCTAGTTCAGTGAAAATGGAAGCGCCGTAGAGTTGTTCCAGGGCTGCTGGGACAAGGGTAAGTGGATAACGGAACTTGATGGTTATTTTGTTGAGTGCCCGGTAAGCAATGCAATGCAAAGCCTAAACCCTTCTTGGCGACAAAATGTTTGCTGGATGCAGCAGCTGGAGCAAAAGACTCTACATGCAGGCTGCCAACACGCAGCAAAATTGGATTTACTTGATGATGGACAGTACTCTGCACAGAGTTCTTCCTGTTACTGATTGATCCTTGCTTGTACAGGGTTTGAGTTGTGATCTTTTAAAGTTTGAGCTGCCTGCAGAGCTGCCCAGAGATGAAGTTGCCAGCTGACCCAGAGTCAAGGACGGCGGTAACTGAAATTACAAGATCAGAGGCAATCAGTGTCAGTTTAGTGGTCAATGGAATGAGTTTGATAGAAGGACTGGTAACTGAACTCACCATAGGACAAGGCGCATGAACAGGGCATGTGGAGGTTCAATGTCCTCCAGCTCCACAGTATAAACACAGATTCTGGGTCAGCCGACGGAATCTTTCAGTGGGAGATAAACAGTACTATCCACTTGCATGGGCTCAGACTCTGGTTCGGAGGGGCTAGGTCGCTCTGGCTGGTAATGGAATGATGTGGAATACTGCAAGGCGGTGGTCTCCTCCAAGCAACTCTGCATGTGTTAGGAAACTCGGATTGAGTGCTGAATGAATTTTTTGAGTCCTATGGTGTCCTCATAGATGGCAAGTTGCAACTGCAGTGCAGGTTTGAGACCCTGTTGAAAAGTCGGATTCAGTGCGTGTTCATTCCAGCCACTAGATGCAGTGAGGGTTTGGAATCTCAAGGCACAATCAGTCACAGAGCTCTTTCCTTGGCGAATATGATATAACTGATCACATATGGAGGAATCAGCCAATCAGCCATCCAAACACCTCTAAAATGGGCCACAGAACGGTTCACGGACTGAGTGATAGGACTTGGCTGATGACAGATGGTTTCGGCCCACTGCAAGGCTCTTCCTGTTAACAGTAAGAGAACAAAAGATATTTTAGAATGTACTGTGGAAATCACTTTGGTTGCATTTCGAGCGCCAATGAACAATGCAGGAGAAAGCCATTGCAGTCCTCCAACGAGCCAGAGTAGGGCGCTGGGTTGACCATGGCAATGCATGACTGGCAACGAAGATCAGTGAGGTAGTGTGCTCTTAGGAAGGGATGGTGTTGACCGGTAAGTTATCTTTTCATAGTCTCAGCTGGTTCCTTGAATGGATCAGTATTTGTTGGATTCTTCTTAGTGTTGTTCTAGCCTTTTGTCACGATATACACACAGAGTAAGAGGGTAAGTTAGCCCAAAAATACTTTATTGGTCACACAGCAGGTGCGGAAACAAACAGAAGAGGAAATATTGATTAATGCCGATGATGGAATAATAATAATAATAAGGATTTTTCTTACAGATGCTGGTTGGAGATTGAACCATTGGAGTACACACCTCAGTATTTTGGTGGAGTATGTAATGCAGGGAAGTATAGCAGGAGTGCAGAGCAATAAATAAGACAAGAGTGTTTCATCATAGAACTGCTATATGTAGATGATGCTGCATTATGCACATCTCCACCAGAGCAGCTGCAGACTCAGCTTGACTCATGCTTATGTGATGTTTTTCCACAATCTGACTTGTGATGCAAACTGGAATCATAACACACCATGTTGCTTCATTTGGCCAGAGGAGGACTGGTCACCCTACCGAGCTTGGTTTCTCCCAATGTTTCTTTTCCAATTCTGTCACAGATGGAGTTTGGTTTCCTTGCAACTGTCGCCTCTGGTTTGCTTAGATGGGGACACATAATATTCAGCAATATTATTGATTTAACTGTATTGACACTATTGGATGAGAACTGAGCAGGACAATGACATCACTGTTTTCCACAGAGCTTCTTTATAGCTGAATTCAACTCATTTTTTATTAAAAACACAGTAACTAAACTGAACTGAATGAACACCGAACTGACCTCAGCTTATCACTGACACTTATTTTCTTTTTAAAGCTGCTTTACAGCAGAATTAAATTCTGTTTGCATTATTGAATTATTATTATCCCTGTAAAGCAGCTTTGAAGATAGATTTTAGCATACCAACAAACTCCTGGACCCAGGCAGCTCAAAACCAAGCCAAATGGAGGGCTGATCTATACAAAGGAAAGGCTCAAGACCATGCCAGCAACCTCCAGCGGCTAAAGGAATGTTAGCTATGCCAGCTAATACATGTTTATATAATCTATTGTGAATTGCATTGTCGCTCGCGACAGAAGTGTCAGGTGTGTGGCTGTAATGAAGCGTGCAAGTCTTTAAATTTAAATTCGGAAACTCGGAAATACTACAGGAATACTACTACTATTACAGGAAAAAGCAAAAAAAACACAACCACTTTAAACACGACTCATTACAAGGAACAGAGGAAACTAATGGTATAATGGTATAATCCAATCTAATCCAATCAGAAACCATAGAAACTAACTAGCAAACAGAACTCAGGAAAAGCAGCACAGGGAACAGAATGAAAACGAAACCAAAACAGAAGTTGCATGTAGGCTGCATGTAACAAGGACACTGTAAAATAGTGTTACTGAAAATTCTCTCATCATTTACTCACCCTCATACCATCCCCGATGTATTTGACCTTCTTTCTTCAGATAAACACAAACAAAGATTTTTAGGAAAATCCATATTTGAGTCCATAAAATGCTACTTAATGCCTGGCTGCTGCTCATTTGACACTTTCAAAACCACACACAGCGATTGTGATGGTAATCCATACAAATCCAGTGGATGAATTATTGTCTTCTGAAGCGAAACAATTTTTTAAAAACTTTTTAAAATATAAATTAATGCTTCTGGTCTATTGTCATACAGGCAATCAAGAGGGGGACATTGTGACGCAACATAAATGCAAGTTTGCGTGAGAAGTAACGCGGAAACACAGAGGACCACCATCTATCGCGAACCTTATAACGCACTTAGATCACTTGTCACAACGCCACAATAAATTTTGGTCTTTCATTATATGGACAAAAAAAACACTTTCAGACATTTTTTTTAAATGTTTGTGTTCCACATACTGTAAGAAAGAAAGTCATGGCAGTTTGGAATGACTGAATTTTCCCCAAAGAGTGATGTCTCTTTTTCCTTTTTCCAAGGAGAATCATTTCATTTTCCATGATTTTTTTAACCTGTCATAGGTGTGGAGTTTCCTCCATGTACAGTGGAAGTTTTCAGAGTCCAGGAAAGAATGGATTACCCCAGGGACACCAACGGCAACATCACAGCTATGGTGCATCCTCATCTACAGGTATTCTAAATGGACCATCTAGTAAATGCATACAGAAAGCATGTTTTTTATTAAAGGAGAATACATGCCTTTGAGCGATGTATAAAAGAGTTGCTCTTTATGACAGGGACAGAGAGAGGGGAAACACGTGTAAGAAAATGTGTCCTATGACTCAGATGTTTGCTGTGCTTTTTTTTTACTTCCAGGCTTCACTTGTTTTCCACAGTAATGGTCCTGTTCCTTTTCCTTTTTCTTTCTCTTTCTGTGTAGGACTGTGATTGGGAGCCTTTGAACCAGGGTGACCCTATGTTCCTAACTTTCGATGGGAGAACAATCCTTTATGAAGGTGCCAGCACAGTATATCCCACGTTTATTAATGAGGCTGCCTATTATGAGAAACAGCAGGCGTTCATGACCACTTGCGGAGAAATACTGGCTGCCAATGCAATCAGAAAAGCTTTTAAGTAATGTTTTCTCCTAAAATATTTGTGAACAACATTTCTTATTTTTGAATAATTATAATACAGTTTTATAACATTTAAAAAATTGACTTGTTACACCACAGATCTATTTAATTGAACAGTAAAAAAGCCACAAAATTACTCAAATTACCTTAACAAAAGACACTGTGACCAGAGACAATATCTAAAATAAATACTTTTATTTATATACAAATTGATAAATATATGCATTTATATATATATATATATATATATATATATATATATATATATATATATAATTTATTTATAGTAAAGTGTGTATTATAACAGTACTATCCATTTACGGCAGTAAGATGTGGGGTGGTAACACTTTTATACAGAAAGGTCAGCAAACACAAGATGGGTTTGGTGCACTCAGGGGACAGTTAAAAATACTGCTGATGTGGACCTATTTTTCTGTCAGAGGTCCTGGACATCTTGTTCAGATACATGTCATCATGTATTCTATCAAATACCAACAGATAAAAAATCTAAACCTGACTGCCTCTGCTGGAAATCTTATAATGGGCCATGGCTGTATCTTTAATCAGGACAATGATCCAAAACAAACATAAAAATCAACACAAAATGGGTTCTAATGAGTAGGGTAAACTGAAGAATGGAGGTTGCGAAAAGTATTAAATAAAACAGGGCCAATAAATGTGGCCATGTATTGGAGAAAATCATTTATTTCTTAAAGTGTATATATAAAGTGTATATATAAAGTGTGTGTATATATATATATATATATATATATATATATATATATATATATATATATATATATATATATATATATATATATATATATATATATATATATATATATATATAAATAGGCCTATTTGCGTTCTCTCACAAAGATATTTGTGTTTTCTCACAAAACTATAACTACATAAAGATAAAGTTTCTCGGGGAAATGCAAAAGTTATGCGAGAGAACGCAAAAGCTTTGAAAAATATTTTTCCCTCCCATCCTATATTTTTTCCACCGCCATGTCCCTATAGGGCTCTTTACAAATTTATGAATGCAAAGAGCAAATTTGTTTTTTATTTGTAGTCTGAAGATTGATTTTTATTTTTAAAATGTGTATTTTCTAACACTTTTAATGATTTTCAAATATAGTGTGTTTTGTACTGAAATTGTTTGATAAAATCTACAGTATGTAGTGATGAATTTATATTCCTAGATTTTTAAAACACTATATAGGTCTACCTCTAGTATATATGTCTGCACAATTCAGATCCTGGTGTAGTGAAATGCACAAGCTCAGGAAAAGTCTTCACTGCCCTCTAGCCTCTGATCCAACAAACTGTTGACTCAAATACTGACCTGAAACAGCCTTAAAACAACCACAAAATAACCTCATAATAAAATAAAAATAAAAGCACTGTGCTTTTACATCATGCATCAATGGAGAATTAATCATATCGAAACTGTGTATTTTGTGCTGTTTGTGATGCTAAAGTCTGTTGTAGTTTAAGTTTTGTAGTTCCTTACTTCATCCTCATTTCAGTGGTGCAACCCAAGTATTGCCTTAATTGAACCGAGTCTGAAAGAAAGAGTTACAGTAGGAACATACAGTTGGAATTGGGTTTTTATATTATATAGAAAGTAGACTGGATTGCTGAATATGTTATAAAATGCTCAGCAGGCATTGGAAGGCTTTGTTTGGCAGAAGTATGATTTCAGAGAAATATGTATTCTGTTTTCACTATGATTTTGTTTTGTGATGTATGTATCCTGTTGAATTGTTGTGCGTTATATTTTGAAATGTGTTTTAAAGCATAATAGCCTACCTATCTATGCAAGAAATATACATTCACTTAATTTATCCCAAATTGAAGAAGAATCTTGATTATTTTTAACACATTTACCAATTATTCCATACATTTGATCGCATACTGTCTTCTGTGGTGTCATTAGGTCCTGGTAATAAGTAATGCTTGATGAAGTTCAATGTTGTCAAAATGTGGAATATAATGTATTTTAATGTAAGCAGTCACAAATGTATTGTCATGATGTATTGACAAATGTCATGCTATTGAAGTCTTTTCAGTCTTAATGAGATGGATTGATATGGAGTAAAACATTACATTATACAACCAGAGATTTCTATTTTGTCTCACACAGATCTTCCCAGAAAGAATAATACAGAAAAAAAAGTTAAAGGTCTTTATTAAATCTACATGAATGACATGAATGTGATGACAATGACATATTTTTTTTGTTTAGGATGAACTATCCCTTTAATGTCCTGTGGCCAAAAGTATAGGCTGTTGGCACTTTGGCAGAGACATAAATGTTTTTTGCAATGTTTGCTGCTTTATTTGTGGTGTTGATTCACATTGTTTCTAGATTATTGTGCAGAATGATCAGATGCATTTTAAATCATTGCAAAAAGCTTCATTGGCCAAAAAGAGAACTTTATTACAAAAAACAAACAAACAAACAAAAAAACTGTTTTTTGGCCCTAGCACAAAATAACCGAGACTGTCCTCCTACAAAAAACGACCATCAAGGTCGTATGTGCAAGCAGCTTATTACGACCTATACTTACGTTTTAAAGTTAACCGCCCTCTAGCGCTCCTTTTAATAATGACGGTGTCGTGTGTAATGAAATGGCGTTTGACCGTCATTACCAATCAAAATAGTATTTGTTTTATTTTTGCATTTACTTGAGGTTTATACAGAAAACTGAGATGTGTAGGCCTAAATTTATTTAGGCTATATAATTTTATGTATTTGATGTGCTTTTCTTCTTCAAAAAACCGTATTGGAAAGTAAAGGACCACATCAAAATAATTAAACTATTATCCTTTTTTTTAAAAAAAAACTTAAGATAAACCTTTTGTAACAACAAAGTAAAAAAAAACGATGATTTAAAAAAAACACCACAGATGATAAAACCGTGACATGTAGTGATTTTAAAACATTTTCAGCATTTTTATATTGATTTTTTTTTCAGTTCAGCTAAAGTTTTTAACATATCATCATTTGACCACATTCGTGTGGCGCTGAATAAAAAAATAAAAAATCAATGAACCAAAAGGAGGAAGAAGAAGACGAAGAAGGCGAAGAAGGCGGCGTGGCCAGGTTTTTTCCTGACAGTCCCAGGTAAGGTGTGAATTTTAAGTATGCTGTTGTTTTTTTAATATATATTTATAAGTAGTTGTATGTGTTTTTTGTAATTTATGTGGAACTAAATGAGTGCATTTTGACGTCTGGGTTACAAATCAGTTGCGATAGCCATTTTACTCTTTAAGAAAGTAACTGTTAACGTTACGTTATTTCATTGCGACCTACTAAGTTAGCTAACGTTAGCTTCATCGCTAGCAGCATGTTGCTATTTCACATGCATAATCTGCAATTTCTGTCATATTGACAAATAATTTCAGCCTAATGTATCCAAAACTGTAACGTTAAATGTTTTCTCTTAGAGAAAAAGGTAGTTTCAGCATTATACAAATAAATAGTATGAGGTCACAACAGTTTTACAGCTAGCTGCTATCCAAATGATTTAAATTCAGGGTATCAATTCAGCTTGGTATATAACATTTTAAAGAATTAAAAAAATGCAGTAATGGCAAAATCGGTTGACGGAATCAATTGTTCATTGTACAGTCATTGTTATTGCCTATTTTAGGTTATAGCCACAAGTCAAGTAACCTTTATTTATATATTGCTTTTTATAATACAGATTGTTTCAAAAAAAAAAAAAACATATTAATTTAGTTTATTTATATAGCCGCTCTGGAGAAAACAGTGATGCCATTATCCAGATCAGTTCAGTTCTCATAATGGTGCCAATGCAGGCAGATCAATAATATTGGTGAATATTAAGTGTCCCCACTTCACATGCAAAATAAAATTTATTTAATAATACCCACTAGTGCAGTGGTTCTCAAACCTGTCCTGGCACACCCAACACTGCACGTTTGCTTTCTCTCCCTAATCAAACTCACCTAACTCATCAGCTCATTATTACATGGGTTAATGAGCTGATGAGTCAGGTGTGTTTGATTAGGGAGAGAAAGAAAACGTGCAGTGTTGGGGGTACGCCAGGACAGGTTTGAGAACCACTGCACTAGTGGGTATTATTAAATAAATTTTATTTATTAATTTGACACGCGACGTAGGCTATAGGCCACGCAAGCTATTCAATCTTGAATAGACGATAACGTTAATTATAGATATTTGTCCAGTAACAATAATCCATCTCTTTTTAATAATGGTATGTCGATATATATGAATAAAATCTTAATGTCACTAATGATGTTCTCGCTGTCTAACTTTTCCACTTACTTTAGGATATTTCATTGTGTTTCTTATTTCATAGGCTAACAGTTACATCGTTATTCCCAAGTAAAAACCTCCAACAAGTTACAAAAACACCAAATAGCAAGATGAACCAGCACAAAGCGCCTTGCATATTATTTTGTTCTAAAATTATTATATTATCAAAGTTCTGATTAGCCTACCTGAATTAGCCTCAATTGTCTCGTATAAAACCCATAATGCATCGAGGCGACTCTGCGTGACAAATTTTCCGCCGCCTATAGGGGCACTATTTTAGGAAATGATGCAATGGGTCGTATTTGAGGACAGGTGCAAACGACCTTTACGGTCGTATAAGTTGGAGGACTTGTTGGTTTGTAGCAGTAAAAGAAGAGATGTCTTATCGATCACAAGTTTAGTATGGAGTACCACAAGGCTCAGTACTAGGACCGCTACTGTTCACTCTGTACATGCTACCATTAGGAGATGTCATTAGGAAACATGGAATTAGCTTTCACTGTTATGCCGACGATACTCAGCTCTATATTTCTTCAAAACCTAATGAAACTTACCAATTCACAAAATTAACGGAATGCATAGCTGAAACTGGATGACTGGTAATTTCCTACTACTAAATTCTGAAAAAACAGAGATTCTAATTATTGGACAAAAAACTTCCACACGTAATAACCTAGAATACTGTCTAACACTTGATGGCTGCTTTGTTAAGTACTCGTCGTCGGTTTGGAACCTGGGTGTGCTCTTTGATACCAATCTTTCATTTGAAAGTCACGTGTCTAGTATCTGTAAATCTGTCATTTTTCCATCTTAAAAATATATCTAAATTACGCCATATGCTCTCATTGACAAATGCGGAACAATTGGTTCATACGTTCATGACCTCAAGGCTAGATTATTGTAATGCTCTACTGGGTGGTTGCCCTGCACGCTTAATAAACAAACTACAGCTAGTTTAAAACGCAGCAGCTCGAGTTCTTACCAGAACCAGGAAGTATGACCATATTAGCCCCGTTCTGTCAACACTGCATTGCTCCCTATTAAACATCGTATACATTTTAAAATATTGCTGATTACTTACAAAGCACTAAATGGTTTAGCGCCGCAGTACTTGAGCAAGCTCTTAACGCATTATAGTCCTTCATGTCTATTGCGATCTCAAAATTCCGGCCAGTTAATAATACCTAGAATATCAAAATCGACCGCTGGCGGTAGATCCTTCTCCTATTTAGTACCAAAACTTTGGAACAGTCTTCCTACCATTGTCCGGGAAGCAAATTCTTTTTTAGTTTTTGGAGGGGATTTTAACGTGGCTTTGGATAATGTCTTAGATAGATGGCCTCCAAAGTCACCTGATAACTCGAGTCTGTACTTAAAGAGGTTTATGCAGAGATTTTCTTTACTCGACAGTTGGAGAGAAACTCATCCTTCTCAAAAACAATTTACATGGAGCAACAATTCTCTTTCAAACCAGTCTCGTATCGATATGTGGCTTATCTCTAGAGATCTAAATAATGTATCCTCTGATATTACTCCATCGCCTCTCTCTGATCACAAATGCATATCCATATTCATTCCTCTTTCAGATACTGCTAACTTGCAAAGATTTACCTCCTTTTGGAAACTGAACAATTCATTGCTTAAATATAAAGAAGTAAAAGATCAAATTAAATGTATAATCACTAGTTATTGGGAAAAAAACTATTTTTGCAGTAATTGGGAATTAGTGAAATATGAAATTGGTAAATACATACGTTCTTTTGGTAGCAAATTGGCTAAAAAGAAAACCAATGATGAGAGTATTATAATATGTAAAATTTCAAATCTTCTATCTAAAATGGTTCTATCTGATGTTGAAAAGGTTGAGCTTGCTCATCATCAAAATGCGTTGGATGAGGTTTATAAACAAAAAGCTGAGGGGGCATTTATTAGATCACGGAAAAGATGGATTGAGGAAGGTGAGCAAAATTCTTCTTATTTCTTTAGATTGGAAAGACAACAAATGGAAAAAAATCAGATTGAAAAGCTTATGATTGATGGAACTCTCTGTGAAGACCAAAGAGTCATTGCTAATTTTTGTGCCAAATTCTATCATGATTTATACACATCTAAATTTAGCAAGCAACATGCTCATAATTTTTTTGATTCGTTATTTTCCATTAATCAATTAGGTAATGCTGATCAAGCCTTCTGCAATTCTCACATTACTTTAAAAGAAATTGATGAAGCAATGCAATCTTTAAAAATAAACAAGTCACCTGGTACAGACGGACTAACGTCAGAATTCTATCACATATTCAGTGAAAATATAGCTCCTTTCTTATTAAATGTCTTTAAGGAAAGCTTTCTTTAAGGAAAGCATAAACAAATCGTCTCTCCCTCCTACATTATGCCAAGGGCTGATCACTTTAATTCCCAAACCAAATAAAAATATTAATTTAATAGATAACTGGCATCCTATAACGTTACTAAACAATGATTATAGAATAATTGCTTTAGTATTAGCCAAAAGATTAAAAGGAGTATTACATTCTATTATTGATGAAGCACAGTCTGGCTTTATGCAAAATAGACACAATATCTAATATTCTGTAAGATGGTTAAAATGTTATATGGAAATGGAAATAGTTCTATTAAACTAAAAAACGGTACCTCTCCCAGATTTTTCCTTAATCGTGGTGTTCGACAGGGTTGTTCAGTGTCTCCTTATTTATTTTTAATTGCAGTACAATTTCTTAATTTGCATATTATAATGAGCAACCTAAAAGGCATCACTGTAGGAACTAAAAAATGAATCATAAGTCAATTAGCTGATGACACAGCGTTGTTTTTAGAAGACTCCTCTCAAATCCCTGTAGCCTTAAATATCCTTCAATCATTCTCTAAAGCTTCTGGTCTAAGTCTGAATAATGATAAATGTGAATTATTGCCCATTAAAAATTGTAATGTTTCTTCAATATGTGGCATAGCTGTTAAAAGTACTGTAAAATATCTTGGCATAGAAATAACTAAAGATAAAAAATAGATGTGCAACAAACTTTAATCCAACTATTGCTAAAACAAAGAAAAAACTTCAAAGGGATCTATCTATTAAAGGAAGAGTTTTGCTCACTAAGGCCGAGGGACTTTCACGTCTCTCTTATGCGGACCAATCTCTTTATGTTGATAAGTCCACATGTAAATTGATTGATAGAGAGATCTGACAGATTTTGTCTGGAAAAATAAAAACCACTATATGAAGAAATCGGTTATTCTAAACAATTATAACAAAGGTGGTTTAAATTTGATTGATTTTAGCTCTTTAAATTATACTTTTAAAATAAATTGGCTTCATCGGTATTTGAAAAACCAAGACTCCATCTGGAATATCTTCCCACAACAAGCTTTTTCAAATATTGGGGGTATAAGATTTTTATTAATGTGTAATTACAACATATCTAAAATTCCCATCATACTTTCAGATTTCCACCAACAGGTACTTTTGGCATGGATTTTATTTTATTTTTTTATAATTTGTGTTTAATTTATAAACACAATTTCACCTCCCATAAATTCTTTATTTGGAATAATCAAAATATTTTATACAAAAATAGATCTTTTTTTTTATTTTTTTATAAATGGTTCAATAACAGCTTACTTTTGGTATGTCAGCTATTTAACAACCAAGGGTTTTTAATGACTTAAACTGAATTTCTTTCTGAATACAATATGCCAGTTACCCCCAAAGAGTTTGCCATAGTTATGGGAGCAATACCAACAGGAATCTGTACTCTCTTAAAAAACTGCTTTCACTTTCCTACTATAATTACTACTTTTCCTGAGCCAACTGAAACTCCAATAGGTAAAATATGTTTTTCAGGAAAAAAAGATAGAAATAATAAAGTTAGATCCCTTTTTCTTGAAAATATAATTTCTGTTTCTCCTGCAATCTCTTACTGGAGTAATTTATATAAAAATGTAAATTGGAAAAAGATTTGGTCCTTACAACAGAAATATTTTCTAACTAATAAAGTAAAATAAGTGTCCTTTAAAATAATAAATAAATGTTACCCTGTTAAATATTTTATGATTAAATATAAAAGTAATATTGACACAAGATGCTCATTTTGCCAAGTTCACACAGAAACTGTTTATCATTTATTTTGGTCATGTTTCTATATTGAACTAGCCTAGAAATCTAGACGCACCCTAGCGGCAGCAAAATGTATTTTGCAGCCAGGGCAGTCTAGCAACTCTCCATTGACTTTCGAGCTGCAAAAACCTAAATTGGGTCAGGCCAATCACGTCGTGTATAGAGTATGCGGGGCGGGCTTAACATAATGACGACAGAGTTGCGATGGTTACCTGCCACTTGAAAACAAAGAATGGCTGCTGCTGCAGGCGAACAGTCTTTCGAATCGGCTTTGGCCGCGACTCTGGAGGACTTGGAGTTAGGTTTTTCTTTGAGAAAAGAGCATAGAACAGCACTTAAGTCATTCTTAAAAAAAGGAAGATGTGTTCGTAGTTTTGCCGGCCAGATATGGCAAAAGTTGAATCTATCAACTAGCTCTGAAACGCTCTGGTTGGTTGAAGCGCTGTCCTATTGCGTGCAGAGGGAATTTGAAAGACAGCCGTTTATCCCGCCCCTCGGATTGAGCCGTGTCTATGGTAGTCCAGGCGTTCTCTTACGAGAGGTTCTCTCGTATTGCGTAAGTAGCTTACGCTGCGGGAAAGTCTCCTTTCTTGAGAAGCCAAAAAAATTATCCTTAATTTTTAATAAACTTGTCAACGCAGTGCGGCAGCCAGCAGACCTAGGGCAGGCTACTCGCGTGCCCATTGGCTGCCCTTCGGCAACTGCAGCAGCCTATCGCTGAGCCCTTGGCGTGACGTCACGACCAATGAGCGCGCTTGGCGCGCTTAATGCGTCACAGCCCATCATTAGGGGTGTGGCTTAGCGTATATAAGCAGGGCTCAGAGGCTGCTTCACTGATTTCTGTCTCTTCAGCGAAGCTCTTCGCATCGCTGATCTCTGAGGAAGCCGCCGTCGAAGCAAGCGACCAGCACGCCGAGGATCTCAGCCTGAGGACGCCGGCCGCTTTCGCCGCCTTCAGCCTCCCTGCCTGCTGTGCTATCCGGCACTATATCCTTTTCCGCTCTGTGTTTGTGTGTTTGCCCCGCGACACACTTGCATCTAAAAGAGCGCGAGGCGTTGTTGCAAATGCCTCGCTCATCCTGTGGCTCGTGCAGAGCCGCGCTCAGCGACGGAGACCGCCACGTGGTTTGCGCTCTCTGCCTGGGCTTCGACCACGCAGCCCGCGCTCTCTCTGAGGGCGGCTGCGAACAGTGTGAGGAATTACCGATGTCGACCCTACGGGCTCGACTCGCTAAATTCGAAGATCCTCCACCTTCTCCAGCCACCTCTTCCGGGCCACGTAAGAAGAAACGTCGCTCTCAAAGGCCGCCTGAACCAGACGCTACAGCTGAGCGCTCGCCGGAACCTCTCCCGCGAGCCTCGCTCTCTCCTTCTCCCCCGCCCTTCACCGACGCGCAGCTGCCGGCCTCTGCCCGCACTGCCGTCGCCCTGGGAGATGATGCAGATGACGCCGCTGACAGCTGCTCTCTGCTCGCGTCTGACAGCGAGGATTGGTCGGGCTCTCACCGCTCCGCCTCCTCGACTTTAGAGTCTGGCAGATCCCGCGCCAGTGTCGACGCGGAGCTTCTCCGCCTCCTCACTCAAGCGGTCGAAAGGATGGGACTGGATTGGTCCCCACCTAAGGAGCCGGCGCCCAATCGTCTCGACGGGTGTTTTCTGCCTAGCCGCCGCTCTGCGCCTGCCTCTAGGTCAGCACCCTTCCTGCCTGAGCTCCACGCTGAGCTCTCTAAATCCTGGAATGCGCCCTTCTCAGCCAGACTCCGCTCGCCAGTTTCCTCGGCTCTCTCCCAGGTGGACGGGGCCGCTGAAAACGGCTATACTGGCATCCCCGCCGTTGAGGAAGCTGTGGCAACGCACCTTTGCCCACCGTCTGCTAGATGGCGCTCAAAGTCTGCCCTGCCGTCCAAAGCCTGCAGGACCACCTCAGCTCTCGCCGGCCGCGCTTTCACCGCCTCCGGCCAGGCTGCTTCCGCCCTGCACTCGATGGCTATACTTCAGATCCTGCAAGCCGACCTCCTCCGTGAATTGGACGAGAAGGGCTCGGATCACTCAGCATTAACGGATCTGCGCAGCGCTACGGACCTTGCGCTCCGTGCTACTAAAACCGCTGCACAAGCCATCGGCAGATCTATGGCCGCGCTCACCGTCATCGACAGGCATCTTTGGTTGACGCTTGCGGATATGAGTGAGTCAGAGCGCTCTGTGTTTCTTAATGCCCCACTCTCGCCCACCGGCCTCTTCGGCCCTGCGGTCAGCGGGATAGTGGATCGCTTCTCTGAAGTGCAGAAGGCGTCGCAGGCAATGAACCTCTTCCTGCCCCGCCGCTCGAGCCCAGCCACAGGCCGCTCTCAAGCTCAGCCTCCTGTGCGCAGCTCTACACAGCGCTCGTCTCGGCCTCCCAACACTTCGCAGCGACGTCAGGGCGGCCGCCCTAGATCGCGCTCGACCAGCCGTCACAGACCGCCGCCCCCCCCGGGGTCCGCGGCCCAAGATTACGTTGAAGTCTGAGCCCGCGAAGTCCTCCTAGCATCCACAAGGAGGAAAAGATGGTTGAGTCCCACTACGGCCGGACCGCCATCAAAGCGCCCAGCTCTGTCAGTCCCCTCTATTCAGGCTACTGCAGCAGCTTACACCGCAGCCAACGAGCCAGTAATACCACTCGCTCGCCTGCACACAAACGCCGTTTTTACGGCGACCCAGATAAATCTCAAAAAGAGTATAAGTTCGGGTTTTCCGGCTCCGGCCGAAGGTGCCTTAAGTGTAGAAAATGTGCCCACGCCCATGTGCTCACTGCTTCACACAAGCACGGTCCCCATGGTAACGCGCTCAGAGCGCTCTCTCATAAAGCGGACACATGCCGCTCGAGAATTAAGTGTAGCAAATGTGCCCACGACTCTGTGCTCACATCTACCCGCTGCTCGCTCTGCCATTCAGTTACCTCAAGCTGTTACGGCTCAGGCCGAGGGGATATTAGTGCCCACTCCCGTGTGTTCACTGCTTCACACAGACAGGGTTCCCATGGCAACGCGCCCAGAGCGCTATCTCATAAAGCGGAAACACTCCGCTCGAGCATTAAGTGTAGTAAACCTACCCGCTGCCCGCTCTGCCATACGGGTTACAGACCCTCTAAAGCTCCCGAACACTGGCCATGTTATAAGTGTAAATCCTGCGCCCGCTCACGAGCACGCGCTTTCACTTTCAGACACCATAACCCCCACGCCGCTCTCGCGCCAGGGGTGTTTGACAGCAAAACACGCTCCATCCTCCGGGACCGAGCTACTGAACGCTGTACAGCTGGCCAATACTGTTTATCAGTATTGTGTCCGAGCACCGGCGGCGCACGCGCCGCCCCATCCTCTCTGATACAGGTTCCCCATCCCGCGCAGTGCGGCGATCTGAACCCAGAGACCATTCGACCCTTCGACCCCTAGCTATGCGTGCAGAAGCATGGGAAGCTATTCAGGGCGCGTCAGAATGGGTGCTGAACACTATAAGACACGGCTATTCGCTTCAATTCGCTCGTCGCCCCCCGCGCTTTCTAGCGCAGACGGAGACGAAAGTGAGTTTGGAAGCAGCGCACCTGCTTCAAGCAGAAATAGCGAAGCTGCTGCGCAAAGGGGCCATAGAACAGGTTCATCCTTCCCTGAGCGAGTCAGGCTTTTACAGCCGTTACTTCCTCGTTCCCAAGAAGGACGGAGCGTTAAGACCTATTTTAGATCTGAGACATCTGAACAAAGCTCTCATGAGACGGCCGTTCAAGATGATTACAACCAGACAGATCCTTGCGCAGATCCGCCCAGGAGACTGGTTTATCTCTCTCGATCTGAAAGACGCGTATTTCCAGATCCAGATAACTCCCCGTCACAGGCCATTCTTGAGATTCGCCTTCGACGGTCGAGCTTATCAATACACAGTCCTGCCGTTCGGCCTGTCTTTAGCACCCCGTACATTTACGAAATGCATGGACACGGCTCTCGCTCCCCTGAGAAGACAGGGAATGCGAATACTGAACTATCTGGACGACTGGCTTGTTCTAGCGCAGTCAGAGACAGAACTTGTGTCTCACAGAACAGCGCTTCTCAGCCATCTGGAAGGTCTGGGTCTCTCGGTCAACTGGACCAAGAGCTCGCTCTCGCCCCGTCAGTCAATTTCCTTTCTTGGAATAGAACTGGACTCGGTGGCTATGACGGCCAGATTGTCGGAGCAGCGCGCGCGCCGCATCCGTCTCCTCGCCGCATCCTTCAAAGAAGGCAGCCGGGTTCCGCTGAAAGCATTCCAGTGTATCTTGGGGCATATGGCCTCAGCTGCGGCAGTGCTTCAGCTGGGCTTACTGCGCATGCGCCCGCTTCAACGCTGGCTGAGAGCGCGCGTGCCCCATCGAGCCTGGGCGGCCGGCGGCTCGCTAATCAGAGTGACTCAGGGCTGCGTTTCAGCCCTGCAGCCCTGGCTAGCAGCCGAATGGTATCACACTGGAGTGATTATGGGGGTGATCTCACACCGGAAAGTTGTCTCGACAGACGCGTCCAACCTAGGTTGGGGAGCGCTCTTCGAAGGCAGACCGGTCTGTGGCCGCTGGTCAGACCAGGAGAATCTCCTACACATAAACTGTCTAGAGATGCTCGCGGTCGAGAAAGCGCTCAAACACTTCCTCCCATTCATCCATGGTCACCATGTTCTAGTCCGCACGGACAATACATCGGTAGTGGCCTATGTGAATCGCCAGGGCGGTGTCAGATCAAAGACGCTCTGCGCCCTGGCGGAACGCCTCCTCGTGTGGTCTCAGCACTCTCTGCGCTCACTGAGAGCAACGCATGTGCCTGGCCATCTGAACGAGGGCCCCGACAGACTGTCCAGGGACAACGTTCCCCCTGGGGAGTGGTCTCTACACCCCCAAACAGTCCAGTCACTGTGACGCCGCTTCGGCAGAGCGAAGGTCGACCTCTTTGCGTCAAAAGACAACGCTCACTGCCCAGAGTTCTTCTCAAAGAGCGAGGACGCGCTGGCCCAGACCTGGCCCAGCGGCCCGCTATATGCTTTTCCCCCGGTCTCTCTGCTGCCTCAGGTCATCAAGAGAGTCAGGGAAGCGTGCCACACAGTGCTCCTCATAGCCCCGTTCTGGGAGAACCAAGCTTGGTTCCCGGAACTCATACAATTGGCAGATTCAGCCCCTTGGCCGATTCCGGTGCGGAGAGACCTTCTCTCTCAAGCCCGCGGCTCGATCTGGCATCCCCATCCAGAGCGCTGGTCTCTGCATGCGTGGAGCCTCAACGATTACACGCTGATCTGCCAGAAGGGGTCATGAACACGATCATACAATCCAGAGCTCCCTCCACGAGGCGGCTCTACACGTCTAAATGGTCGGTGTTTAACAGATGGTGCACTGCCAAAGGGCTCGATCCACAGACATGTGGGGTATCGCAAGTATTGTGCTTCCTTCAAGAGCTGTTGGACGCGGGCAGGTCCCCCTCCACGCTCAAAGTTTATGTCGCGGCCATTTCAGCGCTCTCTGTCTCAGAGCTGGGCCGCGCATTAGGAAGGAACGAGTTCGTCATCCGCTTCCTTAGAGGAGCTAGGAGGATGAACCCCCCGCGACCCCCCTCGGTTCCTATGTGGGATCTTTCACTGGTCTTAGAAGCCCTGAAAGCACATCCCTTTGAACCCGTGGAAACTGTGGATATGAAATACCTCACGCTCAAAACCGTTTTTCTGATAGAACTGTCTTCAGTCAAACGAGTGGGAGACCTTCACGCGTTATCCATTAACGCCGCGTGCCTCGAGTTCGGACCCAATGACTCTAAAGTTATTCTCAGACCGAGGCATGGGTACGTTCCCAAAATCTTGGGCACTCCCTTCAGAGCGCAGGTCATTTCCCTCTCAGCCCTGCCGAATTCTGGCAGCGAGGCAGATAGTAATCTCCTCTGCCCGGTCAGGGCGTTGAGAAACTATATCTCTCGCTCCGCCGACTCCAGGCGTTCAGAGCAGCTCTTTGTTTCGTTTGGTGGGCGCACCAAGGGTCTCGCCGCCTCGAAACACACCCTGTCCAGATGGATAGTGGACGCTATTGCGGCTGCTTATGCGTCTAAAAACCTGCAGTGCCCACTGGGCGTTCGAACGCACTCCACCAGAGGCATGGCCTCATCGTGGGCGTGGTCCAGCGGGATTCCCATTCATGACATTTGTGCAGCGGCAGGCTGGGCCTCCCCCTCCACATTTGTTAGGTTTTACAACCTGGAAGTTCCCGCGTTGCAGGCAAAAGTGTTATCAGTCTAAGTCTCGCGTAGCCAGCCCACTGTCTGTGCGCGGGCTACGTTGTGTGATTTAGCTCTACTGGTTGAGCTCACTACGTGGGAAGTGTCAAGTTTGGACCGGCTGTGCCGCTCCACGCCCCCATAGTATGTGCTTATGTACTGTGCTAGCCCTCTGTTGGCCGCCCAGCTCCGCTATCGCGTTCCCCGGGCTCCCTGGGACTCGTTCAGTGGATGCTGGGCACGCGCACGGCGTTGACAAGGGAGTTCCCGCAGCGTAAGCTACTTACGCAATACGAGAGAACCTCTCGTAAGAGAACGTACTCGGTTACTAAACGTAACCTCTGTTCTCTATAGAGAGGGAACGAGTATTGCGTAACCCGCCGTGCTCGTGCCACGAGCTCATTCGCTTCATGCGACAGAAACCAGTGAAGCAGCCTCTGAGCCCTGCTTATATACGCTAAGCCACACCCCTAATGACGGGCTGTGACGCATTAAGCGCGCCAAGCGCGCTCATTGGTCGTGACGTCACGCCAAGGGCTCAGCGATAGGCTGCTGCAGTTGCCGCAGGGCAGCCAATGGGCACGCGAGTAGCCTGCCCTAGGTCTGCTGGCTGCCGCACTGCGTTGACAAGTTTATTAAAAATTAAGGATAATTTTTTTGGCTTCAGTATCTCGAGAAAGGAGACTTTCCCGCAGCGTAAGCTACTTACGCAATACTCGTTCCCTCTCTAGAGAGAACAGAGGTTACGTTTAGTAACCGAGTACGTTTTAGGAGAAAAGGGTGAACAAATTGCAACAGAATCAAACTCAACTGATTTTATATCCTCAATATGTCCTGAGTAAGAAAAAAAAAGCCCAGAAGAATCCCATTAGGGGAAAGTTCCGAAAAAGACCCAAATATATCCTATTCATACGCCTATTCATTATTTTTCTCACATGAATAGGGTAAAATTTTTAACCTTTAGATATCACCATGAAAATTACTGAGTTGATTACTTATATCAAGACAAACAAAAAATGTATTACAAGTTTTTTTAAATTGTTTGTTAACATGGACAAATGGTGCATAATCTAATTACAGATGTGCTAATTTGCATAAATACCACAACAGGTCTAAACATTGGGTATAGCCAGGTGAAAATGTCTTGTTGAATCTTGTTGACACATAACAGTAAAATACTTAATGTTAAGGTCTGAATGGAACCCATTTAGGCTACCCATGAGCATTAATACATAGAGGCAGGAAGAAGTACTTTAGAAACCAGCCTTTATAAATTTTTAAGAGATGGGGTTTGGGGCTGGATCCGTGGGACTGTTTCTGGGGGACGAGTCTGAGGCAAGAACAGGAGACAATGGTAAGGAGAATGCAGAAGACAAAAGGTAAGTAAAATAAAAAGTAAATCCCCAGAAACAGTCCCACGGACCCAGCCCCAAACCCCATCTCTGCAATAATAATTAATAAACGCTGGTTTAAAGTACTTCTTCCTGCCTCTATGTATTAATGCTCATGGGTAGCCTAAATGGGTTCCATTCAGACCTTAACAATAAGTATTTTACTGTTATGTGTCAACAAGATTCAACAAGACATTTTCACCTGGGTTATACCCAATGTTTAGACCTGTTGTGGTATTTATGCAAATTAGCACATCTGTAATTAGATTATGCACCGTTTGTCCATGTTAACAAACAATTTAAAAAAACTTGTAATACATTTTTTTTTTTGTCTTGATATAAGTAATCAACTCAGTAATTTTCATGGTGATATCTAAAGGTTAAATTGTTTACCCTATTCATGTGAGAAAAATAATGAATAGGCGTATGAATAGGATATATTTGGGTCTTTTTCGGAACTTTCCCCTAATGGGATTCTTCGGGGGGGGGTTTTCCTTACTCAGGACATATTGAGGATATAAAATCAGTTGAGTTTGATTCTGTTGCAATTTGTTCACGGTTGACCCATTTTGGCTTAAAACACCTGAGTAGTTAATATCAGGGGGCATGTGTCAAAATGATTGATGGCTTCCGGTTGTCATTGACCTTCCGGTTGACCTTTCCGGTGTCCTTCCGGCCTCTATTGTTCTGGATTGACCTATTGCCCCTGCCTATCCCTTCGATCATGTGTTTTGACAGGTGGCCTTCCGGTGTCTTTCCGGCATATGTTGTCATGGTTTGCCCTATTGACCTTGCTTTGATCATGTGGTTTCGACAGTTAGTTTGCTCTATTTGAACCTTTTTATCCCTAAATCATGTGATTTGACAGAAAGTTTGAAGGCTCTGTTATATATATATAGGATATGGGATATGTGTCAGCATCTCCTCAGCATTCCTGAGTACATTGTGAGCCCCTTTGGAAAGTGAGAAAAAAGATAGAGTATTGTGCCTGTGTGTGTGTGTGTGTGTGTGTGTGTGTGTGTGTGTGTGTGTGTGTGTGTGTGTGTGTGTGTGTGTGTGTGTGTGTGTGTGTGTGATTGTGCACGCATCCTCTGACATTCCTGAGGTAACAGTGAAAGTGAGAAGAAAAGACTGAAAGTGTCACACAACCATTGAAAAACAATTATACAAGCAGTTAAATGTTTATAGAGCGCTGAAGAAAAACAACGTACAGGTTATGAAAATCAGTGTGGTGTCTATCACACAAAAGAATAAATGAATAAGGATAAAAGAATACATCATACAATATATAATATCTTACTAAAAAACCTACCACAAAAAGTTGAAAACATACTGTTCTTTAAAAAGTATAAATGAAATGAGTATAAAATAATTTAACTAAGGTTGAAAAACATTCTGTTCTTTTAAAGTATAAATGAAATGGTAATAAAATAATTTAACTAAAGCTGAAAACATACTGTTCTTTTGTGTAAAATAAAAAACTACTGAAATTTTAGTTTTAGATAAACAAAAATAATATAATATAAAATCACAGAGTGGTTCTCTCTTACAGTACCACCTGACGGTCTCTGACTCCTAGGGTTGTATTCAGTGATCACGATGAGACATTGTGTTAGGGCTAAAATCATAAGGTTTAAAAAAAAAAAAAATTCAAAACATTATTAAAACTGGTAAAACAAAAACACTGTTTTTTCCTGAATTAGTTCACCAGAGCACTCAGAGTGGCACACGCGTCTATGTGTGTGTGTGTGTGTCGGCAGGAAGAGGGGGGGCGAGCGTGCCTGCGTCTATGAGCGCGTTCTCTCATAGGATGATGACTTCATAGGATGAACGCTGTGCTCTCACAGTTTGTATGCTGACTTGGCGTTCAGACCCCCCCTCGCATTCCAGAGCAGTGAAAGTGAGAATGGGGTTTCCTAAATATCACACTAACTAACGTTGAAAAACATACTCAATATAAAATATGATATTAAGACAGCTATTTCAGTCAAAAATGATGACTTCATAGGATGAACGCTGTGCTCTCACTGACTTGGCGTTCATACAAGTCAATTGTATACAAGTCAACAGTCATTTGTTTAAAAACACTGATGCTGGTAATTTTTGCGGGCCGTCTGACAGGTTAAAATAAATTATTGCGCTTTGGTTAGTCTATGTCCATCCTGCTTTGCACTTTCTATGCTGACTTAGCGGTCTGTATTCGCTGGTATAAACGTCTTTGTAACAATCATTATCTGGTACACAGCGGTCGTATTTTCTGTGTTAGTGACTTAGTGACGGGGCTGAGCAGTCGGATGATGTTTAAAAAACATTCTATCCTTTAAAAGTATATAATGAAATGCTTATACAATATATCTTACTAAAAGAATAAAAATCATCTTATAATTTTTAGAGAGAGTTGAATAAGCTCTTAACACATCAATGTCCATACCATTGATGGCCATGCGTCTATGTGTGTGTGTGTGTCACGGGATTCCCTATCCCAGCCTTCACATTTGAACTCTGATATTTGAAACGTGCTATTCAGACACTGTGATTAAACAATGTCATAAAAAAAAAATAATAAAAAAAAAAATTCTATCCTTTAAAATAATTATCGTGCTAATTAAACTAAAGTTGAAAACATACTGTTCTTTAAAAGTATAAATGATATGGTTATAAAATAATATCTTGCTAATTTAACTAAAGTTGAAAAACATTCTATTCTTTAAAAGTATATAAATTATATAATATAATATAAAATCACAGAGTGGTTCTCTCTCTCTCTCTCTCTCTCTCTCTCTCTCTCTCTCTCTCTCTCTCTCTCTCTCTCTCTCTCTCATTTAAAACCATAACCTTAAAAGTTTAAATTAGATCTTTTAAAATTAAGACTGTTTAAATTAAATCTTTAAAGTATTATTAAAATCATATCTTCTATTTATCTTCTAAGAAGACTTGTGTATTATAAAAAAAATAATAATAACAATAATTAAAGCAAAAAGTATGCTTGGTCGTCTTAGATCTTTTGTCCATACAACATTTTGTCAAAGTTTTGTTGTTGTGTTGTTTTAAGAAATCCGAGGACTCCACATTGCTCTTATTTAGACTAAGTTGTATCATTTGGAAAATCACCACACAATTTCAGATAAGTAAAGTTTGTCTTGAGCGAATATTTAATTTTACTCGTCTTAATTCAAAGTATAAGTATAAGATCGTATAAGATCATTTTTACTTGTATCTCCCGAACTATCCTTAATCAGTGTGGAAACACACAGGGTGAAACCCTTTACATGTTACCCTTTAAATATATGTAGAAGTTTCAAATGTTAGCATTAGCCTATGGTGACCGCATGAACAGACTTTGGGGAGAGCTATATAGCAGGAAGCATCCCCTTTGACCTCCTCGATTTTGGAGGCTTTTTTTGTTAAAGACCCTACAAGTTAGTCCTCCCAAAAGAATTTCTCCCATCTAGTGGTTCTCCCATCTACTCGCTTTTTCAAATGCGTGTTGCAACTGCGGTAGCCGTAATGTGTCAAGAATCTATGACGACATGTCTTCTGATAGCGCTTCATCGAGTTTAATTGTACATGTTCTACCGTTATGCTGCCTATATAATGATTTACACAACCAAGCAATGGAAAAAGCTTGTCATTTAGACCGTAATTTTGACTTACCCGTCGAGAAGAAAGCAGGCACCTACACCTTTTTCTCCTTCATTAACTCTTTCCACCTGGGAAAAGCTATCCCGATATTTATTTACATACCGATAAATTAAATTTTAGCTTTTTGGCGACGAGGATTCCTTTTCCTGTGGCTCGGCATAAGTATGATCCTGCATTATAATGTACTGTGCAGTGCAGCCTTTCAAATGTGCTGGGGGAGTATTATTGCCTCCCATATGGTCTAGTGGTTAGGATTCCTGGTTTTCATCCACGCTGCCCGGGGTTCAACTCCCGGTATGGAAAGTCAATTTTTTTTTACATTGTCAACAAAATTCAAGTTATTCAATAATCATTTTTAGTTATTCATAGTCTTAGGGGCCTACACGAACTGCAGAAACAAGCAGAAGATATGTAAAAATTCATAAATGCTGTTTCAGTACTGAATCATTTTCACAAATACAATTATATTGAATTCAGAAAATTTCACTATGGAATATTTACTTTATCTATCATAATTTCAATTTAGTACATCATCATTTAAACTTTTCATCTCATAATTATGACGCATAGTCAATTTTTATTTCAACTTTTTGTTATAATTATTACTTAATTCAGAATTTCATTTTTTGTCAATTACGCCTTTTTAATGTAACACTATTTTGATGGTCCTTTTGAATGTGCTGTTGACTATAGTAGTGTTGATGATGAAACGTGTTGAGTTAGGCTAGCGCTTTTTGTCCCTCTCTGGTATTATAGTGTTTCAAGATGGCGGAACGACACGGAAGCCTCCTTGGACTTACCCGCCATGTAAATAAAGATAAGAAATGTTTCGCTTACGAGGATAAGTCAGATCATTGGCAGAGGTCATTTTACACCCATGAGGACATATTTTATGAATACAGACAATGATTTTAGCTATTAAAATACCATTTTTTCACCGAGCGAATCTACACATGAGAGGCCTTCAGAAGTCATAACTTCAGGGGTCAACGGCTTAGGCCCGTTGGTTTAGGTATTTGTAAAAATCAAATACTGTATTACACTTTTCAAAGTTACAATAAAAAGACCCGTTGTGTTCTGACACAAGGTCATTAACTTGTTTTTATAAAGGTATTTTGCTCATTTCTACAAATATCAACCTGAAAAATGAAAATCAGAAAGAAAAAAAAACAGTGTTTTAAAATACAACTAAACCATGATAATGTTTAGTTTAGATGTTGATGACTAAGGTTCTGGCATATAGTCCAACCACGCAACAAGAAATCTAATATTGGTGTAATCTTTGAGAGGTCTCACTCACGACACACAACTTTGTAAATAAAATAAAATAAAATATTATGGAAGTCATTGTACTGTAATTTAACCATATTTTATTGATTAATATTATGGCTTCATGTTGATTTAAAGTTTTTAATTGTTGTTAACTAATACCTTTATCTTTTAACATCCGGCACAAAAGGAAAGAGATGTATTATAAAAAAAAAAAAAAAAAAAAGGAATGTTCACAATCACTATGTGTCAAAAACAGTATGTGTGTAAATAGTTGTGCAAAGTTCCACACCCTATGGACTAACTTTAAAAAAACAAAACAAAAATACACATACATAAATATATATAACATACACAAATCATTTCTTAACTAAGCAACTGTTTCTTAAATTATCAGACACTCACCGCACCGATGTTAACATCACCATATATTGTGTTTTCTACCATGATTGTAGTAACTATTGTCCCACCATTCTTCTGGGCAATTGTTAAGTTAAAGGGGTCATATAATGGTACATGCACTTTTACAAGTTGATTGCACTGAAATGTCTGTTGGCAGTGCCTGTACACAACCATCCTATCATGATTAAAATCCATCCAGTGGTTTTGTTTTAATCTCCTTATATGTTTGACCATCTATGAAATCAAGCCGTTCGATATTGTGACGTCATAAGATCGTACGCCCCTCCCGCGATTGTGATTGACAGCCGTGCTTCAACACAAGACCCGCCCTGAGCAAGCTGTGACAGCCGTCTTCATAGTAGTCCGCCATTGTTGATATGCTGGAGTAGAATGGCGTCTACGCGTTCCCTTTCGTGGTCACTCCGAGTTACGTCGGATGACGACGATTGGGGTTTCGCTTAGAAGCCTATCACCTTCGAGTATATAAAACGAGCCAATGGCAATGAAATGCCATGGGTCTGCGGAATTTGCATAGCGTATCTCCGCCCACCGCAGGGGGTATAAAGGAAGTACGCTAGCATAATGCAGATATGTTTTCGCTTCGGAGCCAAGAGTTTTCTTCACTCCTACAAGCCATTCTGTATCATCTTCACTCTACGAGACGAGCGGCTCTTCAGTGTGTTTGTGTGATGGCGTATTCCAGCGAGATCGCATTGCCTGCTGCTGATCTGTGCAGTGATCTGCCGACAGTGAGTGTGTTTCTCCCTGGGCGCTTCAGCACATTGCTGAGCTTTTCCTTTCTCTAAAAGAGCTGCACGCGGCACGTCTTTTTCAAGACGGTTCGCCCGTGTATTACTGGATGTGGGCGCGTGACTCATCTGTTTAACGGTCGCGAGCGCTGTTTTGCGTGTTGGGCTTAATCGCGCTCGGCAGCGCTCGTGGATGAGTTATGTTTTCATTACAGGAACATGACCATCGCGATGTTTATAGATCGAGACTCAATGATCTTTGTGTGAGAGTCCCCTCTGCCACACCCCAATCTATCTCTTCCTAAAACGTGAAGGATACTTTGGCTGGTGGCCAGGGTGATCTGAGGGTTATAGTGTGGCATAATTCCGACGAGCTTTCCTCGGGCCACGCCCCCCTCCACATCGCAAACTGTGGAGCTTCCGTGTGTGACTGGTTCCTCTCAGGGACCCAGTGTTTTCATTCGGGACTCCAGCAGATGGTGTCATGTCACTCACAGCATCATAAGGCGGGCTTGATTCCTCTGGAAATGAGGATTCGACTGCGCTGCCTCCCTCGGGAGTGTCAGCGTTAGTCGAGTCAGATCCAGAGCTGATGGCCATGCTTTCCCGGGCAGCTGAAAGCATCGGTTGGAGTGGCATCCTCCCCCCGAGCGCTGTAGGCTTCCCGGATGTGCATCAGGACGCTTCCGGCCTGCGGGAGTCCACGTGACTTTTGCGGCCCGCGGGCGTCCTCCGCCTTCGCTGCCCTTGATCGTGGGGCGATCCTGGTCTGTATGTTCTCTGTCACTATTATGACACAGGCATGCAGTCCTGTGTGTCGCCTTCGCCTTCGAGGCAGTGCTGACTCTGGAGTTCTGTCAGAACCGGCCGCAGTGGAACGCTGGTCCTTCCCTGGCCAACACTGACAGAATGCGGAAACTCGACCACGCCCCCTTGCTGGGACGCTATGCCTCCCATGCCTGGCCTGGTCATTCCGCCACGCACACTACTGACCTCGCTCTCGGGCGACATCGGTACCTGCGTGTTCCTGGGTCAGGTGGTGTCCACAAGAGTGGTCCAGTTATGGGTTTAGCCAGGTTGATGTGAGGGGGTCTGGGAGTTCACTTTCTCAGCTCCCCCATGTCCCAGGCTGGGCTCTTCGGCGGGGTGGCTTCGGCCACCAGAAGCAGACTGAGGCGAGCACATTCTGCCCCGACGCTTCGCTGCTCAGCCGTCGGCACAGAATCCTCAGCCTGCCCACCGCCGAGGGCGCCCTCCCGCGGCTCCCGCTCCTCCCGCACGGCCCCAGTAGCAGCCTTCATCTGGGCCGCGTCGTGGAGGAAGCCGCAGGAAGGCGCCACAGCCCTCTCCAGCCCCGCCGCCCGCTAAACGCCAGGCCAAGCGGAGCTCCTGAGACGGGCTGCTCAGGGTTGGCTTCAATTCTGTCCCAGGAGCTGGTAGCAGGGCCACTCCTTCCCCCGGTGGAGGGCCGGGGGAGAATCTTTTGTTCTCCACTCCCCGCTGCTCGTCCAACGACAAGCAGTACTCTGATGTGGTTGAAGACAGAATTGAATTCCCCAATCCTGAGCCGACAGAGTCCGAGGGCCGCAGTGCGCGCCACCCTCGGGTCCCGCCACTGCCGCCCTCCTCTGTCCCAGAGGTGCGGGATGACAGCACGCGCCGCCCACGGGCCACGCTCCTCTCATCCCCCTCTGTCGCCAGACCCCTGCCAGAGCACGCCCCCGTGGGACGCGCGCCCTCCCCTGGCCTCCTCTGGCAGGACGCGGTTAATGACCGTGCCCCCGCACAGGGCCGCTATGCCACCCTCGCCGGTGCCGGTCATTCCGCCTCGCTGCCCCACCGACGGTACGTCTGTGGTTCGTATGACCCCGCTGGTGCACTTTCTGGAGGCCTGGCTAGAGCTTCCCAGACTGTCCCGCTGGGTCGCGAGAACCATCAGGCTCGGCTACGCGATTCAGTTCGCGAGATCTCCTCCCCGCTTCAGGGGAGTCCGCTTCACTATGGTCGGTGGCAATGCCCCTGTCATGAGAGCGGAGGTCGCCACCCTACTGGCGAAGGGTGCGATCGAGATTGTCCCTCCAGCCGAGATGAAGTCCGGCTTCTACAGCCCTTACTTCATTATACCCAAGAAGTCCGGTGGGTTACGGCCAATCCTCAACCTGCGCGTCTTGAACCGCTCCCTTCACAGGCTGCCGTTCAAGATGCTAACGGCCAAACACATCCTCCAGTGTGTGCGGCCGCAGGATTGGTTTGCAGCGATCGACCTGAAGGACGCCTACTTCCATGTCTCCATTTTACCTTGACACAGACCATTTCTACGGTTTGCTTTCGAGGGGCAGGCATACCAGTACGCGGTTCTCCCTTTCGGGCTAGCCCTGTCTCCTCGCGTCTTTACGAAGGTCGTCGAGGCAGCCCTTGTTCCCCTCCGGGAACACGGGGTTCGCATCCTGAACTATCTCGACGACTGGCTGATCCTAGCTCACTCTCGAGACCAGGTTTGCGAACACAGGAACCTAGTGCTCCGGCACCTAGCTCGTCTGGGCCTTCGGGTCAACTGGGAGAAGAGCAAACTCTGCCCCGTGCAGAGGATCTCTTTTCTCGGTATGGAGGTCGACTCGGTCGCCATGTGTGCGCAGCTTACGAGCGAGCGCGCGCAGTCACTGCTGACTTGTCTTCGTCAGTTCGAGGGCAAGAGTGCGGTTCCACTGAAACTTTTTCAGAGGCTCCTGGGGCATATGGCATCCGCAGCCGCAGTAACGCCGCTGGGATTGCTTCATATGAGACCGCTTCAGCTTTGGCTTCGCGATCGAGTCCCGAGGTGGGCATGGCAACACGGCACGCTCCGAGTCCCAGTGACTCCAGCCTGCCGTCAGACCTTCACCCCGTGAACGAACCTCAATTTTCTACGGGCCGGAGTGCCCTTAGAACGAGTTTCCCGGCATGTTGTTGTATCAACAGATGCCTCCACCACGGGCTGGGGCGCCATGTGCAATGGTCATGCTGCCGCGGGCTCCTGGACAGGACCCCAGCGCCTTTGGCATGTCTATTGCCTCGAGTTGCTGGCTGTACGTCTCGCCCTGCACCGCTTCCATGCGCTGCTCAGGGGTCAGCACGTACTAGTCCGATCAGACAATACCGCAACAGTAGCGTACATCAACCATCAGGGTGGTCTACGCTCCCGCCGTATGTCGCAACTCGCTCGCCACCTCCTCATATGGAGTCAGAAGCATCTGAGGTCGCTTCGAGCCATTTATATCCCGGGACACCTGAACCAGGCGGCCGACGAGCTGTCTCGAGTTCGGCCTCTCGCTGGAGAATGGCGACTCCATCCCCAGACGGTCCAGCTGATTTGGGATCGGTTCGGCGACGCACAGGTAGACCTGTTTGCCTCCCACGACTCGTCCCATTGCGACCTGTTTTATTCCCTGACCGAGGGCACGCTCGGCACGGATGCACTGGCGCACAGCTGGCCGCGGGGCCTTCGCAAGTATGCGTTTCCCCCAGTGAGCCTTCTTGCGCAGACCTTGCGCAAGATCAGGGAGGACGAGGAGCAGGTCATTTTGGTTGCCCCGTATTGGCACAACCGGACCTGGTTCTCCGAACTAGTACTCCTCGCGACAGCACCTCCCTGGCCAATTCCTCTGAGGAAGGACCTCCTTTCTCAGGGACGGGGCACCCTTTGGCACCCTCGTCCCGATCTTTGGAACCTCCACGTGTGGCTCCTGGACGGGACGAGGCAGGTTTGAGTACCCTACCACCTGCGGTGGTGGCTACCATCACTTCCGCTAGAGCATCGTCCACGAGACATGCCTATGCGTTGAAGTGGAACCTCTTTGTCAACTGGTGTTCTTCTAAACATCAAGAACCCACGAAATGCCCCATATCAGTGTCGTGCTTTCCTTCCTGCAAGAAGGGTTGGAGCGAAGGCTGTCTCCCTCCACCCTGAAAGTGTATGTTGCCGCCATTGCCGCACATCACAAAGCAGTTGATGGTAAGTCTTTGGGGAAGCACGACCTGATTGTCAGGTTCCTGAGGGGAGCGAGGAGACAAAATCCTCCTCGTCCTCCCCTCGTACCCTCTTGGGACCTCTCAGTGGTTCTAACTGCCCTGCAGAGTGCTCCATTGAGCCTTTACAATCAGTGGAGCTTAAGTTCCTGTCAATGAAGACAGCGCTCCTGGTTGCATTGGCCTCCATCAAGAGGGTAGGGGACCTGCAGGCATTTTCGGTTGACGAAGCGTGCCTGGAATTCGGGCCGGCTAACTCTCACGTGATCCTGAGACCCCGGCTTGGATACGTGCCCATGGTTCCTACCACACCCTTTCGAGCAGGTAGTGAACCTGCAAGCGCTGCCCTTGGAGGAGGCAGACCCAGCCTTGGCACTGCTCTGTCCAGTACGCGCCCTTCGTGCTTACGTAGACAGAACGCGGTGTTTCAGGACCTCAGACCAGCTCTTGTCTGTTATGGTGGGAAGCTGAAGGGAAAGGCTCTCTCAAAGCAAAAGTTATCACACTGGTTAGTGGATACCATTGCTTTGGCATACCAGCAGCAAGGCCGTCAATGCCCCCTTGGTGTGAAAGCCCACTCCACTCGCTAGCGCATGGCGCCTCGCTAACAGACATTTGTAGAGCTGCAGGCTGGGTGACACCCAACACATTCGCGAGATTCTATAATCTCCGCGTAGAGCCAGTTTCTTCTCATGTACTCGCTTCAACCAGCCGGTGCTAGATTCTGCTCAGGTGTCTTCGCTTGCTCGCCATTCCTCTCCACGGACGGGATACGTGCGATTTTCTTCTCAGGTGAGTCTGATAAGCTCTGAGTTTCCTCCAGCACTGGTGACGTCAACGCCTGACTTATGCCATTCTGCCATAACGCAGCTTTTGCGCTTGACTAGGTGCCTCCATGTGCATGGTTCCCCCTCTGGGCGACCCCCACATGTGTATTCCACTGTAAGTCTCCTTGTGAGCGTGTGTCTTTCCCTTGGCAAGCCACCTTGCCACCCCTGGGGTTTAAAATTCCACCTGCGGCTGGACACCCCAGTGATTTTCCATATGCATCCCTCTGGGTCATATGTGTATTCTAAGTCCCCCCCATCAATGGCTGGGCATAATTGCATATTTCTCCCTGGAGATATGCTTCCCAGTGTACCTTGGTATCCCTGTGTTAAGTAGGACTCCTTCGTTCGTGCTAGTCTCACAACAGGGAGCTCAGACTTACGCAGGGCACTGGAAGACAGCCGAGGTGGCGTGATTAGACTGGAACCCCAATCGTCGTCATCCGACGTAACTCGGAGTGACCACGAAAGGGAACGTCTCGGTTACGGATGTAACCCTCGTTCCCTGAGTGGGAACGGAGACGTTACGTCTTCCTGCCACTTCCGCTGTACCGCTGAAAAACGCCTGAGTTCAGTCTCGGCTCCTCAGCGAAGACATATCTGCATTATGCTAGCGTACTTCCTTTATACCCCCTGCGGTGGGCGGAGATACGCTATGCAAATTCCGCAGACCCATGGCATTTCATTGCCATTGGCTCGTTTTATATACTCGAAGGTGATAGGCTTCTAAGCGAAACCCCAATCGTCGTCATCCGACGTAACGTCTCCGTTCCCACTCAGGGAACGAGGGTTACATCCGTAACCGAGACGATTGTGGTGTTCTGTTCTTAGATGTAATAAGGAACACAGCAGTCATTTGGATGTTCCTAAATCTGAGCCGTTATAGATGCAGTGGCTGAGTTTTGTTTTTGAAGCGATATGCCCAAAGGATTGACGCGGGGATTCCCTCACGAGGATTCCCCACGATCGTCCATGCTTTCATGTTTACGCGAATCATTTCACACCAGACAGCTTTACAAACGAGAAAAAACGGATCGGTACCAACGTGTTACTGCTGAACCTCCAGAAGATGTGAGTGTAATGTTTTATTAACCTTTATATTAGTATTTATATTAATCTTTGCGAAATTTGCAAACCTTGCTGCAGGCTTCACGATGAATGCATCTAAGGTTTACACTCAGGGTACATTACAGCATGTTTTCTATGTACGACGTTCTCAATATAATTCATAATCCCACGTTTATAATGAACAACGCGTGGTTATTGTGTTACAAACGGTGTACGCACAGAACAGAGGGGCGGGGTGAGCAAAGCTCATTATCATTTAACAGTCCCTCCAGAAAAACGCGATTATGCGATCGCATGATTCCATGCATAATCAGCCAAAGTCCGCATATTTATGCGGGGGGCGCATTTTTTTAAATACGCCGCACTTTTGCCGCATAAATTGCAGATTTCCGCGTGCAAAATATGCGGGCTTGCATGATTTCATAATCCCCGCATTTCCGTTGCAAAAAGTCACATATATATCTTAGCAGAAAGTTGACAAATGTTGGGTTTACTTCACACAAGCGCAGCCATTTCCCCTGTTGCCATGGGAACGTTATGAAGTGACGTAATTACGCGACATCATTGAAAAGCTGCAAACCCCGCGATAGGCCTATTTCACAAAAATCCGGTCGTATCTTACACCGCAGGCCGTGATTTGCATGTTTTCATGGAACAACTGGGGATAAGTTAAATCACATCAGACACAGAAGGCAAAAAGACGTGTCTGTGGTGTGAAGGAGTAAGTTAAGCAGATGTTGAAAATGGAGTGTTGATGCTGGTTCGGGAGTGATGCCCTGACAAAACATGTTTATATTGCACTTGATTGTTATCTGATTTGCACGTCATGCACTTTTATTTATTATTATCAAATGTTGGCAAATTAAAATTGTTTGTAGAAGTTGTTTTCTGTAACTTTCTTAAAAATGAGTGAACATGGAGCAGTTTTTCCGTGAGCGGGACTGGAAAACCCGGAGTGGATCATGAGCGGAGTGATAAAAGAACGCTTAGAGTGGAGAGAGGAACATGCTTTTGCTCCACTCCAGGCTTTGATCGCATCCCCCTAAGCAGGGTGAATAGCCTACACCTCGTCTTTCCCATTCAAACTAAAATGAAGACATTTATTACACTATTAATGTAATTGGTGTTGGGCAATCACTTTTTTTTCTCTTTTTCATCAAACTGCAGTTTTTGCAAGTTCCCGCAATTTTCGCAAGTTCCCGCAATTTCATCGCATAAAATTGCATAAATATCCCGCATATTCCATCGCATTTTTTAAGAAATCTTGCCGCATAATCAAGGATTTTTGCCCGCAACAATCACTAAAAAACTCCGCGTTTTTCTGGAGGGACTGATTTAAAGACACATGCACTGAAACGGCGTGCTGAAAACAGAGCTGTTTTTGACCAGGTAAAATTAGTGTTTTCTTACAATACTAATGAGAATTTTTAATTAAAGTATATTACAAACTTTTAATTTAGACCCTAAAGAATCATATTAGCTTGTACAAAAATGGCATTATATGACCCCTTTAAGCTGATTAGGGTTCTGAATTAATGGCTGTCCGAATGATGTAGAAATATTATGCTGTCGTCGTTGTGGAAGGTTGTTAGGCTGTTGAACATCTGTTAAAAAATTTGCAATTAAATACACAACCAAAACCATGTGAACATTGTAGTAAAGCTTATTGAAGATTGAGAAACATATTGACTACTAACAAATTAAATTATACATCTTTTCCTACGTTTGATATTCTTTTTTCTGATTTTTTTCACTATGGACTTGATCCTTTTTAATGCTGTTTTCTCTCCATATTTATTCTGTAGTTCCTCTACTGTGTCTTCCAACCTTCCTGTTGTTCTTCTCCAGCTGTGTTAACCAAAGACAAACAGTTAGAAGAATATCATGTATGTACAATAGCAAAAATAAAGTTGGTCATTAGTTGTTAGGGTTAGATACACCCGTTCGCCTGTTTTCATTTAGCATACACCAGAGTTCAAACATTCACTTTTTCAAAGGCCGAAAGATTGCGCGGTCAAAATTTCTCTTTTTAACATAGGAGTTAAAAAATGTACATGAGTCACGACGCATTGCATTATGCACCTGACCTGCCGGCTGATGAAGTATTTATTACATCAAGAAAAATGGATGAATACATTTATTAGATTTATTTAATAATATTACCAGTTCCATATTATCTTTATTAAAAAATAAGACAATAAATGATTTTATTTTTTAAATTTGACTGCATTCTTTACTTTTTGATTTATGAATTATAACAGACTGATGGGAAAAACATTATTTTGCTGTTACTTTTTTAAAATTTGTTTTATTATTCAACTATTTCTTTCTTTTTGTTAGTTTTTATTAGTTGTAATTTTATATAAACATTTAACTTTTAAAATAAAGGTTTTACAACAACATCACCATCTTCTGTTATATTTGGGCCTCCATGCTCATCTACTGTACAGTATATGATATTGGTGAAGGGGGCCCGCATGAATATATTTTTTAGGGGGCCCCCGAATTCTCTAGCTACGGCCCTGTTCACATCTCATCGTAAGCGCATAATATCACCTGCTCAAGTACGTCTTGACGAGTTTCTTCTGTATTAAACAGCGAATCTTCTCAGTCAGATCGTCGCAAGATCTCAGGAATCCTCTCACACTGCTCGTGTTCACGCGCTCCATCGCTAACGATTCAAACTTCCATAAAGCGCGCCAAAACAGCAGCGCGGAGATGTGACGTTACCTGTCGAGCGGGCGCTCGTAAAAAGCACATCTTTGCATTTCTTCTGAAACAACAATTTTTAACATCACTAGCGCAACACTTATCGCATTGCCGGGTGTGATTGTAATGTTTTGTATGGCGTTTTCTTTACACTCTCCCCGGATATCTGTTTCCTACAGTTAGCTGTAATGTTAGTGAACTCTAGGTCTTCTCTTTGTTCATATACTACACTATTCGCATGAATTGGCTTGATTTGATAAAATTATGTTTTAAACCATCATATTCACTTGAGACATTTACATTATATTATATACCGTCCTATATACCGTCCTAGTTTTTAAATAGCGCTAAAATGTATATTTAACCCTTTATGCGGATATGCCGCACAAGGTTCTCTGTTCTCTGGTTCTATGTTTTTAAAAATAAAGACAAGGATGCCTCTTTCTATAAGCGACCCTCAAAATCTGTGCATACAACAAAACACGTGTAGGTGTACGATGATTTATCAGAAAATTACTTTTGTTTGAAGAAAAACTTAAATCAGCTGGTGCTTGATAACTATTGAAGTTATATTGAAGTTATGAATTCGGTAATGATGCGATATTTATCACGTTTTAATTTTAACTCAATACTCTAAAGGTCTATGAACTTTAACATCTTGTTGGTCAAATTAACTTAAAGCCTGCGCAAAATTATTCTTAAAGCACATTAACTTAAAGTATGCGCATCCTAGCTACTTTCTAAATGTTTGTTACAGAACTTATGGTGAACAATTCAACCGTGCATATGTTTAATCAGATTTTGTTACTGGATTGAGTGAAAATAATAAACTTCTCCTTTGTTTTTATTCATCAAGTTAAATGTAAAAACTGTTGTTACTTGGATGATGAATATCTTCGTTTTATGATAGGAAAGTACGGACAGCGCCTTTGACCAAGCCTCTACATATGGGGCACTTGCTCAGAGAAGGTGCACATTCTTTGCATACAACTAGGTGACCACAGGGGATGAAGACAATGTTCACTTCCTTATCCATGCAAACTTTGCATGTGCACTCCTCTTGAAGTCTTCTTAACTGTTCCTCCATAGACAAGTTTGAAAGATCTTGACTCGGGGATGCTGCTTCATTTGTCTGGGCCGTCAGGCCACACTCAAATCCCATCTCTAAAGCAGACTTCACCACAGGATTGTTCTCTTGTTCTCTCACAAATTCTCTTGAGTCACTGTCTCCATTAGTCAATAGCTGTTCAAATAGTCTTGGAAATCTTGCTTGAATTTGATGAACAAACTCTTGGCCCTTTTCTTGCAACAGGTATTCACATCTTGGAAACCACTTAGCATGTTCTACCCATGGATCATCACCAGACTCCCAACATCCGAGTCCGCCATCGCCACAAAAGCACTTCACGTCATCATTACGACCAACATAGTAAAAACCAGCCATAGCCAATTGGTCTGGTCGAACAGTTATTCTTGAGGGCCAGTAGACAAATGTGAGCAACCTTTCTTCACACTGTTGCATTGCCGATACATTGGAAAGGCTAGATAAAGGTACATTATATGCACGGTCACCTCGAACGAAGCGGCAGTTGGGGTAATGCCTCTGGTGTTCTGATACTGCACGATCTCCCGGTTCCCAGTTGCTAAGCTGGCCTCCACAACTGAAGCAAGCCACTCTGTCGCCCTGGCCAAGGTAGTAGAAACCAGCTTTGGCAAGCTCGGCCGGAGCTACTGGTGCAAGAGTCCAATTCTGAAAGGTGTCAAGGCGTTCCTGTTCCCGACGCATGCCAAGATTGTGACAAGCCGGAGGGCGCTGGTGAGACATATCCTCAACTCTACGGGAGGAAATGGGGCTGGAGAGGGTCAGGTTGCTGAATGCCATGTTTAAGTAACCCACCCGCTCCTCCGTTTGGCCTGAAACGGATGCCGTGGTGGTCGATGTTATGGCTGTCACAGGGGCGGAAAGAGGATGGCTACGTTGCGAAGCGGGGGAAAAGGCACTTTTGATGAAGGCTCTGGATGAAGACATAAAAATGTGACCACTCAAGCACTTCTCTCTGTCGGACATCCCATGACTAGTGTCTAGTCGTCCTCTCACATAATCTTATTAAACTTATTAAATACCCTCTATGATCCAGGACCCGATGCTAAGAACAAAATCGAATTTTGTTCAACACCACAAAATGTCCTTTTTTCTGTTCTGTACACAGCGGGCAAATTAGTTGTATCATTTGAAAAATCACCACACAATTTCAGGTATTCACATCTTGGAAATGGTTGCCGCTTCGGGAATACAGTAATCATGTATACTATTTTTATGAGCTCAGACATTTTTTTTTTAACCAGAAATTTTTTTATTTCAACATTATACTTTCATACATTGAAGTAGTGAAGAAAATGATAGACCGGCATTACGTACATAAAGTAAAACAACATTTACAGATGGTCTAACCAGAATAGAAAATCTCTGCAGGTGATCATGTCTTTCTCTAGGCTATAGTTGACCAGAATTTCAACTATTTCACCAACGTCTGTTTTTGCATTTTTTGACACCAGTGACACACAGAGATCCGTTACAAATGTCCATATAGCGAGTATCTCTGTGACTCCGAATTCGTCACTACATGCACTCAACACATCCAGAACTTTTCTGAGGATCACGCCGATTGGCTCTTTGCCGTTAAAAAACATGGGCGTTACATCAGTCCATGACTTTATCAAGCCTCTTACGACATCCATTTCATTTTTGAGATTTGTCACACGTTTGCTATCCTGCGCACAATCGTTTTTCATACCACACGCAGCGTCGATAATCCTGTGCATCAAGCCAACCATCTGGCCTCTAAAATGATCTTTAAACATACTGTCTAGAATGTCTCTTAAACGACAGTCTTTGCCCGTGGCGCACTCACACGCCGGATGATACTTGTGCCCCACATCGCCAGAACTGGACGGGGAGTCGCTCTCCATCAGGTTTTGCGTCGCCATTTTTTCAACTTTTCGAATTTTTTCAAATTTTCCTGGAATGTTCCTGGAATCTCCTGAGTCCTTGCGGGACAATTATCCAAGCCTTGTGTTTTGGGGTCAGAAGTTTGCGTCAGGTTCAGGCAAACAGGACTTTCAACTTTTGTTGCAGTAGCACAGCAGTCCGCGGCTAGTAGAGCTAGAGTAGAGCTAGAGCGTGCGATGTCCTGAAATATTTATCAGGACAACAGCTCACCCCACCCTGTTGTGTAGGATGCACGGGGGCTGTCATCAGGAAAGCCGTAAATAACTATGTAAATTAAAGCCACATTGCATCAGAAGAAGCGTCATGGAAAAGTTATGAATATGCCACCAGAGAGAAGTTTATTATTTTCACTCAATCCAGTAACAAAATCTGATTAAACATATGCACGGTTGAATTGTTCACCATAAGTTCTGTAACAAACATTTAGAAAGTAGCTAGGATGCGCATACTTTAAGTTAATGTGCTTTAAGAATAATTTTGCGCAGGCTTTAAGTTAATTTGACCAACAAGATGTTAAAGTTCATAGACCTTTAGAGTATTGAGTTAAAATTAAAACGTGATAAATATCGCATCATTACCGAATTCATAACTTCAATATAACTTCAATAGTTATCAAGCACCAGCTGATTTAAGTTTTTCTTCAAACAAAAGTAATTTTCTGATAAATCATCGTACACCTTAGGGCTGCACGATTTGGGGAAAATGTCATATTGCGATAATTGAGGTCAATATTGCGATTACGATTGCGATATGCGATATAATAAACAAATGGTTTCATGAGTCAACTTGCTTGTTTCTAAAGGAAAATAAATGCACACACAGATTAGTGATAATCAGCCTAAAGAAAAAAGTTCTTTAGTCAAGAGCAGTGAGTGTTTTTCTCTGTTCCCTTTGTTCTTTGATTAACTTTTGCGACATTTTTTTTTTTTTGCATTTTAACAAGAACAAAACATAATTTACATACAAGAGTACATATCAGGGGTAAAGAAAAATAATAAAAAAAATAAAAAAAAACTTTAGTGACAGATATAATTAGTGGCTACTGTGTACTGTCCCTTTAAGACCAGCTGCTGTCAGAGACGCGGATCTCACACGCGCCTCATTCTTTCACGAGTCATCACAACTCTTCATGTTCATCATAAGACTTACTACTCTTATGTTATGACACTCGACAAAAAGACATTTTGGCATAATTGTGTGTGTGTTATTGTTCGTTCAAGCTCGAAAGAGAACTGTATTGTGTCTTGCTGTTTTGTGCGCACGCACGATATTAGCGCGAGTCTTTCTGTCTGTCACAGTCAGGACATTCACAGGCAGCGCGTTCATTTTGGCATACATGTGTGTTGTTCGTTCTACCACGAAAGAGAACTTGATACTGGCGCGCGTCTATCTGTGTGTGTGTGTAAGGAGGAGGACATTCACAGGCAGCTCGTTCTTTTATGTCTTATCGCGCATGAATGGTTTAAAAGCATTTGCATTAATAAGTGCGTTAACAGCGCTAATTTGTTTATTTAATATAAAATCGCAGCATTTTGCGTCATATAATCGCGTAGGCTTGACATCGCGATTGCGATTGAGATACGATTAATCGTGCAGCACTAGTACACCTACACGTGTTTTGTTGTATGCACAGATTTTGAGGGTCGCTTATAGAAAGAGGCATCCTTGTCTTTATTTTTAAAAACATAGAACCAGAGAACAGAGAACCTTGTGCGGCATATCCGCATAAAGGGTTAAATATACATTTTAGCGCTATTTAAAAACTAGGACGGTATATAGGACGGTATATAATATAATGTAAATGTCTCAAGTGAATATGATGGTTTAAAACATAATTTTATCAAATCAAGCCAATTCATGCGAATAGTGTAGTATATGAACAAAGAGAAGACCTAGAGTTCACTAACATTACAGCTAACTGTAGGAAACAGATATCCGGGGAGAGTGTAAAGAAAACGCCATACAAAACATTACAATCACACCCGGCAATGCGATAAGTGTTGCGCTAGTGATGTTAAAAATTGTTGTTTCAGAAGAAATGCAAAGATGTGCTTTTTACGAGCGCCCGCTCGACAGGTAACGTCACATCTCCGCGCTGCTGTTTTGGCGCGCTTTATGGAAGTTTGAATCGTTAGCGATGGAGCGCGTGAACACGAGCAGTGTGAGAGGATTCCTGAGATCTTGCGACGATCTGACTGAGAAGATTCGCTGTTTAATACAGAAGAAACTCGTCAAGACGTACTTGAGCAGGTGATATTATGCGCTTACGATGAGATGTGAACAGGGCCGTAGCTAGAGAATTCGGGGGCCCCCTAAAAAATATATTCATGCGGGCCCCCTTCACCAATATCATATACTGTACAGTAGATGAGCATGGAGGCCCAAATATAACAGAAGATGGTGATGTTGTTGTAAAACCTTTATTTTAAAAGTTAAATGTTTATATAAAATTACAACTAATAAAAACTAACAAAAAGAAAGAAATAGTTGAATAATAAAACAAATTTTAAAAAAGTAACAGCAAAATAATGTTTTTCCCATCAGTCTGTTATAATTCATAAATCAAAAAGTAAAGAATGCAGTCAAATTTAAAAAATAAAATCATTTATTGTCTTATTTTTTAATAAAGATAATATGGAACTGGTAATATTATTAAATAAATCTAATAAATGTATTCATCCATTTTTCTTGATGTAATAAATACTTCATCAGCCGGCAGGTCAGGTGCATAATGCAATGCGTCGTGACTCATGTACATTTTTTAACTCCTATGTTAAAAAGAGAAATTTTGACCGCGCAATCTTTCGGCCTTTGAAAAAGTGAATGTTTGAACTCTGGTGTATGCTAAATGAAAACAGGCGAACGGGTGTATCTAACCCTAACAACTAATGACCAACTTTATTTTTGCTATTGTACATACATGATATTCTTCTAACTGTTTGTCTTTGGTTAACACAGCTGGAGAAGAACAACAGGAAGGTTGGAAGACACAGTAGAGGAACTACAGAATAAATATGGAGAGAAAACAGCATTAAAAAGGATCAAGTCCATAGTGAAAAAAATCAGAAAAAAGAATATCAAACGTAGGAAAAGATGTATAATTTAATTTGTTAGTAGTCAATATGTTTCTCAATCTTCAATAAGCTTTACTACAATGTTCACATGGTTTTGGTTGTGTATTTAATTGCAAATTTTTTAACAGATGTTCAACAGCCTAACAACCTTCCACAACGACGACAGCATAATATTTCTACATCATTCGGACAGCCATTAATTCAGAACCCTAATCAGCTTAAAGGGGTCATATAATGCCATTTTTGTACAAGCTAATATGATTCTTTAGGGTCTAAATTAAAAGTTTGTAATATACTTTAATTAAAAATTCTCATTAGTATTGTAAGAAAACACTAATTTTACCTGGTCAAAAACAGCTCTGTTTTCAGCACGCCGTTTCAGTGCATGTGTCTTTAAATGATAATGAGCTTTGCTCACCCCGCCCCTCTGTTCTGTGCGTACACCGTTTGTAACACAATAACCACGCGTTGTTCATTATAAACGTGGGATTATGAATTATATTGAGAACGTCGTACATAGAAAACATGCTGTAATGTACCCTGAGTGTAAACCTTAGATGCATTCATCGTGAAGCCTGCAGCAAGGTTTGCAAATTTCGCAAAGATTAATATAAATACTAATATAAAGGTTAATAAAACATTACACTCACATCTTCTGGAGGTTCAGCAGTAACACGTTGGTACCGATCCGTTTTTTCTCGTTTGTAAAGCTGTCTGGTGTGAAATGATTCGCGTAAACATGAAAGCATGGACGATCGTGGGGAATCCTCGTGAGGGAATCCCCGCGTCAATCCTTTGGGCATATCGCTTCAAAAACAAAACTCAGCCACTGCATCTATAACGGCTCAGATTTAGGAACATCCAAATGACTGCTGTGTTCCTTATTACATCTAAGAACAGAACACCACAATCGTCTCGGTTACGGATGTAACCCTCGTTCCCTGAGTGGGAACGGAGACGTTACGTCGGATGACGACGATTGGGGTTTCGCTTAGAAGCCTATCACCTTCGAGTATATAAAACGAGCCAATGGCAATGAAATGCCATGGGTCTGCGGAATTTGCATAGCGTATCTCCGCCCACCGCAGGGGGTATAAAGGAAGTACGCTAGCATAATGCAGATATGTCTTCGCTGAGGAGCCGAGACTGAACTCAGGCGTTTTTCAGCGGTACAGCGGAAGTGGCAGGAAGACGTAACGTCTCCGTTCCCACTCAGGGAACGAGGGTTACATCCGTAACCGAGACGTTCCCTTTCGTGGTCACTCCGAGTTACGTCGGATGACGACGATTGGGGTTCCAGTCTAATCACGCCACCTCGGCTGTCTTCCAGTGCCCTGCGTAAGTCTGAGCTCCCTGTTGTGAGACTAGCACGAACGAAGGAGTCCTACTTAACACAGGGATACCAAGGTACACTGGGAAGCATATCTCCAGGGAGAAATATGCAATTATGCCCAGCCATTGATGGGGGGGACTTAGAATACACATATGACCCAGAGGGATGCATATGGAAAATCACTGGGGTGTCCAGCCGCAGGTGGAATTTTAAACCCCAGGGGTGGCAAGGTGGCTTGCCAAGGGAAAGACACACGCTCACAAGGAGACTTACAGTGGAATACACATGTGGGGGTCGCCCAGAGGGGGAACCATGCACATGGAGGCACCTAGTCAAGCGCAAAAGCTGCGTTATGGCAGAATGGCATAAGTCAGGCGTTGACGTCACCAGTGCTGGAGGAAACTCAGAGCTTATCAGACTCACCTGAGAAGAAAATCGCACGTATCCCGTCCGTGGAGAGGAATGGCGAGCAAGCGAAGACACCTGAGCAGAATCTAGCACCGGCTGGTTGAAGCGAGTACATGAGAAGAAACTGGCTCTACGCGGAGATTATAGAATCTCGCGAATGTGTTGGGTGTCACCCAGCCTGCAGCTCTACAAATGTCTGTTAGCGAGGCGCCATGCGCTAGCGAGTGGAGTGGGCTTTCACACCAAGGGGGCATTGACGGCCTTGCTGCTGGTATGCCAAAGCAATGGTATCCACTAACCAGTGTGATAACTTTTGCTTTGAGAGAGCCTTTCCCTTCAGCTTCCCACCATAACAGACAAGAGCTGGTCTGAGGTCCTGAAACACCGCGTTCTGTCTACGTAAGCACGAAGGGCGCGTACTGGACAGAGCAGTGCCAAGGCTGGGTCTGCCTCCTCCAAGGGCAGCGCTTGCAGGTTCACTACCTGCTCGAAAGGGTGTGGTAGGAACCATGGGCACGTATCCAAGCCGGGGTCTCAGGATCACGTGAGAGTTAGCCGGCCCGAATTCCAGGCACGCTTCGTCAACCGAAAATGCCTGCAGGTCCCCTACCCTCTTGATGGAGGCCAATGCAACCAGGAGCGCTGTCTTCATTGACAGGAACTTAAGCTCCACTGATTGTAAAGGCTCAATGGAGCACTCTGCAGGGCAGTTAGAACCACTGAGAGGTCCCAAGAGGGTACGAGGGGAGGACGAGGAGGATTTTGTCTCCTCGCTCCCCTCAGGAACCTGACAATCAGGTCGTGCTTCCCCAAAGACTTACCATCAACTGCTTTGTGATGTGCGGCAATGGCGGCAACATACACTTTCAGGGTGGAGGGAGACAGCCTTCGCTCCAACCCTTCTTGCAGGAAGGAAAGCACGACACTGATATGGGGCATTTCGTGGGTTCTTGATGTTTAGAAGAACACCAGTTGACAAAGAGGTTCCACTTCAACGCATAGGCATGTCTCGTGGACGATGCTCTAGCGGAAGTGATGGTAGCCACCACCGCAGGTGGTAGGGTACTCAAACCTGCCTCGTCCCGTCCAGGAGCCACACGTGGAGGTTCCAAAGATCGGGACGAGGGTGCCAAAGGGTGCCCCGTCCCTGAGAAAGGAGGTCCTTCCTCAGAGGAATTGGCCAGGGAGGTGCTGTCGCGAGGAGTACTAGTTCGGAGAACCAGGTCCGGTTGTGCCAATACGGGGCAACCAAAATGACCTGCTCCTCGTCCTCCCTGATCTTGCGCAAGGTCTGCGCAAGAAGGCTCACTGGGGGAAACGCATACTTGCGAAGGCCCCGCGGCCAGCTGTGCGCCAGTGCATCCGTGCCGAGCGTGCCCTCGGTCAGGGAATAAAACAGGTCGCAATGGGACGAGTCGTGGGAGGCAAACAGGTCTACCTGTGCGTCGCCGAACCGATCCCAAATCAGCTGGACCGTCTGGGGATGGAGTCGCCATTCTCCAGCGAGAGGCCGAACTCGAGACAGCTCGTCGGCCGCCTGGTTCAGGTGTCCCGGGATATAAATGGCTCGAAGCGACCTCAGATGCTTCTGACTCCATATGAGGAGGTGGCGAGCGAGTTGCGACATACGGCGGGAGCGTAGACCACCCTGATGGTTGATGTACGCTACTGTTGCGGTATTGTCTGATCGGACTAGTACGTGCTGACCCCTGAGCAGCGCATGGAAGCGGTGCAGGGCGAGACGTACAGCCAGCAACTCGAGGCAATAGACATGCCAAAGGCGCTGGGGTCCTGTCCAGGAGCCCGCGGCAGCATGACCATTGCACATGGCGCCCCAGCCCGTGGTGGAGGCATCTGTTGATACAACAACATGCCGGGAAACTCGTTCTAAGGGCACTCCGGCCCGTAGAAAATTGAGGTTCGTTCACGGGGTGAAGGTCTGACGGCAGGCTGGAGTCACTGGGACTCGGAGCGTGCCGTGTTGCCATGCCCACCTCGGGACTCGATCGCGAAGCCAAAGCTGAAGCGGTCTCATATGAAGCAATCCCAGCGGCGTTACTGCGGCTGCGGATGCCATATGCCCCAGGAGCCTCTGAAAAAGTTTCAGTGGAACCGCACTCTTGCCCTCGAACTGACGAAGACAAGTCAGCAGTGACTGCGCGCGCTCGCTCGTAAGCTGCGCACACATGGCGACCGAGTCGACCTCCATACCGAGAAAAGAGATCCTCTGCACGGGGCAGAGTTTGCTCTTCTCCCAGTTGACCCGAAGGCCCAGACGAGCTAGGTGCCGGAGCACTAGGTTCCTGTGTTCGCAAACCTGGTCTCGAGAGTGAGCTAGGATCAGCCAGTCGTCGAGATAGTTCAGGATGCGAACCCCGTGTTCCCGGAGGGGAACAAGGGCTGCCTCGACGACCTTCGTAAAGACGCGAGGAGACAGGGCTAGCCCGAAAGGGAGAACCACGTACTGGTATGCCTGCCCCTCGAAAGCAAACCGTAGAAATGGTCTGTGTCAAGGTAAAATGGAGACATGGAAGTAGGCGTCCTTCAGGTCGATCGCTGCAAACCAATCCTGCGGCCGCACACACTGGAGGATGTGTTTGGCCGTTAGCATCTTGAACGGCAGCCTGTGAAGGGAGCGGTTCAAGACGCGCAGGTTGAGGATTGGCCGTAACCCACCGGACTTCTTGGGTATAATGAAGTAAGGGCTGTAGAAGCCGGACTTCATCTCGGCTGGAGGGACAATCTCGATCGCACCCTTCGCCAGTAGGGTGGCGACCTCCGCTCTCATGACAGGGGCATTGCCACCGACCATAGTGAAGCGGACTCCCCTGAAGCGGGGAGGAGATCTCGCGAACTGAATCGCGTAGCCGAGCCTGATGGTTCTCGCGACCCAGCGGGACAGTCTGGGAAGCTCTAGCCAGGCCTCCAGAAAGTGCACCAGCGGGGTCATACGAACCACAGACGTACCGTCGGTGGGGCAGCGAGGCGGAATGACCGGCACCGGCGAGGGTGGCATAGCGGCCCTGTGCGGGGGCACGGTCATTAACCGCGTCCTGCCAGAGGAGGCCAGGGGAGGGCGCGCGTCCCACGGGGGCGTGCTCTGGCAGGGGTCTGGCGACAGAGGGGGATGAGAGGAGCGTGGCCCGTGGGCGGCGCGTGCTGTCATCCCGCACCTCTGGGACAGAGGAGGGCGGCAGTGGCGGGACCCGAGGGTGGCGCGCACTGCGGCCCTCGGACTCTGTCGGCTCAGGATTGGGGAATTCAATTCTGTCTTCAACCACATCAGAGTACTGCTTGTCGTTGGACGAGCAGCGGGGAGTGGAGAACAAAAGATTCTCCCCCGGCCCTCCACCGGGGGAAGGAGTGGCCCTGCTACCAGCTCCTGGGACAGAATTGAAGCCAACCCTGAGCAGCCCGTCTCAGGAGCTCCGCTTGGCCTGGCGTTTAGCGGGCGGCGGGGCTGGAGAGGGCTGTGGCGCCTTCCTGCGGCTTCCTCCACGACGCGGCCCAGATGAAGGCTGCTACTGGGGCCGTGCGGGAGGAGCGGGAGCCGCGGGAGGGCGCCCTCGGCGGTGGGCAGGCTGAGGATTCTGTGCCGACGGCTGAGCAGCGAAGCGTCGGGGCAGAATGTGCTCGCCTCAGTCTGCTTCTGGTGGCCGAAGCCACCCCGCCGAAGAGCCCAGCCTGGGACATGGGGGAGCTGAGAAAGTGAACTCCCAGACCCCCTCACATCAACCTGGCTAAACCCATAACTGGACCACTCTTGTGGACACCACCTGACCCAGGAACACGCAGGTACCGATGTCGCCCGAGAGCGAGGTCAGTAGTGTGCGTGGCGGAATGACCAGGCCAGGCATGGGAGGCATAGCGTCCCAGCAAGGGGGCGTGGTCGAGTTTCCGCATTCTGTCAGTGTTGGCCAGGGAAGGACCAGCGTTCCACTGCGGCCGGTTCTGACAGAACTCCAGAGTCAGCACTGCCTCGAAGGCGAAGGCGACACACAGGACTGCATGCCTGTGTCATAATAGTGACAGAGAACATACAGACCAGGATCGCCCCACGATCAAGGGCAGCGAAGGCGGAGGACGCCCGCGGGCCGCAAAAGTCACGTGGACTCCCGCAGGCCGGAAGCGTCCTGATGCACATCCGGGAAGCCTACAGCGCTCGGGGGGAGGATGCCACTCCAACCGATGCTTTCAGCTGCCCGGGAAAGCATGGCCATCAGCTCTGGATCTGACTCGACTAACGCTGACACTCCCGAGGGAGGCAGCGCAGTCGAATCCTCATTTCCAGAGGAATCAAGCCCGCCTTATGATGCTGTGAGTGACATGACACCATCTGCTGGAGTCCCGAATGAAAACACTGGGTCCCTGAGAGGAACCAGTCACACACGGAAGCTCCACAGTTTGCGATGTGGAGGGGGGCGTGGCCCGAGGAAAGCTCGTCGGAATTATGCCACACTATAACCCTCAGATCACCCTGGCCACCAGCCAAAGTATCCTTCACGTTTTAGGAAGAGATAGATTGGGGTGTGGCAGAGGGGACTCTCACACAAAGATCATTGAGTCTCGATCTATAAACATCGCGATGGTCATGTTCCTGTAATGAAAACATAACTCATCCACGAGCGCTGCCGAGCGCGATTAAGCCCAACACGCAAAACAGCGCTCGCGACCGTTAAACAGATGAGTCACGCGCCCACATCCAGTAATACACGGGCGAACCGTCTTGAAAAAGACGTGCCGCGTGCAGCTCTTTTAGAGAAAGGAAAAGCTCAGCAATGTGCTGAAGCGCCCAGGGAGAAACACACTCACTGTCGGCAGATCACTGCACAGATCAGCAGCAGGCAATGCGATCTCGCTGGAATACGCCATCACACAAACACACTGAAGAGCCGCTCGTCTCGTAGAGTGAAGATGATACAGAATGGCTTGTAGGAGTGAAGAAAACTCTTGGCTCCGAAGCGAAAACATATCTGCATTATGCTAGCGTACTTCCTTTATACCCCCTGCGGTGGGCGGAGATACGCTATGCAAATTCCGCAGACCCATGGCATTTCATTGCCATTGGCTCGTTTTATATACTCGAAGGTGATAGGCTTCTAAGCGAAACCCCAATCGTCGTCATCCGACGTAACTCGGAGTGACCACGAAAGGGAACGCGTAGACGCCATTCTACTCCAGCATATCAACAATGGCGGACTACTATGAAGACGGCTGTCACAGCTTGCTCAGGGCGGGTCTTGTGTTGAAGCACGGCTGTCAATCACAATCACGGGAGGGGCGTACGATCTTATGACGTCACAATATCGAACGGCTTGATTTCATAGATGGTCAAACATATAAGGAGATTAAAACAAAACCACTGGATGGATTTTAATCATGATAGGATGGTTGTGTACAGGCACTGCCAACAGACATTTCAGTGCAATCAACTTGTAAAAGTGCATGTACCATTATATGACCCCTTTAACTTAACAATTGCCCAGAAGAATGGTGGGACAATAGTTACTACAATCATGGTAGAAAACACAATATATGGTGATGTTAACATCGGTGCGGTGAGTGTCTGATAATTTAAGAAACAGTTGCTTAGTTAAGAAATGATTTGTGTATGTTATATATATTTATGTATGTGTATTTTTTTTTTTTTTTTTTAAAGTTAGTCCATAGGGTGTGGAACTTTGCACAACTATTTACACACATACTGTTTTTGACACATAGTGATTGTGAACATTCCTTTTTTTTTATTTATTTTTTTATAATACATCTCTTTCCTTTTGTGCCGGATGTTAAAAGATAAAGGTATTAGTTAACAACAATTAAAAACTTTAAATCAACATGAAGCCATAATATTAATCAATAAAATATGGTTAAATTACAGTACAATGACTTCCATAATATTTTATTTTATTTTATTTACAAAGTTGTGTGTCGTGAGTGAGACCTCTCAAAGATTACACCAATATTAGATTTCTTGTTGCGTGGTTGGACTATATGCCAGAACCTTAGTCATCAACATCTAAACTAAACATTATCATGGTTTAGTTGTATTTTAAAACACTGTTTTTTTTTCTTTCTGATTTTCATTTTTCAGGTTGATATTTGTAGAAATGAGCAAAATACCTTTATAAAAACAAGTTAATGACCTTGTGTCAGAACACAACAGGTCTTTTTATTGTAACTTTGAAAAGTGTAATACAGTATTTGATTTTTACAAATACCTAAACCAACGGGCCTAAGCCGTTGACCCCTGAAGTTATGACTTCTGAAGGCCTCTCATGTGTAGATTCGCTTGGTGAAAAAATGGTATTTTAATAGCTAAAATCATTGTCTGTATTCATAAAATATGTCCTCATGGGTGTAAAATGACCTCTGCCAATGATCTGACTTATCCTCGTAAGCGAAACATTTCTTATCTTTATTTACATGGGGCGGGTAAGTCCAAGGAGGCTTCCGTGTCGTTCCGCCATCTTGAAACACTATAATACCAGAGAGGGACAAAAAGCGCTAGCATAACTCAACACGTTTCATCATCAACACTACTATAGTCAACAGCACATTCAAAAGGACCATCAAAATAGTGTTACATTAAAAAGGCGTAATTGACAAAAAATGAAATTCTGAATTAAGTAATAATTATAACAAAAAGTTGAAATAAAAATTGACTATGCGTCATAATTATGAGATGAAAAGTTTAAATGATGATGTACTAAATTGAAATTATGATAGATAAAGTAAATATTCCATAGTGAAATTTTCTGAATTCAATATAATTGTATTTGTGAAAATGATTCAGTACTGAAACAGCATTTATTAATTTTTACATATCTTCTGCTTGTTTCTGCAGTTCGTGTAGGCCCCTAAGACTATGAATAACTAAAAATGATTATTGAATAACTTGAATTTTGTTGACAATGTAAAAAAAAATTGACTTTCCATACCGGGAGTTGAACCCCGGGCAGCGTGGATGAAAACCAGGAATCCTAACCACTAGACCATATGGGAGGCAATAATACTCCCCCAGCACATTTGAAAGGCTGCACTGCACAGTACATTATAATGCAGGATCATACTTATGCCGAGCCACAGGAAAAGGAATCCTCGTCGCCAAAAAGCTAAAATTTAATTTATCGGTATGTAAATAAATATCGGGATAGCTTTTCCCAGGTGGAAAGAGCTAATGAAGGAGAAAGAGGTGTAGGTGCCTGCTTTCTTCTCGACGGGTAAGTCAAAATTACGGTCTAAATGACAAGCTTTTTCCATTGCTTGGTTGTGTAAATCATTATATAGGCAGCATAACGGTAGAACATGTACAATTAAACTCGATGAAGCGCTATCAGAAGACATGTCGTCATAGATTCTTGACACATTACGGCTACCGCAGTTGCAACACGCATTTGAAAAAGCGAGTAGATGGGAGAACCACTAGATGGGAGAAATTCTTTTGGGAGGACTAACTTGTAGGGTCTTTAACAAAAAAAGCCTCCAAAATCGAGGAGGTCAAAGGGGATGCTTCCTGCTATATAGCTCTCCCCAAAGTCTGTTCATGCGGTCACCATAGGCTAATGCTAACATTTGAAACTTCTACATATATTTAAAGGGTAACATGTAAAGGGTTTCACCCTATGTGTTTCCACACTGATTAAGGATAGTTCGGGAGATACAAGTAAAAATGATCTTATACGATCTTATACTTATACTTTGAATTAAGACGAGTAAAATTAAATATTCGCTCAAGACAAACTTTACTTATCTGAAATTGTGTGGTGATTTTCCAAATGATACAACTTAGTCTAAATAAGAGCAATGTGGAGTCCTCGGATTTCTTAAAACAACACAACAACAAAACTTTGACAAAATGTTGTATGGACAAAAGATCTAAGACGACCAAGCATACTTTTTGCTTTAATTATTGTTATTATTATTTTTTTTATAATACACAAGTCTTCTTAGAAGATAAATAGAAGATATGATTTTAATAATACTTTAAAGATTTAATTTAAACAGTCTTAATTTTAAAAGATCTAATTTAAACTTTTAAGGTTATGGTTTTAAATGAGAGAGAGAGAGAGAGAGAGAGAGAGAGAGAGAGAGAGAGAGAGAGAGAGAGAGAGAGAGAGAGAGAGAGAGAGAGAACCACTCTGTGATTTTATATTATATTATATAATTTATATACTTTTAAAGAATAGAATGTTTTTCAACTTTAGTTAAATTAGCAAGATATTATTTTATAACCATATCATTTATACTTTTAAAGAACAGTATGTTTTCAACTTTAGTTTAATTAGCACGATAATTATTTTAAAGGATAGAATTTTTTTATTTTTTTATTTTTTTATGACATTGTTTAATCACAGTGTCTGAATAGCACGTTTCAAATATCAGAGTTCAAATGTGAAGGCTGGGATAGGGAATCCCGTGACACACACACACACATAGACGCATGGCCATCAATGGTATGGACATTGATGTGTTAAGAGCTTATTCAACTCTCTAAAAATTATAAGATGATTTTTATTCTTTTAGTAAGATATATTGTATAAGCATTTCATTATATACTTTTAAAGGATAGAATGTTTTTTAAACATCATCCGACTGCTCAGCCCCGTCACTAAGTCACTAACACAGAAAATACGACCGCTGTGTACCAGATAATGATTGTTACAAAGACGTTTATACCAGCGAATACAGACCGCTAAGTCAGCATAGAAAGTGCAAAGCAGGATGGACATAGACTAACCAAAGCGCGATAATTTATTTTAACCTGTCAGACGGCCCGCAAAAATTACCAGCATCAGTGTTTTTAAACAAATGACTGTTGACTTGTATACAAGTGACTTGTATGAACGCCAAGTCAGTGAGAGCACAGCGTTCATCCTATGAAGTCATCATTTTTGACTGAAATAGCTGTCTTAATATCATATTTTATATTGAGTATGTTTTTCAACGTTAGTTAGTGTGATATTTAGGAAACCCCATTCTCACTTTCACTGCTCTGGAATGCGAGGGGGGGTCTGAACGCCAAGTCAGCATACAGACTGTGAGAGCACAGCGTTCATCCTATGAAGTCATCATCCTATGAGAGAACGCGCTCATAGACGCAGGCACGCTCGCCCCCCCTCTTCCTGCCGACACACACACACACACACATAGACGCGTGTGCCACTCTGAGTGCTCTGGTGAACTAATTCAGGAAAAAACAGTGTTTTTGTTTTACCAGTTTTAATAATGTTTTGAATTTAATTTTTTTTAAAACCTTATGATTTTAGCCCTAACACAATGTCTCATCGTGATCACTGAATACAACCCTAGGAGTCAGAGACCGTCAGGTGGTACTGTAAGAGAGAACCTAGGGCTGGGTACCGAGTTCGATACTTTTTAGGTACCGACCGAATTGCCTCGATACTATCGAGTATCGAAAAATGACTTGTTTTTCGGTACCAGCTTTCGATACCTAAGGGGTTAACTCGTCAACGTCAGTGCTCAAACAAATACATATGAAATGCACAACGACACGCCTAATTTCGCTCACGCACATACACGCAAACTCTACACACACGAGACGCGCGGAACTCTCCGCACATACTTTATATGAGACGCGCGCGCGCACACAAACTGTCCACGCACATTCTCATGAGACGCGAGCCTATGGACGCGAGCACACACACACAAACTCGCGCACATACTCAATGATACGCAAGCACACTCACTCACAATACCCTAAAGATGTGGAAAAGTCGATCAAAAGTGTGGCTACATTTCTCCAGGCTCGATGCCAACAGCGCGCGATGCAGTATTTGTGGTAAAATAATGACTGCAAAGACCGGTACCGCGACAGATATGATGAAGCCCTTGACAGTGCACGGAGTAAACATAAGAGCAGTTCGTTGCTGCGTCTTCGACTGGTAAATGAAGAGATACCTTGTTGATCACTCTGACTGTGTTTATATTGCAATAATGACCTACTGAATGTACACTGCCGTTCAAAAACGTGTTGGTCAGAATTTTTTTTCAGTAAGCATGCATTAAAGTGATCAAAAATGACCTTCCAAAAACTGTTTTCATATTTCAGCTTTGACAACACAGGAATAAATTACATTTTGAAATATATTCAAATAAGATTTTAAATTGTAATACTATTCCACAATATTACAAGTTTTACTGTATTTTTGATTAAATAAATTCAGCTTTGGTGAGCATGAGCTCTTTATAAAAAAATATTTTGTACCATATGTATATGTATAAGGAATATTTTGTTCCTTTGTGCTTTTTTTGTTCCTTTGTGCACTGACTAAGGAGCATGAGTCAAACTGAAAAAATAAAACCAAAGTTTTTCTGAGGTAATGTGTTATGTAATCTTGTTAAAATGGATTTCATAAAATTGGTATCGAAAAAAGTATCGATCAGGAACCGGTATCGAAATCAAGGTATCGGTATCGGTATTGGTATCGAAATTTTTTGAACGATAGCCAGCCCTAAGAGAACCACTCTGTGATTTTATATTATATTATTTTTGTTTATCTAAAACTAAAATTTCAGTAGTTTTTTATTTTACACAAAAGAACAGTATGTTTTCAGCTTTAGTTAAATTATTTTATTACCATTTCATTTATACTTTAAAAGAACAGAATGTTTTTCAACCTTAGTTAAATTATTTTATACTCATTTCATTTATACTTTTTAAAGAACAGTATGTTTTCAACTTTTTGTGGTAGGTTTTTTAGTAAGATATTATATATTGTATGATGTATTCTTTTATCCTTATTCATTTATTCTTTTGTGTGATAGACACCACACTGATTTTCATAACCTGTACGTTGTTTTTCTTCAGCGCTCTATAAACATTTAACTGCTTGTATAATTGTTTTTCAATGGTTGTGTGACACTTTCAGTCTTTTCTTCTCACTTTCACTGTTACCTCAGGAATGTCAGAGGACGCGTGCACAATCACACACACACACACACACACACACACACACACATACAGGCACAATACTCTGTCTTTTTTCTCACTTTCCAAAGGGGCTCACAATGTACTCAGGAATGCTGAGGAGATGCTGACACATATCCCATATCCTATATATATATAACAGAGCCTTCAAACTTTCTGTCAAATCACATGATTTAGGGATAAAAAGGTTCAAATAGGGCAAACTAACTGTCGAAACCACATGATCAAAGCAAGGTCAATAGGGCAAACCATGACAACATATGCCGGAAAGACACCGGAAGGCCACCTGTCAAAACACATGATCGAAGGGATAGGCAGGGGCAATAGGTCAATCCAGAACAATAGAGGCCGGAAGGACACCGGAAAGGTCAACCGGAAGGTCAATGACAACCGGAAGCCATCAATCATTTTGACACATGCCCCCTGATATTAACTACTCGCCTGGACTATGGTGAGTTGCCAGACCCAACATCTTGATGTAGGTCTGGCTTGCCAGGCTAATATTGAACAACTATGGAAAAATATTGAAATATTTATTAAAAATAATATCCAGCAAGATATATCAGTAACCTTTAAAGACATTATTTTTGGATACTTTGATTCTGACCCCAATAAAAAAAAAGCCTGCTTTGTTATTAATTTATTTTATTTTATTGGCAAATTTTATATCCATAAATGTAAATTCACCAATAACAAACCAATTATTTATTTTTTTTATGTCAAATGTACCTTAACACTAGCCTGACGTCGTCATACTCAGATTCTAGTCAGAATATGAGTCTGATACTGCTCCATTGAGCTTTGATTATGGGGCGTGTTTCAACCGAACCAGGAAGGAAAATGCTTCTGCACTCAATTGGATAGACCTACAACCAATCAGAGCAACGGAGTAAGTTTTCATTCATGTTTCCGATCGACAAATGCCTTGATCGCGGTTCTCTGTTCCTCTTATAAAATGAATGCGCTGTATATCATTATCTTCTATAACAGACGCGATGGCGGAATCTACACATAATGTTTCATAAACAAAGTTCGGCAGGAGCACGTTCACATAATCAATCCAATCAACTTGTCATCCATGTCTCCCTATCAGCATGAGAGGAAACATATATTCACTCTGTCAACTCACCTAGCATTCCTTGACAGTTTTCAGCATCCCTCCACTAACTCTCGGCCTGTTCTTCCACAGCCAGGAATACGGGGGGAGTACTTTGGGTTCGGGCCGAATACCGAGCCCGGAGCCTCTCCTCGGACAGCACGTCAAATATGCATTTATTCTATCTGACTTATTTGTAAGTGTGAACTCGTGAAATCTCAATTCTCCAGCGGCTGTCGTTTAACGAATTCAACCCAAGCGCTCGTTGGTGACGTAGATGATTACGTTGCTCATCTGTCCATCATCGTATAAAGCCCGCCCTGACAATTTGATTGGTCCGAACAATTTTTGTTCGGTAATAATAGCTCCTCAACGGAACGAGTCCGGTCCAGACCGAACTTCCCGACCTAAAAATGTTGTGGGCGGGGTTAAGTTCGGCTGGCATCCAGGCTACCTTAACACTATTTCATCCTCAGTAAATAAGAAAGCAATTAAAACAATTTCAAATTGTAATGACTTTAATTTGTGTACACTAAATGATGTATAAAATGTCTTAACCTCATGATTCCTTTTTTTTTCTTTTTTTCTTTTTTTTTTTCTTTGTCTTAGTTATGCACTGCTATTTTGTATGTTCAGATGACATTGTACATAGTTATATTTTGTATTGACATTTTTGTAATTCTGTTACAAAATTGTATACCATGTCTCTGTATTGTTTGCAAGCATAAAAAAAATAAAAAAAAGTTTCTAATGGGATGTTTGATCCCCTCCCCTTTCTATTTTATAAAGCATATTGATCAGATATTGATAAATCTATAGATACAGTAACAGAACCTGACAGGTCAAACACTAGCTACTGAAATATGTGACCGCTCTTTACTTCATCATAGCTGACTGTAATGTTCAATAAAGGGACTCATGTGATGTGTGACCATCTTTCCTTTTTATTTTATGAAGCTTATTTATCAGATATGGATAAATCTATAAGTACATTAGGGTCACAGAATCTGACGGGTCAAATTCATAGCTACCAAAATATGTGACCGCTCTTTATTTCACCATAACTGACTGTAATGTTCAATAAAGTGACTCATGTGATGTGTGACCACCTCCATTTTCTATTTTATAAAGCATATTGATCAAATATTGAGAAATCTATAGATAGGGTCACAGAATCTTACGTGTCAAATTCATAGCTACCGAAATATGTGACAGCTCTTTATTTCACCATAACTGACTGTAATGTTCAATAAAGGGACTCATTTGATCTGTGACGATCTCCCCTCTCTATTTTATAAAGCATATTGATCAGATATTGATAAGTCTATAGATACAGTATAGGTCACAGAATCTGACGGGTCAAACATAAAGCTACGTGACCACTCTTTATTTCACCATAACTGATTGTGATGTTAAATATGACAACAGATATTTAACTGACAACAGATTTTTAATCCTAGTAATTTTACGATTTCTAATAATAAATTTAAACGCAAAACGGGTTGGAGAGTGGAAGTGGTTAATATGAGCCAATAAGTGCTACTCTGCTGCCATCTATACTGGTTATAGTGGTAGTTTTCGTGTCTTTTTTATTTTTAAATAAAACTGTTTTCCATCAAATATGTAATTTCCTACATCTTGAAACTTTCAGTTTTACAAATGGGGACAATTTCTGCAGAATTAATAAATAATGTTTTCGTCATCATATTCAAAATAATATTTGAAGTGCTGGAATGTCCATTTTCAAATATTGTGTTTCTTATTCAAAAGTCTGAATTTCAATCAATCAAACTGGTTAATTGGCAAATGAGGTAATTATGATAACTGCATTAAAAAATAAACACGCATTTACTGTGGTGTTGATGAAGAGGTACTTGAACCTTATTAATGTGGTTGTGGGGGTACTTGAGGCTAAAAAGGTTAGGAACCACTGTTTTTGATTATTTTTATTTATTTATTTTTTATTAAGTTTTCTGCAGACATATAAAGGGTGTTACAACAGATGTAAAATGAAACAAGGTGTCTGAAAGAAAAAGAAAATCAACAGAACAGTTCCACACAGCAATATAGACCCCCACCCATCAACCCCCCACCCCGCCACTAAGGCCACCCAGAGCACTCACAAGTAGATAATAAAAAAAACGAAATAAATAAACTAGTAAATATATAGACGAGAAAGTACGTAAACGAAAAAATAAAAAATAAGAATAAATAAAAATAAATAAATAAATAAATAAATAAATAATAATAAGACAGTAAACAAAAGAAGAAAAGTCTCCCCCCTCCCCCTAGAAGTCTAATCAGGAGGTCTTGACATCCCGATAAGGCCTTCAATAGTAGTCAGTAGCCTCCAGGGCTCCAAGTTTTATGAAATGATCTCAGCGAACCTTTAAGAGAATGTCTAATTTTTTCAAGGTGGATGCATTGCAATACCTCTCTTATCCAATCGTCATGTGATGGAGGAGAAGCATGCTTCCATTTAAGGAGGATGGCACGCCTGGCCAGCAAAGTAGTAAAGGCAATGACGCAGTGCGCTGTAGCTGGTATACATGTGATTGGGGAAAGGCCGAACAGGACAGTCAAGGAATTAGGGACAATAGTGTAATTGAGGGCCTGTGAGAGGGTTTTGAAAATGTCGGACCAATAATCTGATAGCACCGGGCATGACCAGAACATGTGAAGATGATCGGCTGGGGATTGTCTGCATCTGTTGCAGGCATCACTTCTGTTAGGAAACAATTTAGCCAGTCTGGCATTAGTGAAATGAGCTCTGTGAAGCACTTTACATTGTATTAGGGCATGTCTAGCACAAATAGATGAAGAGTGAACTAAACTGAGAATGTTTTTCCACTGGTCATCGGAAATGTCAATGCCCAAATCATGCTTCCAGGTTAGCTTAAGGGAGTCAATCGGAGAAGGGGTTAAGGAGATTATTTTACCATAAATGGTTGAAATCAGTCGTCTTTGACCAGAGTCGAAGGTGAGAATTGAATCAATTTACGATTCGGGTTTACGATTGGGAAAATGGGAAAATAGCTTTTGAATAAAGTGCCTCACTTAAAAAAAACGAAAAAGATGACTATTAGGAATTTAAATTTAGCTGATAAAGAAGAGAAAGAGGAGAAGACTTCGCTTTCATACAGGTCGTTTAGAGTAGAGAGACCCTTAGCTGCCCAAATATCAAAGAAGCTGTCTGAAAGGGACAGAGAAAATAAGTGATTATTTGAAATTGGCATATGAATCGATGCTCTATGTAGACCAAATTGTTTACTGAATTGATGCCAAATCTTAATAGTAATAATAACTAACACTTTCCAAAACACTTTCCAAAAGTGGTGTAAAGTTCTTAAAAAACAAGTCTTTTAGCGAACCGGTGATAAATATCCCCAGATATTTAAACCCATCCAACTTAAAGGGCAATGAAGAATGAGGAAGAGATTTAGCCAATTGGTTAACAAAAAATAACTCGCTTTTTTGAAAGTTTAACTTATATACAGATGCAGACAGGAAAGCGTACAAAAGCTATATCCAAGAAATTATTTTGGGGTCAAACCCGAATTTTCCTAACACAAAGAACAGGTATTCCCACTCGACCCTATCGAAAGCTTTCTCCGCATCCAATGAAACTATGACTTCAGGGGTATTACATGAGGGAGAGAAAATAATGTCAAGTAATCTCCGAGTTTTGAAGAAAGAATGCCTATACAATGTAAAGCCTGTTTGATCTAATGAAATTATGGATGGCATTACATTTTGGAGGCGAGAGACAGAATTTTGGCTAGTATCTTGCAGTCTACATTTAACAGAGAAATCGGTCTGTAGTTACCGCAGGAAGTGGGATCCCTGTCTTTCTTCAAAAGCAAGGATATAGAAGCCATATACAGCGTCGGTGGGAGTTGGCCTTCTTGAAATGAATTATTGTACATCCTCACTAAAATTGGGACTAATAAAGTAGAATATGCCTTGTAGAATTCAACTGTAAACCCATCGGGGCCTGGGGATTGGAGTTAATCGCTTCTTTGACTTCTTGGGGGGAAATGGGGCTGCCCAATTCCTTAGCCAAATCTTCATCAATTCTAGGAAATATTAAAGAACCTAAGGGATTGGGGAACATTATCGAAGCTGAAGACTGCTCAGTGGTATAGAGGTTATTGTAAAAGTCTAAAAAAAAACTCTGTTGATTTCAGCTGGGTCTGCAGTAAGATTTACCACTAGGGGACATAACTCTTAGAATTAGTCTAGAGGCACTGGCCGCACGGACCTGTTGGGCTAGAAGTCTACCCGACTTATCACCATGTTCAAAAAAAGGTTGCTTGGATTGCTGCAGTTGTCTCTCTACAATATGAGTCATCAGGCAATCATATTCTGATTGTAGCTCAAGTCGTTTTTTGTAAAGGGCAGGTGAGGGAGAGACGGCGTAAGTTTCATCAAGTTTGAGGAGTTTGTCTAGTATATCCTGCCCTTTAGTCCTTTCAGCCTTACGCATGTACGAAGTGAAGGAAATAATCTGACCACGAACAAAGGCTTTAAGGGTTTCCCATAAGAATCCACTGTTGACCTCAGGGGTATCATTGAATTCAATGTAATTACTAATTTGAGTGGCCACAAAGTTCTCAAACTCATGATGCGCTAATAAATGAGAACTAAATTTCCAAAGTGATGGGGAGATAACACTAAGAGGAAGATTAATATCAAGCGAGGTGGGGGCATGGTCCGAAACAACTATGGGGTGATGTTTTAGATTATTTACAGTTTTTTTCACACAGAGAGCAAAACCTCTTCTCAAGTCTCCAAAAGTCTAAACACATTTAACTGCACACGTAACTGCTTTACATAACACACATAACTGCTTTACACACAATTTGCGTGCTTTTGAAAGTGTTTCACAATTTCAAAAAAATGCACTGAACATGGTTTTCTGCATAAGACACAACAATCTGACATAAAGTCACATGTGTCCCATTTCAAAACACTGCCATTCAAAATGACACTACATGAGCTAATTGGCCAATACATGTGCCACCTGGCCAAACACCTCAATGGTTAATTGTTAAATTATGTCTGGCCAAAGAGCTCTGGAACTTTAACTCAATATACATACTCAAAGTCTCCTTCTGTTGTTACAATAGGCAGACATTAGTCCAAATTTGACCATTTAAACATATTTCATGAAGATTCCTTAAACTTTAACTTTCTAATCATAGTCATTGACTCCTTCAGATGTTAAATCAGCCAGACAATTTTCCATTTTTTACCTACTGAACATATTTCTGGATGAAGAGTCTTTGATTTTGATCTTTCTATACATGCTCATTGACTCCTCCTGATGCAGTCTGACTCATAGGCTTCTGATGTTTTATCAGCCATACGTACAGTTCAAAGACTCTCTGAACTTTAACTTTATTTACATACTCATAGACTCCATCTGATGTTTAATCAGAAAGTCAGTAGTCCATATTTGACCTACTGAACATATTTCAAGCCAAAGAGTATATTTTTGGCCAAAGACTCATCAAAGGGTAACACTATACATTCTCATATTAGGCCAAACATTCCTTAAACTTTAACTTTCTATAGATTAATAGACTCACAACGTGGGTCACAGGGGTTAATATTCACCCTAACTATAACTGCTAGTTATAAAGTTTTGTTTATAAAAAATGATTGATGAACATTATTTTATACAAAATATATACACATATATATACAGTAGGCTACTGTGCAAAAGGCACTTTTGCACAGTACTGTATATATAGATATATATATATATATAATGAAACATGTTGAACTCTAGAACTGCTAGAAAATCAAAGTAATAAATCTAAACAAGTTGTGTTCCAAATTTGAAGTTGATCTCAAAAAAAGCTTTCAGTATGATTTTGTTTGGGCGCAGTACAAAATTTTCCCCATTAGATGCCAGCAAAACTCCACTGGTGCACATAGTGGTTAGATTTGTGATTTGGAGTAGATGTTTTTCTCTCTCAAATATTACATGCACCCACAATTGTTTTTATTACGCACATACAAATCACACCCTGACATCCATACCAACACACCCACACAATTATAGTTGCATAATTTATCCACTTGGCTCTATAATAATAGGCCAAACCTGAGAAAATGGCACCATCATAGTAAAAATGGTAAAAAATTATATTTTGAGGCCTTGCCAACAGAATGGTGGACGCGGACAAAGTACACAACTTCCGTACTTGAGTGAAAGTACAGATAGGGTCTACTACTGGTCAAATATTACTCTGTTACAAGAAATGTTGTTAAGACCGATTTTTACTTCAGTAAAAGTACAGAAGTACTTGTTTTTAAAAGTACTTAAGTATCAAATGTAAAAAGTACATTTCAATGCAGTTTTTTTTATTGTTGCATTGTTGTATGTAGACTGGGTTGCATTATTCAATGCACAACGTTGGATCGTTTGTGCAATGCAATGCAACAACGCGTTATCTCTTTAATGAACATGGGACGGAGTTAGTTCTGGTGTGCAATGCAATGCAATGCAAGAAGTGGATAGCCTATAATTTATTCTTCAATGCACAAAGTTAGATCGTTTGTGCAATGCAATGCAACATGTTATCTCTTTAATGAACAAGGGAAGGAGTTAGTTCTGGTGTGCAATGCAATGCAAAAAGTGCATAACCTATGTTCTTTTTCAATGCACAACGTTAGATCGTTTGTGCAATGCAATGCACATTGCACGTTATCTCTTTAGTGAACATAGGAAGGAGTTAGTTCTGGTGTGCAATGCAATGCAATGCAAAAAGTGCATGTAATAAGGTTCGTAATGATGTAGATGTAGGAAGGAAGAAGACAGGGGTCGGCTGACTGGGACGCTCACTTTATTAACTCTTTTCAAACAAACAAGAAGATGCGCACAAAGCGCCTTCACCGTGTCACAGCACAGCTTTCAGACAAAACAATATTCTCAGCACAATTCTCTTTCCACTCTCCAGCAGCGTCCTTGTGAGGTCCCAGTCCAAACTCTCTCTCCCTCTCTCTCGCTCTCCTCGGTTATATGCGGTCTCTCCACGCCAATTACTGCAATCAGACACAGGTGTTCATCATCTGCACTTGACCTACTTACTCACCGCTCGGCCCCCACCTTTCTCTCCCGCTCCAGACTTCGCGAAACCACGCCCCCCTCGCCACAGTGCATAACCTATGTTATTTTTCAATGCACAACGTTAGATCGGTTGTGCAATGCAATGCACATTTGCACATGTTATCTCTTTAATGACCATAGGAATGAGTTAGTTCTGGTGTGCAATGCAATGCAATGCAATGCAATGCAAGAAGTGCATAGCCTATATGTTATTCTTCAGTGCACAACGTTAGATCGTTTGTGCAATGCAATGCAACATGTTATCTCTTTAAAGAACATGGGAAGGAGTTAGATCTGGTGTGCAATGCAATGCGAAAAATGCATAACCTATATGTTATTCTTCAGTGCACAACGTTAGATCGTTTGTGCAATGCATTGCAACATCACATGTTATCTCTTTAATGAACATGGGATTGAGTTAGTTCTGGTGTGCAATGCAATGCAATGCAAGAAGTGCAAAACCTATATGTTATTGTTCAGTGCACAACGTTAGATCGTTTGTGCAATGCAATGCAACATGTTATCTCTTTAATGAACAAGGGAAGGAGTTAGTTCTGGTGTGCAATGCAATGCAAAAAGTGCATAACCTATGTTATTTTTCAATGCACAACGTTAGATCGTTTGTGCAATGCAGTGCAACAAACACATGTTATCTCTTTAATGAACATGGGATTGAGTTAGTTCTGATGTGCAATGCAATGCAAGAACTGCATAACCTATATGTTATTGTTCAGTGCACAACGTTAGATCGTTTGTGCAATGCAATGCAACATCACATGTTATCTCTTTAATGAACATGGGATTGAGTTAGTTCTGATGTGCAATGCAATGCAATGCAAGAATTGCATAACCTTTATGTTCTTGTTCAGTGCACAACGTTAGATCGTTTGTGCAATGCAATGCAACATGTTATCTCTTTAATGAACATGGGAAGAAGTTAGATCTGGTGTGCAATGCAATGCAAATGCAAGAAGTGCCTAGCCTATGTGTTATTCTTCAGTGCACAACGTTAGATCGTCTGTGCAACATGTTATCTCTTTAATGAACATGGGAAGGAGTTATATCTTATATGCAATGCAATGCAAAAAGTGCATAACTTATGTTATTTTTCAGTGCACAACGTTAGATCGGTTGTGCAATGCAATGCACATTTGCACATGTTATATCTTTAATGACCATAGGAAGGAGTTAGTTCTGGTGTGCAATGCAATGCAATGCAATGCAAGAAGTGCATAGCCTATATGTTATTCTTCAATGCACAACGTTAGATCGTTTGTGCAATGCAATGCAGCATGTTATCTCTTTAATGAACAAGGGAAGGTGTTATATCTGGTGTGCAATGCAATGCAAAAAGTGCATAACCTATGTTATTTTTCAATGCACAACGTTAGATCGTTTGTGCAATGCAATGCAACAACACTCATCTTATCTCTTTTAAATGAACATGGGAATGAATTAGTTCTGGTGTGCAATGCAATGTAATGCAATAGCCTATATGTTATTCTTCAATGCACAATGTTAGATCGTTTGGGCAATGCATTGCAACAACACATATATTATCTCTTTAATGCACATGGGAATGAGTTAGTTCTGGTGTGCAATACAATGCAATGCAATGCAAAAAGTGCATAACCTATGTTATTTTTCAATGCACAACGTTAGATCAGTTGTGCAATGCAATACACATTTGCACATGTTATCTCTTTAATGACCATAGGAAGGAGTTAGTTCTGGTGTGCAATGCAATGCAATGCAATGCAATGCAATGCAAGAAGTGCATAGCCTATATGTTATTCTTCAATGCACAACGTTAGATCGTTTGTGCAATGCAATGCAGCATGTTATCTCTTTAAAGAACATGGGAAGGAGTTAGATCTGGTGTGCAATGCAATGCGAAAAATGCATAACCTATATGTTATTCTTCAGTGCACAACGTTAGATCGTTTGTGCAATGCATTAGCAACATCACATGTTATCTCTTTAATGAACATGGGATTGAGTTAGTTCTGGTGTGCAATGCAATGCAATGCAAGAAGTGCAAAACCTATATGTTATTGTTCAGTGCACAACGTTAGATCGTTTGTGCAATGCAATGCAACATGTTATCTCTTTAATGAACAAGGGAAGGAGTTAGTTCTGGTGTGCAATGCAATGCAAAAAGTGCATAACCTATGTTATTTTTCAATGCACAACGTTAGATCGTTTGTGCAATGCAGTGCAACAAACACATGTTATCTCTTTAATGAACATGGGATTGAGTTAGTTCTGATGTGCAATGCAATGCAAGAACTGCATAACCTATATGTTATTGTTCAGTGCACAACGTTAGATCGTTTGTGCAATGCAATGCAACATCACATGTTATCTCTTTAATGAACATGGGATTGAGTTAGTTCTGATGTGCAATGCAATGCAATGCAAGAATTGCATAACCTTTATGTTCTTGTTCAGTGCACAACGTTAGATCGTTTGTGCAATGCAATGCAACATGTTATCTCTTTAATGAACATGGGAAGAAGTTAGATCTGGTGTGCAATGCAATGCAAATGCAAGAAGTGCCTAGCCTATGTGTTATTCTTCAGTGCACAACGTTAGATCGTCTGTGCAACATGTTATCTCTTTAATGAACATGGGAAGGAGTTATATCTTATATGCAATGCAATGCAAAAAGTGCATAACTTATGTTATTTTTCAGTGCACAACGTTAGATCGGTTGTGCAATGCAATGCACATTTGCACATGTTATATCTTTAATGACCATAGGAAGGAGTTAGTTCTGGTGTGCAATGCAATGCAATGCAATGCAAGAAGTGCATAGCCTATATGTTATTCTTCAATGCACAACGTTAGATCGTTTGTGCAATGCAATGCAGCATGTTATCTCTTTAATGAACAAGGGAAGGTGTTATATCTGGTGTGCAATGCAATGCAAAAAGTGCATAACCTATGTTATTTTTCAATGCACAACGTTAGATCGTTTGTGCAATGCAATGCAACAACACTCATCTTATCTCTTTTAAATGAACATGGGAATGAATTAGTTCTGGTGTGCAATGCAATGTAATGCAATAGCCTATATGTTATTCTTCAATGCACAATGTTAGATCGTTTGGGCAATGCATTGCAACAACACATATATTATCTCTTTAATGCACATGGGAATGAGTTAGTTCTGGTGTGCAATACAATGCAATGCAATGCAAAAAGTGCATAACCTATGTTATTTTTCAATGCACAACGTTAGATCAGTTGTGCAATGCAATACACATTTGCACATGTTATCTCTTTAATGACCATAGGAAGGAGTTAGTTCTGGTGTGCAATGCAATGCAATGCAATGCAATGCAATGCAAGAAGTGCATAGCCTATATGTTATTCTTCAATGCACAACGTTAGATCGTTTGTGCAATGCAATGCAGCATGTTATCTCTTTAAAGAACATGGGAAGGAGTTAGATCTGGTGTGCAATGCAATGCGAAAAATGCATAACCTATATGTTATTCTTCAGTGCACAACGTTAGATCGTTTGTGCAATGCATTAGCAACATCACATGTTATCTCTTTAATGAACATGGGATTGAGTTAGTTCTGGTGTGCAATGCAATGCAAAAAGTGCATAACCTATGTTATTTTTCAATGCACAGCGTTAGATCGTTTGTGCAATGCAATGCAACATGTTATCTCTTTAATGAACAAGGGAAGGAGTTAGTTCTGGTGTGCAATGCAATGCAAAAAGTGCATAACCTATGTTCTTTTTCAATGCACAACGTTAGATCGTTTGTGCAATGCAATGCACATTGCACATGTTATCTCTTTAGTGAACATAGGAAGGAGTTAGTTCTGGTGTGCAATGCAATGCAATGCAAAAAGTGCATAACCTATGTTTTTTTTCAATGCACAACGTTAGATCGTTTGTGCAATGCAGTGCAACAAACACATGCTATCTCTTTAATGAACATGGGATTGAGTTAGTTCTGATGTGCAATGCAATGCAAGAAGTGCATAACCTATATGTTATTGTTCAGTGCACAACGTTAGATCATTTGTGCAATGCACTGCAACAGCACATGTTATCTCTTTAATGAACATGGGATTGAGTTAGTTCTGATGTGCAATGCAATGCAATGCAAGAAGTGCATAACCTTTATGTTCTTGTTCAGTGCACAACGTTAGATCGTTTGTGCAATGCAATGCAACATGTTATCTCTTTAAAGAACATGGGAAGGAGTTAGATCTGGTGTGCAATGCAATGCAATGCGAAAAATGCATAACCTATATGTTATTCTTCAGTGCACAACGTTAGAACGTTTGTGCAATGCATTGCAACATGTTATCTCTTTAATGAACATGGGATTGAGTTAGTTCTGGTGTGCAATGCAATGCAATGCAAAAAGTGCATAAGCTATGTTATTTTTCAATGCACAACGTTAGATCGTTTGTGCAATGCAATGCAACAAACACGTTATCTCTTTAATGAACATGGGATTGAGTTAGTTCTGATGTGCAATGCAATGCAAGAAGTGCATAACCTTTAAGTTATTCTTCAGTGCACAACGTTAGATCGTTTGTGCAATGCAATGCAGCATGTTATCTCTTCAATGAACAAGGGAAGGTGTTATATCTGGTGTGCAATGCAATGCAAAAAGTACATAACCTATGTTATTTTTCAATGCACAACGTTAGATCGTTTGTGCAATGCAATGCAACATGTTATCTCTTTAATGAACATGGGAAGGAGTTAGTTCAGGTGTGCAATGCAAAAAGGGCATAACCTATGTTATTTTTCAATGCACAACGTTAGATCGTTTGTGCAATGCATTGCAACATGTTATCTCTTTAATGAACATGGGAAGGAGTTAGTTCTGATCTGCAATGCAATGCAATGCAAGAAGTGCAAAACCTATATGTTATTGTTCAGTGCACAACGTTAGATCGTTTGTGCAATGCAATGCAACATGTTATCTCTTTAATGAACATGGGAAGAAGTTAGATCTGGTGTGCAATGCAATGCAAATGCAAGAAGTGCCTAGCCTATATGTTATTCTTCAGTGCACAACGTTAGATCGTCTGTGCAATGCAATGCAACATGTTATCTCTTTAATGAACATGGGAAGAAGTTAGATCTGGTGTGCAATGCAATGCAAATGTAAGAAGTGCCTAGCGTTATTCTTCAGTGCACAACGTTAGATCGTCTGTGCAACATGTTATCTCTTTAATGAACATGGGAAGGAGTTATATCTTATATGCAATGCAAAAAGTGCATAACCTATGTTATTTTTCAGTGCACAACGTTAGATCGGTTGTGCAATGCAATGCACATTTGCACATGTTATATCTTTAATGACCATAGGAAGGAGTTAGTTCTGGTGTGCAATGCAATGCAATGCAATGCAAGAAGTGCATAGCCTATATGTTATTCTTCAATGCACAACGTTAGATCGTTTGTGCAATGCAATGCAGCATGTTATCTCTTTAATGAACAAGGGAAGATGTTATATCTGGTGTGCAATGCAATGCAAAAAGTACATAACCTATGTTATTTTTCAATGCACAACGTTAGATCGTTTGTGCAATGCAATGCAACAACACTCATCTTATCTCTTTTAAATGAACATGGGACTGAATTAGTTCTGGTGTGCAATGCAGTGTAATGCAAGAAGTGCATAGCCTATATGTTTTTCTTCAATGCACAACGTTAGATCGTTTGGGCAATGCATTGCAACAACACATATATTATCTCTTTAATGCACATGGGAATGAGTTAGTTCTGGTGTGCAATGCAATGCAATGCAATGCAAAAAGTGCATAACCTATGTTATTTTTCAATGCACAACGTTAGATCAATTGTGCAATGCAATGCACATTTGCACATGTTATCTCTTTAATGACCATAGGAAGGAGTTAGTTCTGGTGTGCAATGCAATGCATTGCAATGCAATGCAATGCAAGAAGTGCATAGCCTATATGTTATTCTTCAATGCACAACGTTAGATCGTTTGTGCAATGCAATGCAACATGTTATCTCTTTAATGAACATGGGAAGGAGTTAGTTCTGATCTGCAATGCAATGCAATGCAAGAAGTGCAAAACCTATATGTTATTGTTCAGTGCACAACGTTAGATCGTTTGCGCAATGCAATGCAACATGTTATCTCTTTAATGAACATGGGAAGAAGTTAGATCTGGTGTGCAATGCAATGCAAAGGCAAGAAGTGCCTAGCCTATGTGTTATTCTTCAGTGCACAACGTTAGATCGTCTGTGCAATGCAATGCAACATGTTATCTCTTTAATGAACATGGGAAGAAGTTAGATCTGGTGTGCAATGCAATGCAAATGTAAGAAGTGCCTAGCCTATGTGTTATTCTTCAGTGCACAACGTTAGATCGTCTGTGCAACATGTTATCTCTTTAATGAACATGGGAAGGAGTTATATCTTATATGCAATGCAATGCAAAAAGTGCATAACCTATGTTATTTTTCAGTGCACAACGTTAGATCGGTTGTGCAATGCACATTTGCACATGTTATATCGGTAACACTTTATATTAGGACCCGCAAACAACTGCGTAAGTAAACCGAAATTACGGTGTACGTTTCTGTAATTATAGTGTACTTCCGTGTAGGTATAAGGGAACAATATGTTAAGTTTTGGGTAATAAAGGGGTACAACCAGATATACAAGCAAATTATTTATAATGTAATTATTTTAAAACTAACAGGTACCTATTCTGTTACTATATTCCAGGCAAAAAATTTACGTCTTTTGTATATAAAAGTTTTTATCACATTTCTGGCAAAATATCTTCTTGTGCAATGTAGTTACAGGGTAATTTTGACATCTGTGGGTTGTAAATTAAACTTATATATATATAATATATATACATATATATATATATATATATATATATATATATATATATATATATATATATATATATATATATATATATGGCTGTATGTAAGCAGTATGATAAAAATTGAATCTGAAACAATTTTATAAACAGCTGATTTCGAAAAACATTGGCAATGCTATTTATTGGCTTTTCTTACTAAACTACTTAACGTTAAGCCAAAAAAAAATAGTTTCTGCTATGATTTTAATTTAGAACGTACCATGTTGTACTTACCTTATCACATTGTATTGCAATGACACTTAAATGTCAGGGCAAATATACTGTGTAATTAAAATTTTGTTTTGTTTTGTTTTTTTAATAAGAGTACCTTTCTCTGTAATTACTGTGCAAAGTGTTGTTTCGTATTGTTACATAGTAAGTAGTGTTTGTTACCCGTTTCAACTGTGTATTTACAGGGTAAGTGTAACTCCTGCGGGCTGTAAATTAAAGTGGCGCTTGTTACCCCCTTGTTCTGTGTAGTTACAGGGTAAGTGTAACTCCTGCGGGCTGTAAATTAAAGTGGCGCTTGTTACCCCCTTGTTCTGAGTAGTTACAGGGTAAGTGTAACTCCTGCGGGCTGTAAATTAAAGTGGAGCTTGTTACCCCCTTGTTCTGTGTAGTTACAGGGTAAGTGCAGTAAATATACAATAAAGGATCCCATTTAATTTCTGACTTTAATTTTACAAAAAAAAATTCAAAACACTTTTTCATCTTAATAAAACATTGGCTTTTCTACAGTATACTCAAACAACAAAGTAACACATTATCCCCCCCCCCCCTCCCTTTATTTGCTTCTCTTGCTTTTCTTCTTCTTTCTTTTCTTGCTCTTCTTTTTCTTAACTTCCACTGGGGACTCTGAAGTTGAGGAGTTGATGGAGTCCCATTGGTCTTGCTGCACTGCAAAAATATGAATATATATACATGCTCTTAGCAAGCTACACCTTCAATTTTAAGTTGTCGAACATTCCTCCACTCTAAAACATTTTGTGCCACCTGATATTACTGTAGTAACTGTAATTTTGAAGAAAACACATTTTGGTGAAGTTTGAGGCAGGTCATGGGGGGGTTGTGATATTTTATAGTGATAATGACTGTAGTGCAGCAGAACATGTTTTAAAAAAAAAGGCATAGTTGTTCTGACAGCAACAAAAAACAAAAAAGCATGAAACACAAACCTGAGGGCTGTGGCACTATAGGAACAGCATATCTCTGTGCCATTGCAAATGGGACAGCAGACTTCATCTTTTCAGTTTCCTTTTTCAAAAAATCACACTCATCTTTGAGCAAAGTGATCTCTGCTTTAAGAGTGATAATCTTATCTTTGAAAGAAAAAAGAAAGAAAGAAAGAAAGAAAGAAAGAAAGAAAGAAAGAAAGAAAGAAAGAAAGAAAGAAAGAAAGGTTAGACGTTTAAATTTAACTCCTGCTCTACTCCAGGGCTTATACTTGTGACCACTTTCCTATTTTTTAAAACATCAAATTGAAGAACTAGGCCTAAACATCACTGGTACTGTTATAAATGCACTTGTTAAAGGATTAGTTTACCCCAAAATGAAAATTTCCTAATAATTTACCCACCCCAATGCCATCCAAGATATCCATGTCTTTCTTTCCTCAGTGGGAGAGAAATTATGTTTTTTGAAGAAAACATTTCTGGATTTTTCATCTAACAATGGACTTCATTGGTGACCATCGTTTTTAAGTCCAAATCAATGCAGTTTCAAAAGTCTTTGAAGTGTTTAAACGGGCTGTACACGATCACAGCTGAAGAAGAGGTTGTTATCTAGCGAAACAATAGGTCTTTTTTTTATTTATTTTTTTTATAATTTATAGACTTTTTACCTTCAATAGTTCGGATTGAGCTGATCAACAAACGGACAGGGAACTACGTCATCATGTTGAAAGGTACGCCTGCGCCGGCAATACTATTTGAACTACTATTCATATTCATCAGAATGTTATTCATATACTATTCATATTCATATTCACTGAATACTATACTATATAATCGCAAACAATACTATTTGAACTATCCTCCTACCCTACGTACGGTCGCATTGTAAACAGTGGGGTACTTCGGGCGGCGCTGGTGTGACCTTTCAACGTGATGACGTAGTTCCCTGTCCGTTTATTGATCAGCTCAATCCGAACTATTGAAGGTAAAAAGTCTAAATTATTTTAAAAAATTATTTAAAAAATGACCTATCGTTTCAATGAAAAATCCAGAAATATTTTCTTCAAAAAACATAATTTCTCTCCCACTGAGGAAAGAAAGACATGGATATCTTGGATGGCATGATTGGGGTGAGTAAATTATTAGGAAATTTTCATTGTGGGGTGAACTAATCCTTTAACAAGTGCATTTATAATGTACATTAGGCTACCAGTGATGTTTAGTTCTTCAATTTGATGTTTTAAAAAATAGGAAAGTGGTCACAAGTATAAGCCCTGGAGTAGAGCAGGAGTTAAATTTAAACGTCTAACCTTTCTTTCTTTCTTTCTTTCTTTCTTTTTTCTTTCAAAGATAAGATTATCACTCTTAAAGCAGAGATCACTTTGCTCAAAGATGAGTGTGATTTTTTGAAAAAGGAAACTGAAAAGATGAAGTCTGCTGTCCCATTTGCAATGGCACAGAGATATGCTGTTCCTATAGTGCCACAGCCCTCAGGTTTGTGTTTCATGCTTTTTTGTTTTGTGTTGCTGTCAGAACAACTATGCCTTTTTTAAAAACATGTTCTGCTGCACTAAGTCATTATCACTATAAAATATCACAACCCCCCATGATCTGCCTCAAACTTCACCAAAATGTGTTTTCTTCAAAATTACAGTTACTACAGTAATATCAGGTGGCACAAAATGTGTTAGAGTGGAGGAATGTTCGACAACTTAAAATTGAAGGTGTAGCTTGCTAAGAGCATGTATATATATTCATATTTTTGCAGTGCAGCAAGACCAATGGGACTCCATCAACTCCTCAACTTCAGAGTCCCCAGTGGAAGTTAAGAAACAGAAGAGCAAGAAAAGAAAGAAGAAAAGCAAGAGAAGAGAAGAGAAGGGGGGGGGGAGATATAATGTGTTACTTTGTTGTTTGAGTATATTGTAGAAAAGCCAATGTTTTATTAAGTTGTTTTATGACATTTTTTTTGTAAAATAAAAGTCAGAAATTAAATGGGATCCTTTATTGTATATTTACTGCACTTACCCTGTAACTACACAGAACAAGGGGGTAACAAGCTCCACTTTAATTTACAGCCCGCAGGAGTTACACTTACCCTGTAACTACACAGAACAAGGGGGTAACATGCGCCACTTTAATTTACAGCCCGCAGGAGTTACACTTACCCTGTAACTACACAGAACAAGGGGGTAACAAGCGCCACTTTAATTTACAGCCCGCAGGAGTTACACTTACCCTGTAACTACACAGAACAAGGGGGTAACAAGCGCCACTTTAATTTACAGCCCGCAGGAGTTACACTTACCCTGTAACTACACAGTTGAAACGGGTAACAAACACTACTTACTATGTAACAATACGAAACAACACTTTGCACAGTAATTACAGAGAAAGATACTCTTATTAAAAAAAAAAAAAAAAAAAAACTTTTAATTACACAGTATATTTGCCCTGACATTTAAGTGTCATTGCAATACAATGTGATAAGGTAAGTACTACATGGTACGTTCCAAATTAAAATCATAGCAGAAACTAATTTTTTTGGCTTAACGTTAAGTAGTTTAGTAAGAAAAGCCAATAAATAGCATTGCCAATGTTTTTCGAAATCAGCTGTTTATAAAATTGTTTCAGATTCAATTTTTATCATACTGTGCTTACATACAGCCATATATATATATATATATATATATATGAGTGTATATATATTATATATAAATAAGTTTAATTTACAACCCACAGATGTCAAAATTACCCTGTAACTACATTGCACAAGAACATATTTTGCCAGAAATGTGATGATAACTTTAATATACAACAGACGTACAATTTTTGCCTGGAATATATTAACAGAATAGGTACCTGTTAGTTTTAAAATAATTACATTATAAATAATTTGCTTGTATATCTGGTTGTACCCCTTTATTACCCAAAACTTAACATATTGTTCCCTTATACCTACACGGAAGTACACTATAATTACAGAAACGTACACCGTAATTTCGGTTTACTTACGCAGTTGTTTGCGTGTCGTAATATAAAGTGTTACCGTTATATCTTTAATGACCATAGGAAGGAGTTAGTTCTGGTGTGCAATGCAATGCAATGCAATGCAAGAAGTGCATAGCCTATATGTTATTCTTCAATGCACAACGTTAGATCGTTTGTGCAATGCAATGCAGCATGTTATCTCTTTAATGAACAAGGGAAGGTGTTATATCTGGTGTGCAATGCAATGCAAAAAGTACATAACCTATGTTATTTTTCAATGCACAACGTAAGATCGTTTGTGCAATGCAATGCAACAACACTCATCTTATCTCTTTTAAATGAACATGGGAATGAATTAGTTCTGGTGTGCAATGCAATGTAATGCAAGAAGTGCATAGCCTATATGTTATTCTTCAATGCACAACGTTAGATCGTTTGGGCAATGCATTGCAACAACACATATATTATCTCTTTAATGCACATGGGAATGAGTTAGTTCTGGTGTGCAATGCAATGCAATGCAATGCAAAAAGTGCATAACCTATGTTATTTTTCAATGCACAACGTTAGATCAGTTGTGCAATGCAATGCACATTTGCACATGTTATCTCTTTAATGACCATAGGAAGGAGATAGTTCTGGTGTGCAATGCAATGCAATGCAGTACAATGCAATGCAATGCAATGCAGGAAGTGCATAGCCTATATGTTATTCTTCAATGCACAACGTTAGATCGTTTGTGCAATGCAATGCACATTTGCACATGTTATATCTTTAATGACCATAGAAAGGAGTCAGTTCTGGTGTGCAATACAATGCAATGCAATGCAAGAAGTGCATAGCCTATATGTTATTCTTCAATGCACAACGTTAGATCGTTTGTGCAATGCAATGCAGCATGATATCTCTTTAATGAACAAGGGAAGGTGTTATATCTGGTGTGCAATGCAATGCAAAAAGTACATAACCTATGTTATTTTTCAATGCACAACGTAAGATCGTTTGTGCAATGCAATGCGACAACACTCATCTTATCTCTTTTAAATGAACATGGGAATGAATAAGTTCTGGTGTGCAATGCAATGTAATGCAAGAAGTGCATAGCCTATATGTTATTCTTCAATGCACAACGTTAGATCGTTTGGGCAATGCATTGCAACAACACATATATTATCTCTTTAATGCACATGGGAATGAGTTAGTTCTGGTGTGCAATGCTATGCAATGCAATGCAAAAAGTGCATAACCTATGTTATTTTTCAATGCACAACGTTAGATCAGTTGTGCAATGCAATGCACATTTGCACATGTTATCTCTTTAATGACCATAGGAAGGAGATAGTTCTGGTGTGCAATGCAATGCAGTGCAATGCAATGCAATGCAATGCAATGCAGGAAGTGCATAGCCTATATGTTATTCTTCAATGCACAACGTTAGATCGTTTGTGCAATGCAATGCACATTGCACATGTTATCTCTTTAGTGAACATAGGAAGGAGTTAGTTCTGGTGTGCAATGCAATGCAATGCAAAAAGTGCATAACCTATGTTATTTTTCAATGCACAACGTTAGATCGTTTGTGCAATGCAGTGCAACAAACACATGTTATCTCTTTAATGAACATGGGATTGAGTTAGTTCTGATGTGCAATGCAATGCAAGAAGTGCATAACCTATATGTTATTGTTCAGTGCACAACGTTAGATCATTTGTGCAATGCAATGCAACATCACATGTTATCTCTTTAATGAACATGGGATTGAGTTAGTTCTGATGTGCAATGCAATGCAATGCAAGAAGTGCATAACATTTATGTTCTTGTTCAGTGCACAACGTTAGATCGTTTGTGCAATGCAATGCAACATGTTATCTCTTTAATAAACATGGGAAGAAGATAGATCTGGTGTGCAATGCAATGCAAGTGCAAGAAGTGCCTAGCCTATGTGTTATTCTTCAGTGCACAACGTTAGATCGTCTGTGCAATGCAATGCAACATGTTATCTCTTTAATGAACATGGGAAGGAGTTATATCTTATATGCAATGCAATGCAAAAAGTGCATAACCTATGTTATTTTTCAGTGCACAACGTTAGATCGGTTGTGCAATGCAATGCACATTTGCACGTTATATCTTTAATGACCATAGGAAGGAGTTAGTTCTGGTGTGCAATGCAATGCAATGCAAGAAGTGCATAGCCTATATGTTATTTTTCAATGCACAATGTTAGATCGTTTGTGCAATGCAATGCAACATGTTATCTCTTTAAAGAACATGGGAAGGAGTTAGATCTGGTGTGCAATGCAATGCAATGCGAAAAATGCATAACCTATATGTTATTCTTCAGTGCACAACGTTAGAACGTTTGTGCAATGCATTGCAACATGTTATCTCTTTAATGAACATGGGATTGAGTTAGTTCTGATGTGCAATGCAATGCAAAAAGTGCATAACCTTTATGTTCTTGTTCAGTGCACAACGTTAGATCGTTTGTGCAATGCAATGCAACATGTTATCTCTTTAATAAACATGGGAAGAAGTTAGATCTGGTGTGCAATGCAATGCAAATGCAAGAAGTGCCTAGCCTATGTGTTATTCTTCAGTGCACAACGTTAGATCGTCTGTGCAATGCAATGCAACATGTTATCTCTTTAATGAACATGGGAAGGAGTTATATCTTATATGCAATGCAATGCAAAAAACCAACAAACACATGTTATCTCTTTAATGAACATGGGATTGAGTTAGTTCTGATGTGCAATGTAATGCAAGAAGTGCATAACCTTTAAGTTATTCTTCAGTGCACAACGTTAGATCGCTTGTGCAATGCAATGCAGCATGTTATCTCTTCAATGAACAAGGGAAGGTGTTATATCTGGTGTGCAATGCAATGCAAAACGTACATAACCTATGTTATTTTTCAATGCACAACGTTAGATCGTTTGTGCAATGCAATGCAACATGTTATCTCTTTAATGAACATGGGAAGGAGTTAGTTCTGATGTGCAATGCAATGCAATGCAAGAAGTGCATAACCTATATGTTATTGTTCAGTGCACAACGTTAGATCGTTTGTGCAATGCAATGCAACATCACATGTTATCTCTTTAATGAACATGGGATTGAGTTAGTTCTGATGTGCAATGCAATGCAATGCAAAAAGTGCATAACCTTTATGTTCTTGTTCAGTGCACAACGTTAGATCGTTTGTGCAATGCAATGCAACATGTTATCTCTTTAATAAACATGGGAAGAAGTTAGATCTGGTGTGCAATGCAATGCAAATGCAAGAAGTGCCTAGCCTATGTGTTATTCTTCAGTGCACAACGTTAGATCGTCTGTGCAATGCAATGCAACATGTTATCTCTTTAATGAACATGGGAAGGAGTTATATCTTATATGCAATGCAATGCAAAAAGTGCATAACCTATGTTATTTTTCAGTGCACAACGTTAGATCGGTTGTGCAAAGCAATGCACATTTGCACATGTTATAACTTTAATGACCATAGGAAGGAGTTAGTTCTGGTGTGCAATGCAATGCAATGCAATGCAATGCAAGAAGTGCATAGCCTATATGTTATTCTTCAATGCACAACGTTAGATCGTTTGTGCAATACAATGCAGCATGTTATCTCTTTAATGAAGAAGGGAAGGTGTTATATCTGGTGTGCAATGCAATGCAAAAAGTACATAACCTATGTTATTTTTCAATGCACAATGTTAGATCGTTTGTGCAATGCAATGCAACATGTTATCTCTTTAAAGAACATGGGAAGGAGTTAGATCTGGTGTGCAATGCAATGCAATGCGAAAAATGCATAACCTATATGTTATTCTTCAGTGCACACCGTTAGAACGTTTGTGCAATGCATTGCAACATGTTATCTCTTTATTGAACATGGGATTGAGTTAGTTCTGATGTGCAATGCAATGCAATGCAATGCAAAAAGTGCATAACCTTTATGTTCTTGTTCAGTGCACAACGTTAGATCGTTTGTGCAATGCAATGCAACATGTTATCTCTTTAATAAACATGGGAAGAAGATAGATCTGGTGTGCAATGCAATGCAAGTGCAAGAAGTGCCTAGCCTATGTGTTATTCTTCAGTGCACAACGTTAGATCGTCTGTGCAATGCAATGCAACATGTTATCTCTTTAATGAACATGGGAAGGAGTTATATCTTATATGCAATGCAATGCAAAAAGTGCATAACCTATGTTATTTTTCAGTGAACAACGTTAGATCGGTTGTGCAATGCAATGCACATTTGCACGTTATATCTTTAATGACCATAGGAAGGAGTTAGGTCTGGTGTGCAATGCAATGCAATGCAAGAAGTGCATAGCCATATGTTATTTTTCAATGCACAACGTTAGATCGTTTGTGCAATGCAATGCAACATGTTATCTCTTTAAAGAACATGGGAAGGAATTAGATCTGGTGTGCAATGCAATGCAATGCGAAAAATGCATAACCTATGTTATTTTTCAATGCACAACGTTAGATCGTTTGTGCAATGCAATGCAACATGTTATCTCTTTAATGAACATGGGAAGGAGTTAGTTCTGATGTGCAATGCAATGCAATGCAAGAAGTGCATAACCTATATGTTATTGTTCAGTGCACAACGTTAGATCGTTTGTGCAATGCAATGCAACATCACATGTTATCTCTTTAATGAACATGGGATTGAGTTAGTTCTGATGTGCAATGCAATGCAATGCAAAAAGTGCATAACCTTTATGTTCTTGTTCAGTGCACAACGTTAGATCGTTTGTGCAATGCAATGCACTATGTTATCTCTTTAATAAACATGGGAAGAAGTTAGATCTGGTGTGCAATGCAATGCAAATGCAAGTGCCTAGCCTATGTGTTATTCTTCAGTGCACAACGTTAGATCGTCTGTACAATGCAATGCAACATGTTATCTCTTTAATGAACATGGGAAGGAGTTATATCTTATATGCAATGCAATGCAAAAAGTGCATAACCTATGTTATTTTTCAGTGCACAACGTTAGATCGGTTGTGCAATGCAATGCACATTTGCACATGTTATATCTTTAATGACCATAGGAAGGAGTTAGTTCTGGTGTGCAATGCAATGCAATGCAATGCAATACAAGAAGTGCATAGCCTATGTGTTATTCTTCAGTGCACAACGTTAGATCGTCTGTGCAATGCAATGCAACATATTATCTCTTTAATGAACAAGGGAAGGTGTTATATCTGGTGTGCAATGCAATGCAAAAAGTACATAACCTATGTTATTTTTCAATGCACAATGTTAGATCGTTTGTGCAATGCAATGCAACATGTTATCTCTTTAATGAACATGGGAAGGAGTTAGTTCTGATGTGCAATGCAATGCAATGCAATACAAGAAGTGCATAGCCTATATGTTATTTTTCAATGCACAACGTTAGATTGTTTGTGCAATGCAATGCAACATGTTATCTCTTTAAAGAACATGAGAAGGAGTTAGATCTGGTGTGCAATGCAATGCAATGCGAAAAATGCATAACCTATATGTTATTTTTCAATGCACAACGTTAGATCGTTTGTGCAATGCAATGCAACAAACACACGTTATCTCTTTAATGAACATGGGATTGAGTTAGTTCTGATGTGCAATGCAATGCAAGAAGTGCATAACCTTTAAGTTATTCTTCAGTGCACAACGTTAGATCGTTTGTGCAATGCAATGCAGCATGTTATCTCTTTAATGAACAAGGGAAGGTGTTATATCTGGTGTGCAATGCAATGCAAAAAGTACATAACCTATGTTATTTTTCAATGCACAACGTTAGATCGTTTGTGCAATGCAAGCAACATGTTATCTCTTTAATGAACATGGGAAGGAGTTAGTTCAGGTGTGCAATGCAATGCAAAAAGTACATAACCTATGTTATTTTTCAATGCACAATGTTAGATCGTTTGTGCAATGCATTGCAACATGTTATCTCTTTAATGAACATGGGAAGGAGTTAGTTCTGATCTGCAATGCAATGCAATGCAAGAAGTGCATAACCTATATGTTATTGTTCAGTGCACAACGTTAGATCGTTTGTGCAGTGCAGTATAACATCACATGTTATCTCTTTAATGAACATGGGAAGGAGTTAGTTCTGATCTGCAATGCAATGCAATGCAAGAAGTGCATAACCTATATGTTATTGTTCAGTGCACAACGTTAGATCGTTTGTGCAGTGCAATGTAACATCACGTTATCTCTTTAATGAACATGGGAAGGAGTTAGTTCAGGTGTGCAATGCAATGCAAAAAGTACATAACCTATGTTATTTTTCAATGCACAACGTTAGATCGTTTGTGCAATGCATTGCAACATGTTATCTCTTTAATGAACATGGGAAGGAGTTAGTTCTGATCTGCAATGCAATGCAATGCAAGAAGTGCATAACCTATATGTTATTGTTCAGTGCACAACGTTAGATCGTTTGTGCAGTGCAATATAACATCACATGTTATCTCTTTAATGAACATGGGAAGGAGTTAGTTCTGATCTGCAATGCAATGCAATGCAAGAAGTGCATAACCTATATGTTATTGTTCAGTGCACAACGTTAGATCGTTTGTGCAGTGCAATGTAACATCACATGTTATCTCTTTAATGAACATGGGAAGGAGTTAGTTTTAATCTGCAATGTAATGCAAGAAGTGCATAACCTATATGTTATTGTTCAGTGCACAACATTAGATCGTTTGTGCAATGCAATGCAACATGTTATCTCTTTAATGAACATGGGAAGAAGTTAGATCTGGTGTGCAATGCAATGCAAATGCAAGAAGTGCCTAGCCTATGTGTTATTCTTCAGTGCACAACGTTAGATCGTCTGTGCAATGCAATGCAACATGTTATCTCTTTAATGAACATGGGAAGGAGTTATATCTTATATGCAATGCAATGCAAAAAGGGCATAACCTATGTTATTTTTCAATGCACAACGTTAGATCGTTTGTGCAATGCATTGCAGCATCACATGTTATCTCTTTAATGAACATGGGAATGAGTTAGTTCTGGTGTGCAATGCAATGCGAAAAGTGCATAACTGATGTTATTTTTCAATGCACAACGTTAGATCGTTTGTGCAATGCAGTGCAACAAACATATATGTTATCTCTTTAATGAACATATGAAGGAATTAGTTCTGGTGTGCAATGTAGTGCAATGCAAGAAGTGCAAAGCCTATATATTTTTCTTCAATGATGCACAACGTTAGATAGATGGCAATATCTGACCTTTTGAACTTATTTCTGGTCAAAGTGTCCTGAACATTTTTCAAACTATATAAAGTTATCGACTCCTTCTGATGTCAAATCAGCCTTATTTGACCGAAGGAATATATTTATGGCCAAAGAGTCCTAAAAGAATAACACTATACATTCAGATTGATATATTCGGATGGTTATATCATCCTGAGAAAAGTCCATATTTGACACACTGAATTTTTTTCTGCCCAAGGAGTACTTGAAATTTGACTTTTCCATAAATACTCGTTGACTCTTTCTGATGTTACGTCAGCCATACAGAAGTCCATATTTGACCCAGGGAACATATTTCTGGCCAAAGAGTCCTCGATATTGGACTTTCTATACATACTCATAGACTCCTTCTAATGCTACATGAGCCATGTAGATATCCATATCTGACCTTTTGAACTTATTTCTGGTCAAAGGGTCCTCAAAAGTTTTTTAACGATATAAAGTTATAGACTCTTTCTGATGAAAAATCATCTATTCAGAGGACCCCTTTTGACCTACTGAACATATTTCTGGCCAAAGAGTCCTCGATCTTGGGCTTTCTATACATACTCATAGACTCCTTCTGATGCTTCATAAGCCATATAAATGTCCATATCTGAACTTTTGAACTTATTTCTGGTCAAAGTGTCCTCAACATTTTTCAAACTATGTAAAGTTATAGACTCCTTCTGATGATAAATCAGCTATAGAGAGGTCCCTTTTTCACCTACTGAAAATATTTCTGGCCAAAGAGTTCTTGAACATTATCTTGCTATACTACAGATTGACTTCTTGTCTTATACTAACGAGCCAGTAGTCTATTTTTGACCTACTGAACATATTTCTGGCCAAAGAGTTCTTGAACATTATCTTGCTATACTACAGATTGACTTCTTGTCTTATACTAACCAGCCAGTAGTCTATTTTTGACCTACTGAACATATTTCTGGCCAGAGTCCGTGAACCTTAACTCACTATACATATAGACTGACTTCTCGTAACGTATTTGACCGATTGAAACAAAAATTGACCAATGAGTTCTCAAAAGGATTTTGTCTATCATAAACGTATAGACTCCTTCTGATGTTAAATCAGCCATACAGAAGTCCATTATTGACCCAAGGAACATATTTCTGGCCAAAGAGTTCTCAGTCTTGAACTTTCTATACATACTCATAGACTCTTTCTGATTCTTCATAAGCTATATGAAGTCCATATCTCTCCATATCTGGCGAATTGAAAATATTTTTGGCAAAAAGGTCCTCACAAGTTAACTTACTAAATACTCATAGACTTCTTCTGATGATACATCAAAAGGTGCTACATGAGCCATGTAGATATCCATATCTGACCTTTTGAACTTATTTCTGGTCAAAGGGTCCTCAAAAGTTTTTTAACGATATAAAGTTATAGACTCTTTCTGATGAAAAATCATCTATTCAGAGGACCCCTTTTGACCTACTGAACATATTTCTGGCCAAAGAGTCCTCGATCTTGGGCTTTCTATACATACTCATAGACTCCTTCTGATGCTTCATAAGCCATATAAATGTCCATATCTGAACTTTTGAACTTATTTCTGGTCAAAGTGTCCTCAACATTTTTCAAACTATGTAAAGTTATAGACTCCTTCTGATGATAAATCAGCTATAGAGAGGTCCCTTTTTCACCTACTGAAAATATTTCTGGCCAAAGAGTTCTTGAACATTATCTTGCTATACTACAGATTGACTTCTTGTCTTATACTAACGAGCCAGTAGTCTATTTTTGACCTACTGAACATATTTCTGGCCAAAGAGTTCTTGAACATTATCTTACTATACTACAGATTGACTTCTTGTCTTATACTAACCAGCCAGTAGTCTATTTTTGACCTACTGAACATATTTCTGGCCAGAGTCCGTGAACCTTAACTCACTATACATATAGACTGACTTCTCGTAACGTATTTGACCGATTGAAACAAAAATTGACCAATGAGTTCTCAAAAGGATTTTGTCTATCATAAACGTATAGACTCCTTCTGATGTTAAATCAGCCATACAGAAGTCCATTATTGACCCAAGGAACATATTTCTGGCCAAAGAGTTCTCAGTCTTGAACTTTCTATACATACTCATAGACTCTTTCTGATTCTTCATAAGCTATATGAAGTCCATATCTCTCCATATCTGGCGAATTGAAAATATTTTTGGCAAAAAGGTCCTCACAAGTTAACTTACTAAATACTCATAGACTTCTTCTGATGATACATCAAAAGGTGCTACATGAGCCATGTAGATATCCATATCTGACCTTTTGAACTTATTTCTGGTCAAAGGGTCCTCAAAAGTTTTTTAACGATATAAAGTTATAGACTCTTTCTGATGAAAAATCATCTATTCAGAGGACCCCTTTTGACCTACTGAACATATTTCTGGCCAAAGAGTCCTCGATCTTGGGCTTTCTATACATACTCATAGACTCCTTCTGATGCTTCATAAGCCATATAAATGTCCATATCTGAACTTTTGAACTTATTTCTGGTCAAAGTGTCCTCAACATTTTTCAAACTATGTAAAGTTATAGACTCCTTCTGATGATAAATCAGCTATAGAGAGGTCCCTTTTTCACCTACTGAAAATATTTCTGGCCAAAGAGTTCTTGAACATTATCTTGCTATACTACAGATTGACTTCTTGTCTTATACTAACGAGCCAGTAGTCTATTTTTGACCTACTGAACATATTTCTGGCCAAAGAGTTCTTGAACATTATCTTGCTATACTACAGATTGACTTCTTGTCTTATACTAACCAGCCAGTAGTCTATTTTTGACCTACTGAACATATTTCTGGCCAGAGTCCGTGAACCTTAACTCACTATACATATAGACTGACTTCTCGTAACGTATTTGACCGATTGAAACAAAAATTGACCAATGAGTTCTCAAAAGGATTTTGTCTATCATAAACGTATAGACTCCTTCTGATGTTAAATCAGCCATACAGAAGTCCATTATTGACCCAAGGAACATATTTCTGGCCAAAGAGTTCTCAGTCTTGAACTTTCTATACATACTCATAGACTCTTTCTGATTCTTCATAAGCTATATGAAGTCCATATCTCTCCATATCTGGCGAATTGAAAATATTTTTGGCAAAAAGGTCCTCACAAGTTAACTTACTAAATACTCATAGACTTCTTCTGATGATACATCAAAAGGTGCTACATGAGCCATGTAGATATCCATATCTGACCTTTTGAACTTATTTCTGGTCAAAGGGTCCTCAAAAGTTTTTTAACGATATAAAGTTATAGACTCTTTCTGATGAAAAATCATCTATTCAGAGGACCCCTTTTGACCTACTGAACATATTTCTGGCCAAAGAGTCCTCGATCTTGGGCTTTCTATACATACTCATAGACTCCTTCTGATGCTTCATAAGCCATATAAATGTCCATATCTGAACTTTTGAACTTATTTCTGGTCAAAGTGTCCTCAACATTTTTCAAACTATGTAAAGTTATAGACTCCTTCTGATGATAAATCAGCTATAGAGAGGTCCCTTTTTCACCTACTGAAAATATTTCTGGCCAAAGAGTTCTTGAACATTATCTTGCTATACTACAGATTGACTTCTTGTCTTATACTAACGAGCCAGTAGTCTATTTTTGACCTACTGAACATATTTCTGGCCAAAGAGTTCTTGAACATTATCTTACTATACTACAGATTGACTTCTTGTCTTATACTAACCAGCCAGTAGTCTATTTTTGACCTACTGAACATATTTCTGGCCAGAGTCCGTGAACCTTAACTCACTATACATATAGACTGACTTCTCGTAACGTATTTGACCGATTGAAACAAAAATTGACCAATGAGTTCTCAAAAGGATTTTGTCTATCATAAACGTATAGACTCCTTCTGATGTTAAATCAGCCATACAGAAGTCCATTATTGACCCAAGGAACATATTTCTGGCCAAAGAGTTCTCAGTCTTGAACTTTCTATACATACTCATAGACTCTTTCTGATTCTTCATAAGCTATATGAAGTCCATATCTCTCCATATCTGGCGAATTGAAAATATTTTTGGCAAAAAGGTCCTCACAAGTTAACTTACTAAATACTCATAGACTTCTTCTGATGATACATCAAAAGGTGCTACATGAGCCATGTAGATATCCATATCTGACCTTTTGAACTTATTTCTGGTCAAAGGGTCCTCAAAAGTTTTTTAACGATATAAAGTTATAGACTCTTTCTGATGAAAAATCATCTATTCAGAGGACCCCTTTTGACCTACTGAACATATTTCTGGCCAAAGAGTCCTCGATCTTGGGCTTTCTATACATACTCATAGACTCCTTCTGATGCTTCATAAGCCATCTAAATGTCCATATCTGAACTTTTGAACTTATTTCTGGTCAAAGTGTCCTCAACATTTTTCAAACTATGTAAAGTTATAGACTCCTTCTGATGATAAATCAGCTATAGAGAGGTCCCTTTTTCACCTACTGAAAATATTTCTGGCCAAAGAGTTCTTGAACATTATCTTGCTATACTACAGATTGACTTCTTGTCTTATACTAACGAGCCAGTAGTCTATTTTTGACCTACTGAACATATTTCTGGCCAAAGAGTTCTTGAACATTATCTTGCTATACTACAGATTGACTTCTTGTCTTATACTAACCAGCCAGTAGTCTATTTTTGACCTACTGAACATATTTCTGGCCAGAGTCCGTGAACCTTAACTCACTATACATATAGACTGACTTCTCGTAACGTATTTGACCGATTGAAACAAAAATTGACCAATGAGTTCTCAAAAGGATTTTGTCTATCATAAACGTATAGACTCCTTCTGATGTTAAATCAGCCATACAGAAGTCCATTATTGACCCAAGGAACATATTTCTGGCCAAAGAGTTCTCAGTCTTGAACTTTCTATACATACTCATAGACTCTTTCTGATTCTTCATAAGCTATATGAAGTCCATATCTCTCCATATCTGGCGAATTGAAAATATTTTTGGCAAAAAGGTCCTCACAAGTTAACTTACTAAATACTCATAGACTTCTTCTGATGATACATCAAAAGGTGCTACATGAGCCATGTAGATATCCATATCTGACCTTTTGAACTTATTTCTGGTCAAAGGGTCCTCAAAAGTTTTTTAACGATATAAAGTTATAGACTCTTTCTGATGAAAAATCATCTATTCAGAGGACCCCTTTTGACCTACTGAACATATTTCTGGCCAAAGAGTCCTCGATCTTGGGCTTTCTATACATACTCATAGACTCCTTCTGATGCTTCATAAGCCATATAAATGTCCATATCTGAACTTTTGAACTTATTTCTGGTCAAAGTGTCCTCAGCATTTTTCAAACTATGTAAAGTTATAGACTCCTTCTGATGATAAATCAGCTATAGAGAGGTCCCTTTTTCACCTACTGAAAATATTTCTGGCCAAAGAGTTCTTGAACATTATCTTGCTATACTACAGATTGACTTCTTGTCTTATACTAACGAGCCAGTAGTCTATTTTTGACCTACTGAACATATTTCTGGCCAAAGAGTTCTTGAACATTATCTTGCTATACTACAGATTGACTTCTTGTCTTATACTAACCAGCCAGTAGTCTATTTTTGACCTACTGAACATATTTCTGGCCAGAGTCCGTGAACCTTAACTCACTATACATATAGACTGACTTCTCGTAACGTATTTGACCGATTGAAACAAAAATTGACCAATGAGTTCTCAAAAGGATTTTGTCTATCATAAACGTATAGACTCCTTCTGATGTTAAATCAGCCATACAGAAGTCCATTATTGACCCAAGGAACATATTTCTGGCCAAAGAGTTCTCAGTCTTGAACTTTCTATACATACTCATAGACTCTTTCTGATTCTTCATAAGCTATATGAAGTCCATATCTCTCCATATCTGGCGAATTGAAAATATTTTTGGCAAAAAGGTCCTCACAAGTTAACTTACTAAATACTCATAGACTTCTTCTGATGATACATCAAAAGGTGCTACATGAGCCATGTAGATATCCATATCTGACCTTTTGAACTTATTTCTGGTCAAAGGGTCCTCAAAAGTTTTTTAACGATATAAAGTTATAGACTCTTTCTGATGAAAAATCATCTATTCAGAGGACCCCTTTTGACCTACTGAACATATTTCTGGCCAAAGAGTCCTCGATCTTGGGCTTTCTATACATACTCATAGACTCCTTCTGATGCTTCATAAGCCATATAAATGTCCATATCTGAACTTTTGAACTTATTTCTGGTCAAAGTGTCCTCAACATTTTTCAAACTATGTAAAGTTATAGACTCCTTCTGATGATAAATCAGCTATAGAGAGGTCCCTTTTTCACCTACTGAAAATATTTCTGGCCAAAGAGTTCTTGAACATTATCTTGCTATACTACAGATTGACTTCTTGTCTTATACTAACCAGCCAGTAGTCTATTTTTGACCTACTGAACATATTTCTGGCCAGAGTCCGTGAACCTTAACTCACTATACATATAGACTGACTTCTCGTAACGTATTTGACCGATTGAAACAAAAATTGACCAATGAGTTCTCAAAAGGATTTTGTCTATCATAAACGTATAGACTCCTTCTGATGTTAAATCAGCCATACAGAAGTCCATTATTGACCCAAGGAACATATTTCTGGCCAAAGAGTTCTCAGGCTTGAACTTTCTATACATACTCATAGACTCTTTCTGATTCTTCATAAGCTATATGAAGTCCATATCTCTCCATATCTGGCGAATTGAAAATATTTTTGGCAAAAAGGTCCTCACAAGTTAACTTACTAAATACTCATAGACTTCTTCTGATGATACATCACTTTAACAGTTGACCCTCTGAATATATTTTTGGCCAAAGAATCATTGAACATTAACGCTCTATACATATTGACTCGAGTCAAAATTTTACCACTTTTGGTCTGATTTATCATCAGGAGTCTATAATTTTACATAGTTTAAAAACTTTTGAGGAACCTTTGACCAGAAATAACAATAGGATATATATGGCTTATGAAGAATCAGAAGGAGACAATGAGTATGTATAGAAAGTTCAAGATTGAGGACTCTTTGGCCAGAAATATGTTCTTTAGGTCAATTATGGACTTCTGTATGGCTGATGTAACATCAGATGAAGTCAACGAGTATGTATAGAAAGGTCAATTTTCGAGTACTCTTAGGCATGAAATATGTTCAGTAGTTCAAAAAGGGGCCTCTGTCAGGCTGATTTAACATCAGAAGGAATCTGTTTATATAGTTTAAAACCTTTTGAGGACCCATTGACAAGAAATAAGTTCAATAGGTCAGATATGGACATCTATATGGCTTATGAAGCATCAAAAGGAATCTATAAATATGTATAAAAAGTTAAAGATTGAGGACTCTTTGGCCATTAATATGTTCAGTAGGTCAATTCTGGCTCTCTGACTGATGAAACATCAGGAGTCAATAAGCATGAATAGAAAGTTCAAGATCAATTACTCCGGTCAGAAATATGTTCAATATTTCAAATCTGAAATACTGTATGGCTGAAGAAACATCAGAAAGAGTCTGAGTGTGTTTAGAAAGTTCATGGCCAGAAAATGTTCAGTAGGTCATTTATGGACTGCTGTCTGGCTGATTAAACATCAGAAGTTAATGATTTTATAGACTCCATTTGATGATAAATCAGCTATTCAGAGGTCCCCTTTTGACCTCCTGAACATTTTTCTGGCCAAAGAGTCCTCGATCTTGGCCTTTCTATACATACTCATAGACTCCTTCTGATGCTTCATAAGCCATATAGATATCCATATCTGACCTTTTGAACTTATCTGTGGTCAAATTTTCCTCAACATTTTTCAAACTATTTAAAGTTATAGACTCCTTTTGATGATAAATCAGCTATACAGAGGTCCCCTTTTGACCTCCTGAACATATTTCTGGCCAAAGAGTCTTCGATCTCGGGCTTTCTATACATACTCATAGACTCCTTCTGATGCTTCATAAGCCATATAGAGGTCCATATCTGACCTTTTGAACTTCTTTGTGGTCAAAGTGTCCTCAAAATCTTTCAAACTATATAAAGTTATAGACTCCTTTTGATGATAAATCACTATTCAGAGGTCTCCTTTTGACCCCCTGAACATATTTCTGGCCAAAGAGTCTTCGATCTTGGGCTTTCTATACATACTCATAGACTCCTTCTGCTGCTGCATAAGCCATATAGATGTCCATATCTGACCTATTGAACTTATTTGTGGTCGAAGCGTCCTCAAAATTTTTCAAACTATATAAAGTTATAGACTCCTTTTGATGATAAATCAGCTATTGAGAGGCTTTTGACCTCCTGAACATATTTCTGGCCAAAGAGTCCTCGATCTTGGCCTTTCTATACATACTCATAGACTCCTTCTGATGCTTCATAAGCCATATAGATGTCCATATCTGACCTTTTGAACTTATTTCTGGTCAAAGTGACCTCAAAATTTTTCAAACTATATAAAGTTATAGACTCATTTTGATGATTAATCAGCTATTCAGAAGGCCCCTTTTGACCTCCTGAACATATTTCTGGCCAAAGAGTCTTCGATCTCGGGCTTTCTATACATACTCATAGACTCCTTCTGCTGCTGCATAAGCCATATAGATGTCCATATCTGACCTATTGAACTTATTTGTGGTCGAAGCGTCCTCAAAATTTTTCAAACTATATAAAGTTATAGACTCCTTTTGATGATAAATCAGCTATTGAGAGGCTTTTGACCTCCTGAACATATTTCTGGCCAAAGAGTCCTCGATCTTGGCCTTTCTATACATACTCATAGACTCCTTCTGATGCTTCATAAGCCATATAGATATCCATATCTGCCCTTTTGAACTTATCTGTGGTCAAATTTTCCTCAACATTTTTCAAACTATTTAAAGTTATAGACTCCTTTTGATGATAAATCAGCTATTCAGAGGGCCCCTTTTGACCTCCTGAACATATTTCTGGCCAAAGAGTCTTCAATCTTGGGCTTTCTATACATACTCATAGACTCCTTCTGATGCTTCATAACCCATATAGATGTCCATATCTGACCTTTTGAACTTTTTTGTGGTCAAAGTGTCCTCAAAATCTTTCAAACTATATAATGTTATAGACTCCTTTTGATGATAAATCAGCTATTCAGACGGCCCTTTTTGACCTCCTGAACATTTTTCTGGCCAGAGTCCTCGATCTTGGGCTTTCTATACATACTCATAGACTCCTTCTGATGCTTCATAAGCCATATAGATGTCCATATCTGACCTTTTGAACTTATTTCTGGTCAAAGTGACCTCAAAATTTTTCAAACTATATAAAGTTATAGACTCATTTTGATGATTAATCAGCTATTCAGAAGGCCCCTTTTGACCTCCTGAACATATTTCTGGCCAAAGAGTCTTCGATCTCGGGCTTTCTATACATACTCATAGACTCCTTCTGCTGCTGCATAAGCCATATAGATGTCCATATCTGACCTATTGAACTTATTTGTGGTCGAAGCGTCCTCAAAATTTTTCAAACTATATAAAGTTATAGACTGATGATAAATCAGCTATTGAGAGGCTTTTGACCTCCTGAACATATTTCTGGCCAAAGAGTCCTCGATCTTGGCCTTTCTATACATACTCATAGACTCCTTCTGATGCTTCATAAGCCATATAGATATCCATATCTGCCCTTTTGAACTTATCTGTGGTCAAATTTTCCTCAACATTTTTCAAACTATTTAAAGTTATAGACTCCTTTTGATGATAAATCAGCTATTCAGAGGGCCCCTTTTGACCTCCTGAACATATTTCTGGCCAAAGAGTCTTCAATCTTGGGCTTTCTATACATACTCATAGACTCCTTCTGATGCTTCATAACCCATATAGATGTCCATATCTGACCTTTTGAACTTTTTTGTGGTCAAAGTGTCCTCAAAATCTTTCAAACTATATAATGTTATAGACTCCTTTTGATGATAAATCAGCTATTCAGACGGCCCTTTTTGACCTCCTGAACATTTTTCTGGCCAGAGTCCTCGATCTTGGGCTTTCTATACATACTCATAGACTCCTTCTGATGCTTCATAAGCCATATAGATGTCCATATCTGACCTTTTGAACTTCTTTGTGGTCAAAGTGTCCTCAAAATCTTTCAAACTATATAAAGTTATAGACTCCATTTGATGATAAATCAGCTATTCAGATGTCCCCTTTTGACCTCCTGAACATGTTTCTGGCCAAAGAGTCTTCGATCTCGGGCTTTCTATACATACTCATAGACTCCTTCTGATGCTTCATAAGCCATATAGATGTCCATATCTGACCTTTTGAACTTATTTCTGGTCAAAATGACCTCAAAATTTTTCAAACTATATAAAGTTATAGACTCCTTTTGATGATAAATCAGCTATTCAGAAGGCCCCTTTTGACCTCCTGAACATATTTCTGGCCAAAGAGTCTTCGATCTCAGGCTTTCCATACATACTCATAGACTCCTTCTGATGCTGCATAAGCCATATATATGTCCATATCTGACCTTTTGAACTTATTTGTGGTCGAAGTGTCCTCAAAATTTTTCAAACTATATAAAGTTATAGACTCCATTTGATGATAAATCAGCTATTGAGAGGCTTTTGACCTCCTGAACATATTTCTGGCCAAAGAGTCCTCGATCTTGGCCTTTCTATACATACTCATAGACTCCTTCTGATGCTTCATAAGCCATATAGATATCCATATCTGACCTTTTGAACTTATTTGTGGTCAAAGTGACCTCAAAATTTTTCAAACTATATAAAGTTGTAGACTCATTTTGATGATAAATCAGCTATTCAGAAGGCCCCTTTTGACCTCCTGAACATATTTCTGGCCAAAGAGTCTTCGATCTCGGGCTTTCTATACATACTCATAGACTCCTTCTGATGCTGCATAAGCCATATAGATGTCCATATCTGACCTTTTGAACTTATTTGTGGTCGAAGTGTCCTCAAAATTTTTCAAACTATATAAAGTTATAGACTCCTTTTGATGATAAATCAGCTATTGAGAGGCTTTTGACCTCCTGAACATATTTCTGGCCAAAGAGTCCTCGATCTTGGCCTTTCTATACATACTCATAGACTCCTTCTGATGCTTCATAAGCCATATAGATATCCATATCTGACCTTTTGAACTTATCTGTGGTCAAATTTTCCTCAACATTTTTCAAACTATTTAAAGTTATAGACTCCTTTTGATGATAAATCAGCTATACAGAGGTCCCCTTTTGACCTCCTGAACCTATTTCTGGCCAAAGAGTCTTCGATCTCGGGCTTTCTATACATACTCATAGACTCCATCTGATGCTGCATAAGCCATATAGATGTCCATATCTGACCTTTTGAACTTATTTGTGGTCGAAGTGTCCTCAAAATTTTTCAAACTATATAAAGTTATAGACTCCTTTTGTTGATAGATCAGCTATTGAGAGGCTTTTGACCTCCTGAACATATTTCTGGCCAAAGAGTCCTCGATCTTGGCCTTTCTATACATACTCATAGACTCCTTCTGATGCTTCATAAGCCATATAGATATCCATATCGGACCTTTTGAACTTATCTGTGGTCAAATTTTCCTCAACATTTTTCAAACAATTTAAAGTTATAGACTCCTTTTGATGATAAATCAGCTATACAGAGGTCCCCTTTTGACCTCCTGAACATATTTCTGGCCAAAGAGTCTTCGATCTTGGCCTTTCTATACATACTCATAGACTCCTTCTGATGCTTCATAAGCCATATAGATATCCATATCTGCCCTTTTGAACTTATCTGTGGTCAAATTTTCCTCAACATTTTTCAAACTATTTAAAGTTATAGACTCCTTTTGATGATAAATCAGCTATTCAGAGGGCCCCTTTTGACCTCCTGAACATATTTCTGGCCAAAGAGTCTTCAATCTTGGGCTTTCTATACATACTCATAGACTCCTTCTGATGCTTCATAACCCATATAGATGTCCATATCTGACCTTTTGAACTTTTTTGTGGTCAAAGTGTCCTCAAAATCTTTCAAACTATATAATGTTATAGACTCCTTTTGATGATAAATCAGCTATTCAGACGGCCCTTTTTGACCTCCTGAACATTTTTCTGGCCAGAGTCCTCGATCTTGGGCTTTCTATACATACTCATAGACTCCTTCTGATGCTTCATAAGCCATATAGATGTCCATATCTGACCTTTTGAACTTCTTTGTGGTCAAAGTGTCCTCAAAATCTTTCAAACTATATAAAGTTATAGACTCCATTTGATGATAAATCAGCTATTCAGATGTCCCCTTTTGACCTCCTGAACATGTTTCTGGCCAAAGAGTCTTCGATCTCGGGCTTTCTATACATACTCATAGACTCCTTCTGATGCTTCATAAGCCATATAGATGTCCATATCTGACCTTTTGAACTTATTTCTGGTCAAAATGACCTCAAAATTTTTCAAACTATATAAAGTTATAGACTCCTTTTGATGATAAATCAGCTATTCAGAAGGCCCCTTTTGACCTCCTGAACATATTTCTGGCCAAAGAGTCTTCGATCTCAGGCTTTCCATACATACTCATAGACTCCTTCTGATGCTGCATAAGCCATATATATGTCCATATCTGACCTTTTGAACTTATTTGTGGTCGAAGTGTCCTCAAAATTTTTCAAACTATATAAAGTTATAGACTCCATTTGATGATAAATCAGCTATTGAGAGGCTTTTGACCTCCTGAACATATTTCTGGCCAAAGAGTCCTCGATCTTGGCCTTTCTATACATACTCATAGACTCCTTCTGATGCTTCATAAGCCATATAGATATCCATATCTGACCTTTTGAACTTATTTGTGGTCAAAGTGACCTCAAAATTTTTCAAACTATATAAAGTTGTAGACTCATTTTGATGATAAATCAGCTATTCAGAAGGCCCCTTTTGACCTCCTGAACATATTTCTGGCCAAAGAGTCTTCGATCTCGGGCTTTCTATACATACTCATAGACTCCTTCTGATGCTGCATAAGCCATATAGATGTCCATATCTGACCTTTTGAACTTATTTGTGGTCGAAGTGTCCTCAAAATTTTTCAAACTATATAAAGTTATAGACTCCTTTTGATGATAAATCAGCTATTGAGAGGCTTTTGACCTCCTGAACATATTTCTGGCCAAAGAGTCCTCGATCTTGGCCTTTCTATACATACTCATAGACTCCTTCTGATGCTTCATAAGCCATATAGATATCCATATCTGACCTTTTGAACTTATCTGTGGTCAAATTTTCCTCAACATTTTTCAAACTATTTAAAGTTATAGACTCCTTTTGATGATAAATCAGCTATACATTGATCCCCTTTTGACCTCCTGAACATATTTCTGGCCAAAGAGTCTTCGATCTCGGGCTTTCTATACATACTCATAGACTCCTTCTGATGCTGCATAAGCCATATAGATGTCCATATCTGACCTTTTGAACTTATTTGTGGTCGAAGTGTCCTCAAAATTTTTCAAACTATATAAAGTTATAGACTCCTTTTGTTGATAGATCAGCTATTGAGAGGCTTTTGACCTCCTGAACATATTTCTGGCCAAAGAGTCCTCGATCTTGGCCTTTCTATACATACTCATAGACTCCTTCTGATGCTTCATAAGCCATATAGATATCCATATCGGACCTTTTGAACTTATCTGTGGTCAAATTTTCCTCAACATTTTTCAAACTATTTAAAGTTATAGACTCCTTTTGATGATAAATCAGCTATACAGAGGTCCCCTTTTGACCTCCTGAACATATTTCTGGCCAAAGAGTCTTCGATCTCGGGCTTTCTTATACATACTCATAGACTCCTTCTGATGCTTCATAAGCCATATAGATGTCCATATCTGACCTTTTGAACTTATTTGTGGTCAAATTTTCCTCAACATTTTTCAAACTATTTAAAGTTATAGACTCCTTTTGATTATAAATCAGCTATACAGAGGTCCCCTTTTGACCTCCTGAACATATTTCTGGCCAAAGAGTCTTCGATCTCGGGCTTTCTATAAATACTCATAGACTCCTTCTGATGCTTCATAAGCCATATAGAGGTCCATATCTGACCTTTTGAACTTATTTGTGGTCAAAGTGTCCTCAAAATCTTTCAAACTATATAAAGTTATAGACTCCATTTGATGATAAATCAGCTATTCAGAGGTCCCCTTTTGACCTCCTGAACATATTTCTGGCCAAAGAGTCTTCGATCTCGGGCTTTCTATACATACTCATAGACTCCTTCTGATGCTTCATAAGCCATATAGATGTCCATATCTGACCTTTTGAACTTATTTCTGGTCAAAGTGACCTCAAAATTTTTCAAACTATATAAAGTTATAGACTCCTTTTGATGATAAATCAGCTATTCAGACGGCCCCTTTTGACCTCCTGAACATATTTCTGGCCAAAGAGTCTTCAATCTCGGGCTTTCTATACATACTCATAGACTCCTTCTGATGCTTCATAAGCCATATAGATGTCCATATCTGACCTTTTGAACTTATTTGTGGTCAAAGTGACCTCAAAATTTTTCAAACTATATAAAGTTATAGACTCATTTTGATGATAAATCAGCTATTCAGAAGGCCCCTTTTGACCTCCTGAACATATTTCTGGCCAAAGAGTCTTCGATCTCGGGCTTTCTATACATACTCATAGACTCCTTCTGATGCTGCATAAGCCATATAGATGTCCATATCTGACCTTTTGAACTTTTTTGTGGTCAAAGTGACCTCAACATTTTTTCAAACTATATAAAGTTATAGACTCCTTTTGATGATAAATCAGCTATTGAGAGGCTTTTGACCTCCTGAACATATTTCTGGCCAAAGAGTCCTCGATCTTGGCCTTTCTATACATACTCATAGACTCCTTCTGATGCTTCATAAGCCATATGTCCATATCTGACCTTTTGAACTTATTTGTGGTCAAAGTGTCCTCAAAATTTTTCAAACTATATAAAGTTATAGACTCCTTTTGATGTTAAATCAGCTAATCAGAGGGCCCCTTTTGACCTCCTGATCATTTTTCTGACCAAAGAGTCCTCGATCTTGGGCTTTCTATACATATTCATAGACTCCTTCTGATGCTTCATAAGCCATATAGATGTCCGTATCTGACCTTTTGAACTTATCTGTGGTCAAATTGTCCTAAAAATTTTTCAAACTATATAAAGTTATAGACTCCTTTTGATGACAAATCAGCTATTCAGAGGTCCCCTTTTGACCTCCTGAACATATTTCTGGCCAAAGAGTCTTCGATCTCGGGCTTTCTATACATACTCATAGACTCCTTCTGATGCTTCATAAGCCATATAGATGTCCATATCTGACCATTTGAACTTATTTGTGGTCGAAGTGTCCTCAAAATTTTTCAAACTATATAAAGTTATAGACTCCTTTTGATGATAAATCAGCTATTGAGAGGCTTTTGACCTCCTGAACATATTTCTGGCCAAAGAGTCCTCGATCTTGGCCTTTCTAAACATACTCATAGACTCCTTCTGATGCTTCATAAGCCATATAGATGTCCATATCTGACCTTTTGAACTTATCTGTGGTCAAATTTTCCTCAACATTTTTCAAACTATTTAAAGTTATAGACTCCTTTTGATGATAAATCAGCTATACAGAGGTCCCCTTTTGACCTCCTGAACATATTTCTGGCCAAAGAGTCTTCGATCTCGGGCTTTCTATACATACTCATAGACTCCTTCTGATGCTTCATAAGCCATATAGAGGTCCATATCTGACCTTTCGAACTTATTTGTGGTCAAAGTGTCCTCAAAATCTTTCAAACTATATAAAGTTATAGACTCCTTTTGATGATAAATCAGCTATTCAGAGGGCCCCTTTTGACCTCCTGAACATATTTCTGGCCAAAGAGTCTTCAATCTTGGGCTTTCTAAACATACTCATAGACTCCTTCTGATGCTGCATAAGCCATATAGATGTCCATATCTGACCTTTTGAACTTATTTGTGGTCGAAGTGTCCTCAAAATTTTTCAAACTATATAAAGTTATAGACTCCTTTTGATGATAAATCAGCTATTGAGAGGCTTTTGACCTCCTGAACATATTTCTGGCCAAAGAGTCCTCGATCTTGGCCTTTCTATACATACTCATAGACTCCTTCTGATGCTTCATAAGCCATATGTCCATATCTGACCTTTTGAACTTATTTGTGGTCAAAGTGTCCTCAAAATCTTTCAAACTATATAAAGTTATATACTCCATTTGATGATAAATCAGCTATTCAGAGGTCCCCTTTTGACCTCCTGAACATATTTCTGGCCAAAGAGTCTTCAATCTTGGGCTTTCTACTCACAGACTCCTTCTGATGCTTCATAAGCCATATAGATGTCCATATCTGACTTTTGAACTTATTTGTGGTCAAAGTGTCCTCAAAATATTACAAACTATATAAAGTTATAGACTCCTTTTGATGATAAATCAGCTATACAGAGGGCCCCTTTTGACCTCCTGAACATATTTCTGGCCAAAGAGTCTTCAATCTTGGGCTTTCTATACATACTCATAGACTCCTTCTCATACTTCATAACCCATATAGATGTCCATATCTGACCTTTTGAACTTATTTGTGGTCAAAGTGTCCTCAAAATTTTTCAAACTATATAAAGTTATAGACTCTTTTTGATGATAAATCAGCTATTCAGAGGGCCCCTTTTGACCTCCTGAACATATTTCTGGCCAAAGAGTCCTCGATCTTGGGCTTTCTATACATACTCATAGACTCCTTCTGATGCTTCATAACCCATATAGATGTCCATATCTGACCTTTTGAACTTATCTGTGGTCAAAGTGTCCTCAAAATTTTTCAAACTATATAAAGTTATAGACTCCTTTTGATGATAAATCAGCTATTCAGAGGGCCCCTTTTGACCTCCTGAACATACTTCTGGCCAAAGAGTCTTCGATCTTGGGCTTTCTATACATACTCATAGACTCCTTCTGATGCTTCATAAGCCATATAGATGTCCGTATCTGACCTTTTGAACTTATTTGTGGTCAAAGTGTCCTCAAAATTTTTCAAACTATATAAAGTTATAGACTCCTTTTGATGATAAATCAGCTATACAGAGGTCCCTTTTTGACCTCCTGAACATATTTCTGGCCAAAGAGTCTTCGATCTCGGGCTTTCTATAAATACTCATAGACTCCTTCTGATGCTTCATAAGCCATATAGATGTCCATATCTGACCTATTGAACTTATTTGTGGTCGAAGCGTCCTCAAAATTTTTCAAACTATATAAAGTTATAGACTCCTTTTGATGATAAATCAGCTATTCAGAAGGCCCCTTTTGACCTCCTGAACATATTTCTGGCCAAAGAGTCTTCGATCTCAGGCTTTCCATACATACTCATAGACTCCTTCTGATGCTGCATAAGCCATATATATGTCCATATCTGACCTTTTGAACTTATTTGTGGTCGAAGTGTCCTCAAAATTTTTCAAACTATATAAAGTTATAGACTCCATTTGATGATAAATCAGCTATTGAGAGGCTTTTGACCTCCTGAACATATTTCTGGCCAAAGAGTCCTCGATCTTGGCCTTTCTATACATACTCATAGACTCCTTCTGATGCTTCATAAGCCATATAGATATCCATATCTGACCTTTTGAACTTATTTGTGGTCAAAGTGACCTCAAAATTTTTCAAACTATATAAAGTTGTAGACTCATTTTGATGATAAATCAGCTATTCAGAAGGCCCCTTTTGACCTCCTGAACATATTTCTGGCCAAAGAGTCTTCGATCTCGGGCTTTCTATACATACTCATAGACTCCTTCTGATGCTGCATAAGCCATATAGATGTCCATATCTGACCTTTTGAACTTATCTGTGGTCAAATTTTCCTCAACATTTTTCAAACTATTTAAAGTTATAGACTCCTTTTGATGATAAATCAGCTATACATTGGTCCCCTTTTGACCTCCTGAACATATTTCTGGCCAAAGAGTCTTCGATCTCGGGCTTTCTATACATACTCATAGACTCCTTCTGATGCTGCATAAGCCATATAGATGTCCATATCTGACCTTTTGAACTTATTTGTGGTCGAAGTGTCCTCAAAATTTTTCAAACTATATAAAGTTATAGACTCCTTTTGTTGATAGATCAGCTATTGAGAGGCTTTTGACCTCCTGAACATATTTCTGGCCAAAGAGTCCTCGATCTTGGCCTTTCTATACATACTCATAGACTCCTTCTGATGCTTCATAAGCCATATAGATATCCATATCGGACCTTTTGAACTTATCTGTGGTCAAATTTTCCTCAACATTTTTCAAACTATTTAAAGTTATAGACTCCTTTTGATGATAAATCAGCTATACAGAGGTCCCCTTTTGACCTCCTGAACATATTTCTGGCCAAAGAGTCTTCGATCTCGGGCTTTCTTATACATACTCATAGACTCCTTCTGATGCTTCATAAGCCATATAGATGTCCATATCTGACCTTTTGAACTTATTTGTGGTCAAATTTTCCTCAACATTTTTCAAACTATTTAAAGTTATAGACTCCTTTTGATTATAAATCAGCTATACAGAGGTCCCCTTTTGACCTCCTGAACATATTTCTGGCCAAAGAGTCTTCGATCTCGGGCTTTCTATAAATACTCATAGACTCCTTCTGATGCTTCATAAGCCATATAGAGGTCCATATCTGACCTTTTGAACTTATTTGTGGTCAAAGTGTCCTCAAAATCTTTCAAACTATATAAAGTTATAGACTCCATTTGATGATAAATCAGCTATTCAGAGGTCCCCTTTTGACCTCCTGAACATATTTCTGGCCAAAGAGTCTTCGATCTCGGGCTTTCTATACATACTCATAGACTCCTTCTGATGCTTCATAAGCCATATAGATGTCCATATCTGACCTTTTGAACTTATTTCTGGTCAAAGTGACCTCAAAATTTTTCAAACTATATAAAGTTATAGACTCCTTTTGATGATAAATCAGCTATTCAGACGGCCCCTTTTGACCTCCTGAACATATTTCTGGCCAAAGAGTCTTCAATCTCGGGCTTTCTATACATACTCATAGACTCCTTCTGATGCTTCATAAGCCATATAGATGTCCATATCTGACCTTTTGAACTTATTTGTGGTCAAAGTGACCTCAAAATTTTTCAAACTATATAAAGTTATAGACTCATTTTGATGATAAATCAGCTATTCAGAAGGCCCCTTTTGACCTCCTGAACATATTTCTGGCCAAAGAGTCTTCGATCTCGGGCTTTCTATACATACTCATAGACTCCTTCTGATGCTGCATAAGCCATATAGATGTCCATATCTGACCTTTTGAACTTTTTTGTGGTCAAAGTGACCTCAACATTTTTTCAAACTATATAAAGTTATAGACTCCTTTTGATGATAAATCAGCTATTGAGAGGCTTTTGACCTCCTGAACATATTTCTGGCCAAAGAGTCCTCGATCTTGGCCTTTCTATACATACTCATAGACTCCTTCTGATGCTTCATAAGCCATATGTCCATATCTGACCTTTTGAACTTATTTGTGGTCAAAGTGTCCTCAAAATTTTTCAAACTATATAAAGTTATAGACTCCTTTTGATGTTAAATCAGCTATTCAGAGGGCCCCTTTTGACCTCCTGATCATTTTTCTGACCAAAGAGTCCTTGATCTTGGGCTTTCTATACATATTCATAGACTCCTTCTGATGCTTCATAAGCCATATAGATGTCCGTATCTGACCTTTTGAACTTATCTGTGGTCAAATTGTCCTAAAAATTTTTCAAACTATATAAAGTTATAGACTCCTTTTGATGACAAATCAGCTATTCAGAGGTCCCCTTTTGACCTCCTGAACATATTTCTGGCCAAAGAGTCTTCGATCTCGGGCTTTCTATACATACTCATAGACTCCTTCTGATGCTTCATAAGCCATATAGATGTCCATATCTGACCATTTGAACTTATTTGTGGTCGAAGTGTCCTCAAAATTTTTCAAACTATATAAAGTTATAGACTCCTTTTGATGATAAATCAGCTATTGAGAGGCTTTTGACCTCCTGAACATATTTCTGGCCAAAGAGTCCTCGATCTTGGCCTTTCTAAACATACTCATAGACTCCTTCTGATGCTTCATAAGCCATATAGATGTCCATATCTGACCTTTTGAACTTATCTGTGGTCAAATTTTCCTCAACATTTTTCAAACTATTTAAAGTTATAGACTCCTTTTGATGATAAATCAGCTATACAGAGGTCCCCTTTTGACCTCCTGAACATATTTCTGGCCAAAGAGTCTTCGATCTCGGGCTTTCTATACATACTCATAGACTCCTTCTGATGCTTCATAAGCCATATAGAGGTCCATATCTGACCTTTCGAACTTATTTGTGGTCAAAGTGTCCTCAAAATCTTTCAAACTATATAAAGTTATAGACTCCTTTTGATGATAAATCAGCTATTCAGAGGGCCCCTTTTGACCTCCTGAACATATTTCTGGCCAAAGAGTCTTCAATCTTGGGCTTTCTATACATACTCATAGACTCCTTCTGATGCTGCATAAGCCATATAGATGTCCATATCTGACCTTTTGAACTTATTTGTGGTCGAAGTGTCCTCAAAATTTTTCAAACTATATAAAGTTATAGACTCCTTTTGATGATAAATCAGCTATTGAGAGGCTTTTGACCTCCTGAACATATTTCTGGCCAAAGAGTCCTCGATCTTGGCCTTTCTATACATACTCATAGACTCCTTCTGATGCTTCATAAGCCATACACTGTAAAAAAATTGCTGTAGTTATGCAGCTGTTTGCCAGTAACTTACTGTAGATTTAAATTTATGCTATTTACTGGCAACAGTTTGTTCAAAGTTAAATGAACATTAAACATTAACAAGTCTTTGTCTTTACAGAATAAAACTATAAAATAACAATCTAATGCAAAGCATTCTGGGAACCAGAAATCTTCATCAACCTTTTTCTGTTTTTTTCCTTCAGATTTTGGTTCCCAGAATGCTTTGCATGAGGCTGTTATTTTAGTTTTATTCTGTAAAGATAAAGACTTGTTAATGTTTAATGTTCATTTAATTTTGAACAAATTGTTGCCAGTAAATAACATCAATTTAAATCTACAGTAAGTTACTGGCAAGTAGCTGCCAGTAATACTGTAATTTCTACAGATTTTTCTAACAGTGTATAGATGTCCATATCTGACCTTTTGAACTTATTTGTGGTCAAAGTGTCCTCAAAATCTTTCAAACTATATAAAGTTATATACTCCATTTGATGATAAATCAGCTATTCAGAGGTCCCCTTTTGACCTCCTGAACATATTTCTGGCCAAAGAGTCTTCAATCTTGGGCTTTCTACTCACAGACTCCTTCTGATGCTTCATAAGCCATATAGATGTCCATATCTGACTTTTGAACTTATTTGTGGTCAAAGTGTCCTCAAAATATTACAAACTATATAAAGTTATAGACTCCTTTTGATGATAAATCAGCTATACAGAGGGCCCCTTTTGACCTCCTGAACATATTTCTGGCCAAAGAGTCTTCAATCTTGGGCTTTCTATACATACTCATAGACTCCTTCTGATGCTTCATAAGCCATATAGAGGTCCATATCTGACCTTTTGAACTTCTTTGTGGTCAAAGTGTCCTCAAAATCTTTCAAACTATATAAAGTTATAGACTCCTTTTGATGATAAATCACTATTCAGAGGTCTCCTTTTGACCCCCTGAACATATTTCTGGCCAAAGAGTCTTCGATCTTGGGCTTTCTATACATACTCATAGACTCCTTCTGATGCTTCATAAGCCATATAGATGTCCATATCTGACCTTTTGAACTTATTTGTGGTCAAAGTGTCCTCAAAATCTTTCAAACTATATAAAGTTATAGACTCCATTTGATGATAAATCAGCTATTCAGAGGTCCCCTTTTGACCTCCTGAACATATTTCTGGCCAAAGAGTCTTCGATCTCGGGCTTTCTATACATACTCATAGACTCCTTCTGATGCTTCATAAGCCATATAGATGTCCATATCTGACCTTTTGAACTTATTTCTGGTCAAAGTGACCTCAAAATTTTTCAAACTATATAAAGTTATAGACTCATTTTGATGATTAATCAGCTATTCAGAAGGCCCCTTTTGACCTCCTGAACATATTTCTGGCCAAAGAGTCTTCGATCTCGGGCTTTCTATACATACTCATAGACTCCTTCTGCTGCTGCATAAGCCATATAGATGTCCATATCTGACCTATTGAACTTATTTGTGGTCGAAGCGTCCTCAAAATTTTTCAAACTATATAAAGTTATAGACTCCTTTTGATGATAAATCAGCTATTGAGAGGCTTTTGACCTCCTGAACATATTTCTGGCCAAAGAGTCCTCGATCTTGGCCTTTCTATACATACTCATAGACTCCTTCTGATGCTTCATAAGCCATATAGATATCCATATCTGCCCTTTTGAACTTATCTGTGGTCAAATTTTCCTCAACATTTTTCAAACTATTTAAAGTTATAGACTCCTTTTGATGATAAATCAGCTATTCAGAGGGCCCCTTTTGACCTCCTGAACATATTTCTGGCCAAAGAGTCTTCAATCTTGGGCTTTCTATACATACTCATAGACTCCTTCTGATGCTTCATAACCCATATAGATGTCCATATCTGACCTTTTGAACTTTTTTGTGGTCAAAGTGTCCTCAAAATCTTTCAAACTATATAATGTTATAGACTCCTTTTGATGATAAATCAGCTATTCAGACGGCCCTTTTTGACCTCCTGAACATTTTTCTGGCCAGAGTCCTCGATCTTGGGCTTTCTATACATACTCATAGACTCCTTCTGATGCTTCATAAGCCATATAGATGTCCATATCTGACCTTTTGAACTTCTTTGTGGTCAAAGTGTCCTCAAAATCTTTCAAACTATATAAAGTTATAGACTCCATTTGATGATAAATCAGCTATTCAGATGTCCCCTTTTGACCTCCTGAACATGTTTCTGGCCAAAGAGTCTTCGATCTCGGGCTTTCTATACATACTCATAGACTCCTTCTGATGCTTCATAAGCCATATAGATGTCCATATCTGACCTTTTGAACTTATTTCTGGTCAAAATGACCTCAAAATTTTTCAAACTATATAAAGTTATAGACTCCTTTTGATGATAAATCAGCTATTCAGAAGGCCCCTTTTGACCTCCTGAACATATTTCTGGCCAAAGAGTCTTCGATCTCAGGCTTTCCATACATACTCATAGACTCCTTCTGATGCTGCATAAGCCATATATATGTCCATATCTGACCTTTTGAACTTATTTGTGGTCGAAGTGTCCTCAAAATTTTTCAAACTATATAAAGTTATAGACTCCATTTGATGATAAATCAGCTATTGAGAGGCTTTTGACCTCCTGAACATATTTCTGGCCAAAGAGTCCTCGATCTTGGCCTTTCTATACATACTCATAGACTCCTTCTGATGCTTCATAAGCCATATAGATATCCATATCTGACCTTTTGAACTTATTTGTGGTCAAAGTGACCTCAAAATTTTTCAAACTATATAAAGTTGTAGACTCATTTTGATGATAAATCAGCTATTCAGAAGGCCCCTTTTGACCTCCTGAACATATTTCTGGCCAAAGAGTCTTCGATCTCGGGCTTTCTATACATACTCATAGACTCCTTCTGATGCTGCATAAGCCATATAGATGTCCATATCTGACCTTTTGAACTTATTTGTGGTCGAAGTGTCCTCAAAATTTTTCAAACTATATAAAGTTATAGACTCCTTTTGATGATAAATCAGCTATTGAGAGGCTTTTGACCTCCTGAACATATTTCTGGCCAAAGAGTCCTCGATCTTGGCCTTTCTATACATACTCATAGACTCCTTCTGATGCTTCATAAGCCATATAGATATCCATATCTGACCTTTTGAACTTATCTGTGGTCAAATTTTCCTCAACATTTTTCAAACTATTTAAAGTTATAGACTCCTTTTGATGATAAATCAGCTATACAGAGGTCCCCTTTTGACCTCCTGAACCTATTTCTGGCCAAAGAGTCTTCGATCTCGGGCTTTCTATACATACTCATAGACTCCATCTGATGCTGCATAAGCCATATAGATGTCCATAGCTGACCTTTTGAACTTATTTGTGGTCGAAGTGTCCTCAAAATTTTTCAAACTATATAAAGTTATAGACTCCTTTTGTTGATAGATCAGCTATTGAGAGGCTTTTGACCTCCTGAACATATTTCTGGCCAAAGAGTCCTCGATCTTGGCCTTTCTATACATACTCATAGACTCCTTCTGATGCTTCATAAGCCATATAGATATCCATATCGGACCTTTTGAACTTATCTGTGGTCAAATTTTCCTCAACATTTTTCAAACAATTTAAAGTTATAGACTCCTTTTGATGATAAATCAGCTATACAGAGGTCCCCTTTTGACCTCCTGAACATATTTCTGGCCAAAGAGTCTTCAATCTTGGGCTTTCTATACATACTCATAGACTCCTTCTGATGCTTCATAACCCATATAGATGTCCATATCTGACCTTTTGAACTTTTTTGTGGTCAAAGTGTCCTCAAAATCTTTCAAACTATATAATGTTATAGACTCCTTTTGATGATAAATCAGCTATTCAGACGGCCCTTTTTGACCTCCTGAACATTTTTCTGGCCAGAGTCCTCGATCTTGGGCTTTCTATACATACTCATAGACTCCTTCTGATGCTTCATAAGCCATATAGATGTCCATATCTGACCTTTTGAACTTCTTTGTGGTCAAAGTGTCCTCAAAATCTTTCAAACTATATAAAGTTATAGACTCCATTTGATGATAAATCAGCTATTCAGATGTCCCCTTTTGACCTCCTGAACATGTTTCTGGCCAAAGAGTCTTCGATCTCGGGCTTTCTATACATACTCATAGACTCCTTCTGATGCTTCATAAGCCATATAGATGTCCATATCTGACCTTTTGAACTTATTTCTGGTCAAAATGACCTCAAAATTTTTCAAACTATATAAAGTTATAGACTCCTTTTGATGATAAATCAGCTATTCAGAAGGCCCCTTTTGACCTCCTGAACATATTTCTGGCCAAAGAGTCTTCGATCTCAGGCTTTCCATACATACTCATAGACTCCTTCTGATGCTGCATAAGCCATATATGTCCATATCTGACCTTTTGAACTTATTTGTGGTCGAAGTGTCCTCAAAATTTTTCAAACTATATAAAGTTATAGACTCCATTTGATGATAAATCAGCTATTGAGAGGCTTTTGACCTCCTGAACATATTTCTGGCCAAAGAGTCCTCGATCTTGGCCTTTCTATACATACTCATAGACTCCTTCTGATGCTTCATAAGCCATATAGATATCCATATCTGACCTTTTGAACTTATTTGTGGTCAAAGTGACCTCAAAATTTTTCAAACTATATAAAGTTGTAGACTCATTTTGATGATAAATCAGCTATTCAGAAGGCCCCTTTTGACCTCCTGAACATATTTCTGGCCAAAGAGTCTTCGATCTCGGGCTTTCTATACATACTCATAGACTCCTTCTGATGCTGCATAAGCCATATAGATGTCCATATCTGACCTTTTGAACTTATTTGTGGTCGAAGTGTCCTCAAAATTTTTCAAACTATATAAAGTTATAGACTCCTTTTGATGATAAATCAGCTATTGAGAGGCTTTTGACCTCCTGAACATATTTCTGGCCAAAGAGTCCTCGATCTTGGCCTTTCTATACATACTCATAGACTCCTTCTGATGCTTCATAAGCCATATAGATATCCATATCTGACCTTTTGAACTTATCTGTGGTCAAATTTTCCTCAACATTTTTCAAACTATTTAAAGTTATAGACTCCTTTTGATGATAAATCAGCTATACATTGGTCCCCTTTTGACCTCCTGAACATATTTCTGGCCAAAGAGTCTTCGATCTCGGGCTTTCTATACATACTCATAGACTCCTTCTGATGCTGCATAAGCCATATAGATGTCCATATCTGACCTTTTGAACTTATTTGTGGTCGAAGTGTCCTCAAAATTTTTCAAACTATATAAAGTTATAGACTCCTTTTGTTGATAGATCAGCTATTGAGAGGCTTTTGACCTCCTGAACATATTTCTGGCCAAAGAGTCCTCGATCTTGGCCTTTCTATACATACTCATAGACTCCTTCTGATGCTTCATAAGCCATATAGATATCCATATCGGACCTTTTGAACTTATCTGTGGTCAAATTTTCCTCAACATTTTTCAAACTATTTAAAGTTATAGACTCCTTTTGATGATAAATCAGCTATACAGAGGTCCCCTTTTGACCTCCTGAACATATTTCTGGCCAAAGAGTCTTCGATCTCGGGCTTTCTTATACATACTCATAGACTCCTTCTGATGCTTCATAAGCCATATAGATGTCCATATCTGACCTTTTGAACTTATTTCTGGTCAAAGTGACCTCAAAATTTTTCAAACTATATAAAGTTATAGACTCCTTTTGATGATAAATCAGCTATTCAGACGGCCCCTTTTGACCTCCTGAACATATTTCTGGCCAAAGAGTCTTCAATCTCGGGCTTTCTATACATACTCATAGACTCCTTCTGATGCTTCATAAGCCATATAGATGTCCATATCTGACCTTTTGAACTTATTTGTGGTCAAAGTGACCTCAAAATTTTTCAAACTATATAAAGTTATAGACTCATTTTGATGATAAATCAGCTATTCAGAAGGCCCCTTTTGACCTCCTGAACATATTTCTGGCCAAAGAGTCTTCGATCTCGGGCTTTCTATACATACTCATAGACTCCTTCTGATGCTGCATAAGCCATATAGATGTCCATATCTGACCTTTTGAACTTTTTTGTGGTCAAAGTGACCTCAACATTTTTTCAAACTATATAAAGTTATAGACTCCTTTTGATGATAAATCAGCTATTGAGAGGCTTTTGACCTCCTGAACATATTTCTGGCCAAAGAGTCCTCGATCTTGGCCTTTCTATACATACTCATAGACTCCTTCTGATGCTTCATAAGCCATATGTCCATATCTGACCTTTTGAACTTATTTGTGGTCAAAGTGTCCTCAAAATTTTTCAAACTATATAAAGTTATAGACTCCTTTTGATGTTAAATCAGCTATTCAGAGGGCCCCTTTTGACCTCCTGATCATTTTTCTGACCAAAGAGTCCTCGATCTTGGGCTTTCTATACATATTCATAGACTCCTTCTGATGCTTCATAAGCCATATAGATGTCCGTATCTGACCTTTTGAACTTATCTGTGGTCAAATTGTCCTAAAAATTTTTCAAACTATATAAAGTTATAGACTCCTTTTGATGACAAATCAGCTATTCAGAGGTCCCCTTTTGACCTCCTGAACATATTTCTGGCCAAAGAGTCTTCGATCTCGGGCTTTCTATACATACTCATAGACTCCTTCTGATGCTTCATAAGCCATATAGATGTCCATATCTGACCATTTGAACTTATTTGTGGTCGAAGTGTCCTCAAAATTTTTCAAACTATATAAAGTTATAGACTCCTTTTGATGATAAATCAGCTATTGAGAGGCTTTTGACCTCCTGAACATATTTCTGGCCAAAGAGTCCTCGATCTTGGCCTTTCTAAACATACTCATAGACTCCTTCTGATGCTTCATAAGCCATATAGATGTCCATATCTGACCTTTTGAACTTATCTGTGGTCAAATTTTCCTCAACATTTTTCAAACTATTTAAAGTTATAGACTCCTTTTGATGATAAATCAGCTATACAGAGGTCCCCTTTTGACCTCCTGAACATATTTCTGGCCAAAGAGTCTTCGATCTCGGGCTTTCTATACATACTCATAGACTCCTTCTGATGCTTCATAAGCCATATAGAGGTCCATATCTGACCTTTCGAACTTATTTGTGGTCAAAGTGTCCTCAAAATCTTTCAAACTATATAAAGTTATAGACTCCTTTTGATGATAAATCAGCTATTCAGAGGGCCCCTTTTGACCTCCTGAACATATTTCTGGCCAAAGAGTCTTCAATCTTGGGCTTTCTATACATACTCATAGACTCCTTCTGATGCTGCATAAGCCATATAGATGTCCATATCTGACCTTTTGAACTTATTTGTGGTCGAAGTGTCCTCAAAATTTTTCAAACTATATAAAGTTATAGACTCCTTTTGATGATAAATCAGCTATTGAGAGGCTTTTGACCTCCTGAACATATTTCTGGCCAAAGAGTCCTCGATCTTGGCCTTTCTATACATACTCATAGACTCCTTCTGATGCTTCATAAGCCATACACTGTAAAAAATTTGCTGTAGTTATGCAGCTGTTTGCCAGTAACTTACTGTAGATTTAAATTTATGCTATTTACTGGCAACAGTTTGTTCAAAGTTAAATGAACATTAAACATTAACAAGTCTTTGTCTTTACAGAATAAAACTATAAAATAACAATCTAATGCAAAGCATTCTGGGAACCAGAAATCTTCATCAACCTTTTTCTGTTTTTTTCCTTCAGATTTTGGTTCCCAGAATGCTTTGCATGAGGCTGTTATTTTAGTTTTATTCTGTAAAGATAAAGACTTGTTAATGTTTAATGTTCATTTAATTTTGAACAAATTGTTGCCAGTAAATAACATCAATTTAAATCTACAGTAAGTTACTGGCAAGTAGCTGCCAGTAATACTGTAATTTCTACAGATTTTTCTAACAGTGTATAGATGTCCATATCTGACCTTTTGAACTTATTTGTGGTCAAAGTGTCCTCAAAATCTTTCAAACTATATAAAGTTATATACTCCATTTGATGATAAATCAGCTATTCAGAGGTCCCCTTTTGACCTCCTGAACATATTTCTGGCCAAAGAGTCTTCAATCTTGGGCTTTCTACTCACAGACTCCTTCTGATGCTTCATAAGCCATATAGATGTCCATATCTGACTTTTGAACTTATTTGTGGTCAAAGTGTCCTCAAAATATTACAAACTATATAAAGTTATAGACTCCTTTTGATGATAAATCAGCTATACAGAGGGCCCCTTTTGACCTCCTGAACATATTTCTGGCCAAAGAGTCTTCAATCTTGGGCTTTCTATACATACTCATAGACTCCTTCTCATACTTCATAACCCATATAGATGTCCATATCTGACCTTTTGAACTTATTTGTGGTCAAAGTGTCCTCAAAATTTTTCAAACTATATAAAGTTATAGACTCTTTTTGATGATAAATCAGCTATTCAGAGGGCCCCTTTTGACCTCCTGAACATATTTCTGGCCAAAGAGTCCTCGATCTTGGGCTTTCTATACATACTCATAGACTCCTTCTGATGCTTCATAACCCATATAGATGTCCATATCTGACCTTTTGAACTTATCTGTGGTCAAAGTGTCCTCAAAATTTTTCAAACTATATAAAGTTATAGACTCCTTTTGATGATAAATCAGCTATTCAGAGGGCCCCTTTTGACCTCCTGAACATACTTCTGGCCAAAGAGTCTTCGATCTTGGGCTTTCTATACATACTCATAGACTCCTTCTGATGCTTCATAAGCCATATAGATGTCCGTATCTGACCTTTTGAACTTATTTGTGGTCAAAGTGTCCTCAAAATTTTTCAAACTATATAAAGTTATAGACTCCTTTTGATGATAAATCAGCTATACAGAGGTCCCTTTTTGACCTCCTGAACATATTTCTGGCCAAAGAGTCTTCGATCTCGGGCTTTCTATAAATACTCATAGACTCCTTCTGATGCTTCATAAGCCATATAGATGTCCATATCTGACCTTTTGAACTTATTTGTGGTCAAAGTGACCTCAAAATTTTTCAAACTATATAAAGTTATAGACTCATTTTGATGATAAATCAGCTATTCAGAAGGCCCCTTTTGACCTCCTGAACATATTTCTGGCCAAAGAGTCTTCGATCTCGGGCTTTCTATACATACTCATAGACTCCTTCTGATGCTGCATAAGCCATATAGATGTCCATATCTGACCTTTTGAACTTTTTTGTGGTCAAAGTGACCTCAACATTTTTTCAAACTATATAAAGTTATAGACTCCTTTTGATGATAAATCAGCTATTGAGAGGCTTTTGACCTCCTGAACATATTTCTGGCCAAAGAGTCCTCGATCTTGGCCTTTCTATACATACTCATAGACTCCTTCTGATGCTTCATAAGCCATATAGATGTCCATATCTGACCTTTTGAACTTATTTCTGGTCAAAGTGACCTCAAAATTTTTCAAACTATACAAAGTTATAGACTCCTTTTGATGATAAATCAGCTATTCAGAGGGCCCCTTTTGACCTCCTGAACATATTTCTGGCCAAAGAGTCTTCAATCTTGGGCTTTCTATAGATACTCATAGACTCCTTCTGATGCTTCATAAGCCATATAGATGTCCATATCTGACCTTTTGAACTTATTTGTGGTCAAAGTGTCCTCAAAATTTTTCAAACTATATAAAGTTATAGACTCCTTTTGATGATAAATCAGCTATTCAGAGGGCCCCTTTTGACCTCCTGAACATATTTCTGGCCAAAGAGTCTTCGATCTCGGGCTTTCTATACATACTCATAGACTCCTTCTGATGCTTCATAAGCCATATAGATGTCCATATCTGACCATTTGAACTTATTTGTGGTCGAAGTGTCCTCAAAATTTTTCAAACTACATAAAGTTATAGACTCCTTTTGATGATAAATCAGCTATTGGGAGGCTTTTGACCTCCTGAACATATTTCTGGCCAAAGAGTCCTCGATCTTGGCCTTTCTAAACATACTCATAGACTCCTTCTGATGCTTCATAAGCCATATAGATGTCCATATCTGACCTTTTGAACTTATCTGTGGTCAAATTTTCCTCAACATTTTTCAAACTATTTAAAGTTATAGACTCCTTTTGATGATAAATCAGCTATACAGAGGTCCCCTTTTGACCTCCTGAACATATTTCTGGCCAAAGAGTCTTCGATCTCGGGCTTTCTATACATACTCATAGACTCCTTCTGATGCTTCATAAGCCATATAGAGGTCCATATCTGACCTTTCGAACTTATTTGTGGTCAAAGTGTCCTCAAAATCTTTCAAACTATATAAAGTTATAGACTCCTTTTGATGATAAATCAGCTATTCAGAGGGCCCCTTTTGACCTCCTGAACATATTTCTGGCCAAAGAGTCTTCAATCTTGGGCTTTCTATACATACTCATAGACTCCTTCTGATGCTGCATAAGCCATATAGATGTCCATATCTGACCTTTTGAACTTATTTGTGGTCGAAGTGTCCTCAAAATTTTTCAAACTATATAAAGTTATAGACTCCTTTTGATGATAAATCAGCTATTGAGAGGCTTTTGACCTCCTGAACATATTTCTGGCCAAAGAGTCCTCGATCTTGGCCTTTCTATACATACTCATAGACTCCTTCTGATGCTTCATAAGCCATACACTGTAAAAAATTTGCTGTAGTTATGCAGCTGTTTGCCAGTAACTTACTGTAGATTTAAATTTATGCTATTTACTGGCAACAGTTTGTTCAAAGTTAAATGAACATTAAACATTAACAAGTCTTTGTCTTTACAGAATAAAACTATAAAATAACAATCTAATGCAAAGCATTCTGGGAACCAGAAATCTTCATCAACCTTTTTCTGTTTTTTTCCTTCAGATTTTGGTTCCCAGAATGCTTTGCATGAGGCTGTTATTTTAGTTTTATTCTGTAAAGATAAAGACTTGTTAATGTTTAATGTTCATTTAATTTTGAACAAATTGTTGCCAGTAAATAACATCAATTTAAATCTACAGTAAGTTACTGGCAAGTAGCTGCCAGTAATACTGTAATTTCTACAGATTTTTCTAACAGTGTATAGATGTCCATATCTGACCTTTTGAACTTATTTGTGGTCAAAGTGTCCTCAAAATCTTTCAAACTATATAAAGTTATATACTCCATTTGATGATAAATCAGCTATTCAGAGGTCCCCTTTTGACCTCCTGAACATATTTCTGGCCAAAGAGTCTTCAATCTTGGGCTTTCTACTCACAGACTCCTTCTGATGCTTCATAAGCCATATAGATGTCCATATCTGACTTTTGAACTTATTTGTGGTCAAAGTGTCCTCAAAATATTACAAACTATATAAAGTTATAGACTCCTTTTGATGATAAATCAGCTATACAGAGGGCCCCTTTTGACCTCCTGAACATATTTCTGGCCAAAGAGTCTTCAATCTTGGGCTTTCTATACATACTCATAGACTCCTTCTGATGCTTCATAAGCCATATAGAGGTCCATATCTGACCTTTTGAACTTCTTTGTGGTCAAAGTGTCCTCAAAATCTTTCAAACTATATAAAGTTATAGACTCCTTTTGATGATAAATCACTATTCAGAGGTCTCCTTTTGACCCCCTGAACATATTTCTGGCCAAAGAGTCTTCGATCTTGGGCTTTCTATACATACTCATAGACTCCTTCTGATGCTTCATAAGCCATATAGATGTCCATATCTGACCTTTTGAACTTATTTGTGGTCAAAGTGTCCTCAAAATCTTTCAAACTATATAAAGTTATAGACTCCATTTGATGATAAATCAGCTATTCAGAGGTCCCCTTTTGACCTCCTGAACATATTTCTGGCCAAAGAGTCTTCGATCTCGGGCTTTCTATACATACTCATAGACTCCTTCTGATGCTTCATAAGCCATATAGATGTCCATATCTGACCTTTTGAACTTATTTCTGGTCAAAGTGACCTCAAAATTTTTCAAACTATATAAAGTTATAGACTCATTTTGATGATTAATCAGCTATTCAGAAGGCCCCTTTTGACCTCCTGAACATATTTCTGGCCAAAGAGTCTTCGATCTCGGGCTTTCTATACATACTCATAGACTCCTTCTGCTGCTGCATAAGCCATATAGATGTCCATATCTGACCTATTGAACTTATTTGTGGTCGAAGCGTCCTCAAAATTTTTCAAACTATATAAAGTTATAGACTCCTTTTGATGATAAATCAGCTATTGAGAGGCTTTTGACCTCCTGAACATATTTCTGGCCAAAGAGTCCTCGATCTTGGCCTTTCTATACATACTCATAGACTCCTTCTGATGCTTCATAAGCCATATAGATATCCATATCTGCCCTTTTGAACTTATCTGTGGTCAAATTTTCCTCAACATTTTTCAAACTATTTAAAGTTATAGACTCCTTTTGATGATAAATCAGCTATTCAGAGGGCCCCTTTTGACCTCCTGAACATATTTCTGGCCAAAGAGTCTTCAATCTTGGGCTTTCTATACATACTCATAGACTCCTTCTGATGCTTCATAACCCATATAGATGTCCATATCTGACCTTTTGAACTTTTTTGTGGTCAAAGTGTCCTCAAAATCTTTCAAACTATATAATGTTATAGACTCCTTTTGATGATAAATCAGCTATTCAGACGGCCCTTTTTGACCTCCTGAACATTTTTCTGGCCAGAGTCCTCGATCTTGGGCTTTCTATACATACTCATAGACTCCTTCTGATGCTTCATAAGCCATATAGATGTCCATATCTGACCTTTTGAACTTCTTTGTGGTCAAAGTGTCCTCAAAATCTTTCAAACTATATAAAGTTATAGACTCCATTTGATGATAAATCAGCTATTCAGATGTCCCCTTTTGACCTCCTGAACATGTTTCTGGCCAAAGAGTCTTCGATCTCGGGCTTTCTATACATACTCATAGACTCCTTCTGATGCTTCATAAGCCATATAGATGTCCATATCTGACCTTTTGAACTTATTTCTGGTCAAAATGACCTCAAAATTTTTCAAACTATATAAAGTTATAGACTCCTTTTGATGATAAATCAGCTATTCAGAAGGCCCCTTTTGACCTCCTGAACATATTTCTGGCCAAAGAGTCTTCGATCTCAGGCTTTCCATACATACTCATAGACTCCTTCTGATGCTGCATAAGCCATATATATGTCCATATCTGACCTTTTGAACTTATTTGTGGTCGAAGTGTCCTCAAAATTTTTCAAACTATATAAAGTTATAGACTCCATTTGATGATAAATCAGCTATTGAGAGGCTTTTGACCTCCTGAACATATTTCTGGCCAAAGAGTCCTCGATCTTGGCCTTTCTATACATACTCATAGACTCCTTCTGATGCTTCATAAGCCATATAGATATCCATATCTGACCTTTTGAACTTATTTGTGGTCAAAGTGACCTCAAAATTTTTCAAACTATATAAAGTTGTAGACTCATTTTGATGATAAATCAGCTATTCAGAAGGCCCCTTTTGACCTCCTGAACATATTTCTGGCCAAAGAGTCTTCGATCTCGGGCTTTCTATACATACTCATAGACTCCTTCTGATGCTGCATAAGCCATATAGATGTCCATATCTGACCTTTTGAACTTATTTGTGGTCGAAGTGTCCTCAAAATTTTTCAAACTATATAAAGTTATAGACTCCTTTTGATGATAAATCAGCTATTGAGAGGCTTTTGACCTCCTGAACATATTTCTGGCCAAAGAGTCCTCGATCTTGGCCTTTCTATACATACTCATAGACTCCTTCTGATGCTTCATAAGCCATATAGATATCCATATCTGACCTTTTGAACTTATCTGTGGTCAAATTTTCCTCAACATTTTTCAAACTATTTAAAGTTATAGACTCCTTTTGATGATAAATCAGCTATACAGAGGTCCCCTTTTGACCTCCTGAACCTATTTCTGGCCAAAGAGTCTTCGATCTCGGGCTTTCTATACATACTCATAGACTCCATCTGATGCTGCATAAGCCATATAGATGTCCATATCTGACCTTTTGAACTTATTTGTGGTCGAAGTGTCCTCAAAATTTTTCAAACTATATAAAGTTATAGACTCCTTTTGTTGATAGATCAGCTATTGAGAGGCTTTTGACCTCCTGAACATATTTCTGGCCAAAGAGTCCTCGATCTTGGCCTTTCTATACATACTCATAGACTCCTTCTGATGCTTCATAAGCCATATAGATATCCATATCGGACCTTTTGAACTTATCTGTGGTCAAATTTTCCTCAACATTTTTCAAACAATTTAAAGTTATAGACTCCTTTTGATGATAAATCAGCTATACAGAGGTCCCCTTTTGACCTCCTGAACATATTTCTGGCCAAAGAGTCTTCAATCTTGGGCTTTCTATACATACTCATAGACTCCTTCTGATGCTTCATAACCCATATAGATGTCCATATCTGACCTTTTGAACTTTTTTGTGGTCAAAGTGTCCTCAAAATCTTTCAAACTATATAATGTTATAGACTCCTTTTGATGATAAATCAGCTATTCAGACGGCCCTTTTTGACCTCCTGAACATTTTTCTGGCCAGAGTCCTCGATCTTGGGCTTTCTATACATACTCATAGACTCCTTCTGATGCTTCATAAGCCATATAGATGTCCATATCTGACCTTTTGAACTTCTTTGTGGTCAAAGTGTCCTCAAAATCTTTCAAACTATATAAAGTTATAGACTCCATTTGATGATAAATCAGCTATTCAGATGTCCCCTTTTGACCTCCTGAACATGTTTCTGGCCAAAGAGTCTTCGATCTCGGGCTTTCTATACATACTCATAGACTCCTTCTGATGCTTCATAAGCCATATAGATGTCCATATCTGACCTTTTGAACTTATTTCTGGTCAAAATGACCTCAAAATTTTTCAAACTATATAAAGTTATAGACTCCTTTTGATGATAAATCAGCTATTCAGAAGGCCCCTTTTGACCTCCTGAACATATTTCTGGCCAAAGAGTCTTCGATCTCAGGCTTTCCATACATACTCATAGACTCCTTCTGATGCTGCATAAGCCATATATATGTCCATATCTGACCTTTTGAACTTATTTGTGGTCGAAGTGTCCTCAAAATTTTTCAAACTATATAAAGTTATAGACTCCATTTGATGATAAATCAGCTATTGAGAGGCTTTTGACCTCCTGAACATATTTCTGGCCAAAGAGTCCTCGATCTTGGCCTTTCTATACATACTCATAGACTCCTTCTGATGCTTCATAAGCCATATAGATATCCATATCTGACCTTTTGAACTTATTTGTGGTCAAAGTGACCTCAAAATTTTTCAAACTATATAAAGTTGTAGACTCATTTTGATGATAAATCAGCTATTCAGAAGGCCCCTTTTGACCTCCTGAACATATTTCTGGCCAAAGAGTCTTCGATCTCGGGCTTTCTATACATACTCATAGACTCCTTCTGATGCTGCATAAGCCATATAGATGTCCATATCTGACCTTTTGAACTTATTTGTGGTCGAAGTGTCCTCAAAATTTTTCAAACTATATAAAGTTATAGACTCCTTTTGATGATAAATCAGCTATTGAGAGGCTTTTGACCTCCTGAACATATTTCTGGCCAAAGAGTCCTCGATCTTGGCCTTTCTATACATACTCATAGACTCCTTCTGATGCTTCATAAGCCATATAGATATCCATATCTGACCTTTTGAACTTATCTGTGGTCAAATTTTCCTCAACATTTTTCAAACTATTTAAAGTTATAGACTCCTTTTGATGATAAATCAGCTATACATTGGTCCCCTTTTGACCTCCTGAACATATTTCTGGCCAAAGAGTCTTCGATCTCGGGCTTTCTATACATACTCATAGACTCCTTCTGATGCTGCATAAGCCATATAGATGTCCATATCTGACCTTTTGAACTTATTTGTGGTCGAAGTGTCCTCAAAATTTTTCAAACTATATAAAGTTATAGACTCCTTTTGTTGATAGATCAGCTATTGAGAGGCTTTTGACCTCCTGAACATATTTCTGGCCAAAGAGTCCTCGATCTTGGCCTTTCTATACATACTCATAGACTCCTTCTGATGCTTCATAAGCCATATAGATATCCATATCGGACCTTTTGAACTTATCTGTGGTCAAATTTTCCTCAACATTTTTCAAACTATTTAAAGTTATAGACTCCTTTTGATGATAAATCAGCTATACAGAGGTCCCCTTTTGACCTCCTGAACATATTTCTGGCCAAAGAGTCTTCGATCTCGGGCTTTCTTATACATACTCATAGACTCCTTCTGATGCTTCATAAGCCATATAGATGTCCATATCTGACCTTTTGAACTTATTTCTGGTCAAAGTGACCTCAAAATTTTTCAAACTATATAAAGTTATAGACTCCTTTTGATGATAAATCAGCTATTCAGACGGCCCCTTTTGACCTCCTGAACATATTTCTGGCCAAAGAGTCTTCAATCTCGGGCTTTCTATACATACTCATAGACTCCTTCTGATGCTTCATAAGCCATATAGATGTCCATATCTGACCTTTTGAACTTATTTGTGGTCAAAGTGACCTCAAAATTTTTCAAACTATATAAAGTTATAGACTCATTTTGATGATAAATCAGCTATTCAGAAGGCCCCTTTTGACCTCCTGAACATATTTCTGGCCAAAGAGTCTTCGATCTCGGGCTTTCTATACATACTCATAGACTCCTTCTGATGCTGCATAAGCCATATAGATGTCCATATCTGACCTTTTGAACTTTTTTGTGGTCAAAGTGACCTCAACATTTTTTCAAACTATATAAAGTTATAGACTCCTTTTGATGATAAATCAGCTATTGAGAGGCTTTTGACCTCCTGAACATATTTCTGGCCAAAGAGTCCTCGATCTTGGCCTTTCTATACATACTCATAGACTCCTTCTGATGCTTCATAAGCCATATGTCCATATCTGACCTTTTGAACTTATTTGTGGTCAAAGTGTCCTCAAAATTTTTCAAACTATATAAAGTTATAGACTCCTTTTGATGTTAAATCAGCTATTCAGAGGGCCCCTTTTGACCTCCTGATCATTTTTCTGACCAAAGAGTCCTCGATCTTGGGCTTTCTATACATATTCATAGACTCCTTCTGATGCTTCATAAGCCATATAGATGTCCGTATCTGACCTTTTGAACTTATCTGTGGTCAAATTGTCCTAAAAATTTTTCAAACTATATAAAGTTATAGACTCCTTTTGATGACAAATCAGCTATTCAGAGGTCCCCTTTTGACCTCCTGAACATATTTCTGGCCAAAGAGTCTTCGATCTCGGGCTTTCTATACATACTCATAGACTCCTTCTGATGCTTCATAAGCCATATAGATGTCCATATCTGACCATTTGAACTTATTTGTGGTCGAAGTGTCCTCAAAATTTTTCAAACTATATAAAGTTATAGACTCCTTTTGATGATAAATCAGCTATTGAGAGGCTTTTGACCTCCTGAACATATTTCTGGCCAAAGAGTCCTCGATCTTGGCCTTTCTAAACATACTCATAGACTCCTTCTGATGCTTCATAAGCCATATAGATGTCCATATCTGACCTTTTGAACTTATCTGTGGTCAAATTTTCCTCAACATTTTTCAAACTATTTAAAGTTATAGACTCCTTTTGATGATAAATCAGCTATACAGAGGTCCCCTTTTGACCTCCTGAACATATTTCTGGCCAAAGAGTCTTCGATCTCGGGCTTTCTATACATACTCATAGACTCCTTCTGATGCTTCATAAGCCATATAGAGGTCCATATCTGACCTTTCGAACTTATTTGTGGTCAAAGTGTCCTCAAAATCTTTCAAACTATATAAAGTTATAGACTCCTTTTGATGATAAATCAGCTATTCAGAGGGCCCCTTTTGACCTCCTGAACATATTTCTGGCCAAAGAGTCTTCAATCTTGGGCTTTCTATACATACTCATAGACTCCTTCTGATGCTGCATAAGCCATATAGATGTCCATATCTGACCTTTTGAACTTATTTGTGGTCGAAGTGTCCTCAAAATTTTTCAAACTATATAAAGTTATAGACTCCTTTTGATGATAAATCAGCTATTGAGAGGCTTTTGACCTCCTGAACATATTTCTGGCCAAAGAGTCCTCGATCTTGGCCTTTCTATACATACTCATAGACTCCTTCTGATGCTTCATAAGCCATACACTGTAAAAAATTTGCTGTAGTTATGCAGCTGTTTGCCAGTAACTTACTGTAGATTTAAATTTATGCTATTTACTGGCAACAGTTTGTTCAAAGTTAAATGAACATTAAACATTAACAAGTCTTTGTCTTTACAGAATAAAACTATAAAATAACAATCTAATGCAAAGCATTCTGGGAACCAGAAATCTTCATCAACCTTTTTCTGTTTTTTTCCTTCAGATTTTGGTTCCCAGAATGCTTTGCATGAGGCTGTTATTTTAGTTTTATTCTGTAAAGATAAAGACTTGTTAATGTTTAATGTTCATTTAATTTTGAACAAATTGTTGCCAGTAAATAACATCAATTTAAATCTACAGTAAGTTACTGGCAAGTAGCTGCCAGTAATACTGTAATTTCTACAGATTTTTCTAACAGTGTATAGATGTCCATATCTGACCTTTTGAACTTATTTGTGGTCAAAGTGTCCTCAAAATCTTTCAAACTATATAAAGTTATATACTCCATTTGATGATAAATCAGCTATTCAGAGGTCCCCTTTTGACCTCCTGAACATATTTCTGGCCAAAGAGTCTTCAATCTTGGGCTTTCTACTCACAGACTCCTTCTGATGCTTCATAAGCCATATAGATGTCCATATCTGACTTTTGAACTTATTTGTGGTCAAAGTGTCCTCAAAATATTACAAACTATATAAAGTTATAGACTCCTTTTGATGATAAATCAGCTATACAGAGGGCCCCTTTTGACCTCCTGAACATATTTCTGGCCAAAGAGTCTTCAATCTTGGGCTTTCTATACATACTCATAGACTCCTTCTCATACTTCATAACCCATATAGATGTCCATATCTGACCTTTTGAACTTATTTGTGGTCAAAGTGTCCTCAAAATTTTTCAAACTATATAAAGTTATAGACTCTTTTTGATGATAAATCAGCTATTCAGAGGGCCCCTTTTGACCTCCTGAACATATTTCTGGCCAAAGAGTCCTCGATCTTGGGCTTTCTATACATACTCATAGACTCCTTCTGATGCTTCATAACCCATATAGATGTCCATATCTGACCTTTTGAACTTATCTGTGGTCAAAGTGTCCTCAAAATTTTTCAAACTATATAAAGTTATAGACTCCTTTTGATGATAAATCAGCTATTCAGAGGGCCCCTTTTGACCTCCTGAACATACTTCTGGCCAAAGAGTCTTCGATCTTGGGCTTTCTATACATACTCATAGACTCCTTCTGATGCTTCATAAGCCATATAGATGTCCGTATCTGACCTTTTGAACTTATTTGTGGTCAAAGTGTCCTCAAAATTTTTCAAACTATATAAAGTTATAGACTCCTTTTGATGATAAATCAGCTATACAGAGGTCCCTTTTTGACCTCCTGAACATATTTCTGGCCAAAGAGTCTTCGATCTCGGGCTTTCTATAAATACTCATAGACTCCTTCTGATGCTTCATAAGCCATATAGATGTCCATATCTGACCTTTTGAACTTATTTGTGGTCAAAGTGACCTCAAAATTTTTCAAACTATATAAAGTTATAGACTCATTTTGATGATAAATCAGCTATTCAGAAGGCCCCTTTTGACCTCCTGAACATATTTCTGGCCAAAGAGTCTTCGATCTCGGGCTTTCTATACATACTCATAGACTCCTTCTGATGCTGCATAAGCCATATAGATGTCCATATCTGACCTTTTGAACTTTTTTGTGGTCAAAGTGACCTCAACATTTTTTCAAACTATATAAAGTTATAGACTCCTTTTGATGATAAATCAGCTATTGAGAGGCTTTTGACCTCCTGAACATATTTCTGGCCAAAGAGTCCTCGATCTTGGCCTTTCTATACATACTCATAGACTCCTTCTGATGCTTCATAAGCCATATAGATGTCCATATCTGACCTTTTGAACTTATTTCTGGTCAAAGTGACCTCAAAATTTTTCAAACTATACAAAGTTATAGACTCCTTTTGATGATAAATCAGCTATTCAGAGGGCCCCTTTTGACCTCCTGAACATATTTCTGGCCAAAGAGTCTTCAATCTTGGGCTTTCTATAGATACTCATAGACTCCTTCTGATGCTTCATAAGCCATATAGATGTCCATATCTGACCTTTTGAACTTATTTGTGGTCAAAGTGTCCTCAAAATTTTTCAAACTATATAAAGTTATAGACTCCTTTTGATGATAAATCAGCTATTCAGAGGGCCCCTTTTGACCTCCTGAACATATTTCTGGCCAAAGAGTCTTCGATCTCGGGCTTTCTATACATACTCATAGACTCCTTCTGATGCTTCATAAGCCATATAGATGTCCATATCTGACCATTTGAACTTATTTGTGGTCGAAGTGTCCTCAAAATTTTTCAAACTACATAAAGTTATAGACTCCTTTTGATGATAAATCAGCTATTGGGAGGCTTTTGACCTCCTGAACATATTTCTGGCCAAAGAGTCCTCGATCTTGGCCTTTCTAAACATACTCATAGACTCCTTCTGATGCTTCATAAGCCATATAGATGTCCATATCTGACCTTTTGAACTTATCTGTGGTCAAATTTTCCTCAACATTTTTCAAACTATTTAAAGTTATAGACTCCTTTTGATGATAAATCAGCTATACAGAGGTCCCCTTTTGACCTCCTGAACATATTTCTGGCCAAAGAGTCTTCGATCTCGGGCTTTCTATACATACTCATAGACTCCTTCTGATGCTTCATAAGCCATATAGAGGTCCATATCTGACCTTTTGAACTTATTTGTGGTCAAAGTGTCCTCAAAATCTTTCAAACTATATAAAGTTATAGACTCCTTTTGATGATAAATCAGCTATTCAGAGGGCCCCTTTTGACCTCCTGAACATATTTCTGGCCAAAGAGTCTTCAATCTTGGGCTTTCTATACATACTCATAGACTCCTTCTGATGCTGCATAAGCCATATAGATGTCCATATCTGACCTTTTGAACTTATTTGTGGTCGAAGTGTCCTCAAAATTTTTCAAACTATATAAAGTTATAGACTCCTTTTGATGATAAATCAGCTATTGAGAGGCTTTTGACCTCCTGAACATATTTCTGGCCAAAGAGTCCTCGATCTTGGCCTTTCTATACATACTCATAGACTCCTTCTGATGCTTCATAAGCCATACACTGTAAAAAATTTGCTGTAGTTATGCAGCTGTTTGCCAGTAACTTACTGTAGATTTAAATTTATGCTATTTACTGGCAACAGTTTGTTCAAAGTTAAATGAACATTAAACATTAACAAGTCTTTGTCTTTACAGAATAAAACTATAAAATAACAATCTAATGCAAAGCATTCTGGGAACCAGAAATCTTCATCAACCTTTTTCTGTTTTTTTCCTTCAGATTTTGGTTCCCAGAATGCTTTGCATGAGGCTGTTATTTTAGTTTTATTCTGTAAAGATAAAGACTTGTTAATGTTTAATGTTCATTTAATTTTGAACAAATTGTTGCCAGTAAATAACATCAATTTAAATCTACAGTAAGTTACTGGCAAGTAGCTGCCAGTAATACTGTAATTTCTACAGATTTTTCTAACAGTGTATAGATGTCCATATCTGACCTTTTGAACTTATTTGTGGTCAAAGTGTCCTCAAAATCTTTCAAACTATATAAAGTTATATACTCCTTTTGATGATAAATCAGCTATTCAGAGGTCCCCTTTTGACCTCCTGAACATATTTCTGGCCAAAGAGTCTTCAATCTTGGGCTTTCTACTCACAGACTCCTTCTGATGCTTCATAAGCCATGTCCATATCTGACTTTTGAACTTATTTGTGGTCAAAGTGTCCTCAAAATATTACAAACTATATAAAGTTATAGACTCCTTTTGATGATAAATCAGCTATACAGAGGGCCCCTTTTGACCTCCTGAACATATTTCTGGCCAAAGAGTCTTCAATCTTGGGCTTTCTATACATACTCATAGACTCCTTCTGATACTTCATAACCCATATAGATGTCCATATCTGACCTTTTGAACTTATTTGTGGTCAAAGTGTCCTCAAAATATTACAAACTATATAAAGTAATAGACTCCTTTTGATGATAAATCAGCTATACAGAGGGCCCCTTTTGACCTCCTGAACATATTTCTGGCCAAAGAGTCTTCAATCTTGGGCTTTCTATACATACTCATAGACTCCTTCTGATGCTTCATAACCCATATAGATGTCCATATCTGACCTTTTGAAGTTATTTGTGGTCAAAGTGTCCTCAAAATTTTTCAAACTATATAAAATTATAGACTCCTTTTGATGATAAATCAGCTATTCAGAGGTCCCCTTTTGACCTCCTGAACATATTTCTGGCCAAAGAGTCCTCGATCTTGGGCTTTCTATACATACTCATAGACTCCTTCTGATGCTTCATAAGCCATATAGATGTCCATATCTGACCTTTTGAACTTATTTGTGGTCAATTTGTCCTCAAAATTTTTCAAACTATATAAAGTTATAGACTCCTTTTGATGATAAATCAGCTATTCAGAGGTCCCCTTTTGACCTCCTGAACATATTTCTGGCCAAAGAGTCTTCGATCTCGGGCTTTCTATACATACTCATAGACTCCTTCTGATGCTTCATAAGCCATATAGATGTCCATATCTGACCATTTGAACTTATTTGTGGTCGAAGTGTCCTCAAAATTTTTCAAACTACATAAAGTTATTGTAACGGTCACCAGCTGGAGTGCCCTTGAGAGCCTCCAGAGGGCACTCCACACCGGACTTATTATATTCACTCACAGACTACATTTCCCATCCTGCATCTACCTGGACTGATTACTTCATACACCTGCACTGCATTATACACCTGCACTGTTTCTGATTACAGTCACACCTGATCCTCATTCTATGGACTATTTATGTCACACACATTCTCACCCCCAGTGCGAAGTCTTGTTTTACTGTTGTGAACTTTTCTGAGCGTTTATGCCTGTGACTGCCTGTTTGTATTTTTGACCTTGCCCGTTTCTGGATTTCTCCCTGTCTGCTGCCTGCCTACGTTACCTCTGCTTTGTTCTCTGACTCTGATTGTTTGCTGCCTGCCCTGATCTTCTGCCTGGTATTATACTACGATTTAGTCCTGTCTTCACTGCTGTATCTGCCGGTTCTGACCATTGCCTGTTTGACCACTCTTATTAATAAATCAAGCTGCAAATGGATCCCTCTGAGTCTAGTGAATCATAACAGAAGACTTCGCCACACCCAGATCCAGCAGCTATGACCTCCTGGAATCCAGCAGTACAGATCTCGCCTGATCTTCCCAGCATGAGCCGGGAGTTCGCTGGACAGATCGCAGCCTTGGCCCTGGATAGCCTCGATCTGTTCCAGTACACCTGGGGGTTTGTTCCTCTCGCTGCTTCTTGCTCTCTGAGTGATGAGGCAATTAAGTTGTGTTACCGGCTGGGGGCTAAGGAGGTCGACCCGAGGGAGCTCCCCGATCTTTCTGGTCTGGATTGGAGAGAGGCACTCTCCAGATGTCTGGAGAGCTTCCTTCCGTGGCACGCCATGTCACCACCTGCACTTCACGCCAGTCCAGCCGAGCCTGCACTTCACGCCAGTCCAGCCGAGCCTGCACTTCACGCCAGTCCAGCCGAGCCTGCACTTCACGCCAGTCCAGCCGAGCCCGCACTTCAAGCCAGATCTGCCGAAGCCAAGGCAGTGTGCGTCATGCCCGCCGCGCCTGAGACAGCAAGCGACATGGCAGCCAAGCTAGAACCTTCACCGCTGGTCCCGTCCAGCACAGAGCCCTCTTCACCGCTGGTCCCGTCCAGCACAGAGCCCTCTTCACCGCTGGTCCCGTCCAGCACAGAGCCCTCTTCACCGCTGGTCCCGTCCAGCACAGAGCCCTCTTCACCGCTGGTCCCGTCCAGCACAGAGCCCTCTTCACCGCTGGTCCCGTCCAGCACAGAGCCCTCTTCACCGCTGGTCCCGTCCAGCACAGAGCCCTCTTCACCGCTGGTCCTGTCCAGCTCAGAGTCCTCTTCGCCGCTGGTCCTGTCCAGCTCAGAGCCCTCTTCACAGCTGGTCCTGCCCAGTTCAAAGCCCTCGCTGCCGCTGGTCCCGTCAAGCTCAGAGCGCACTGATCCAGAGCCAGAGCTTCACGTCAGTCCTGCCGAGCCAGAGCCAGGGCTTCACGTCAGTCCTGCCGAGCCAGAGCCAGGGCTTCACGTCAGTCCTGCCGAGCCAGAGCCAGGGCTTCACGTCAGTCCTGCCGAGCCAGATCCAGAGCTTCACGTCAGTCCTGCCGAGCCAGAGCTTCAGGTCACGTCTGCCCGTCCAGAGTCTCGTCCCGCCAAGACTGAAATTGTTCCTGAGCCTGAATCTGATCCTGATCCTGAGCCTGAATCTGTTCCTCTTCCTGCGCCTGTGTCCTCGGACAAGATGGCCGACTCCACGCCTGTGTCCTCGGACAAGATGGCTGACTCCACGCCTGTTTCCTTGGACAAGATGGCCGACTCCACGCCTGTGTCTTCGGACAAGATGGCCGACTCCACGCCTGTGTCTTCGGACAAGATGGCCGACTCCACGCCTGTGTCTTTGGACAAGATGGCCGACTCCACGCCTGTGTCTTCGGACAAGATGGCCACCGCATCCCCTGAGCCCGTTCCTGTTCTTGAGCCCGTTCATATTCCTGAACCGTCGTCTCCGCCTGAAGGGTCGTCTCCGCCTGAAGGGTCGTCTCCGCCTGAAGGGTCGTCTCCGCCCTGGCCGCCTGCACAGCCTGCTCCGCCCTGGCCGCCTGCTCCGCCCTGGCCGCCTGCACAGCCTGCTCCGCCCTGGCCGCCTGCACAGCCTGCTCCGCCCTGGCCGCCTGCACAGCTTGCTCCGCCCTGGCCGCCTGCACAGCCTGCTCCGCTCTGGCCGCCTGCACAGCCTGCTCCGCCCTGGCCGCCTGCACAGCCTGCTCCGCCCTGGCCGCCTGCTTCGCCTTGGCCGCCTGCACAGCCTGCTCAACCCTGGCCTTCTCTATTACCGCAGTCTCAAGGTCCTCTTCCGCTCCACGGACCTGGCCCTCCATCCCGCCCCCGGATCCGCCTCCGGGCCACCTCCCACCTGGACAGTTTGAGCGTCTGGAAGCCGCTCTTTGGGGAGGGGCTATGTAACGGTCACCAGCTGGAGTGCCCTTGAGAGCCTCCAGAGGGCACTCCACACCGGACTTATTATATTCACTCACAGACTACATTTCCCATCCTGCATCTACCTGGACTGATTACTTCATACACCTGCACTGCATTATACACCTGCACTGTTTCTGATTACAGTCACACCTGATCCTCATTCTATGGACTATTTATGTCACACACATTCTCACCCCCAGTGCGAAGTCTTGTTTTACTGTTGTGAACTTTTCTGAGCGTTTATGCCTGTGACTGCCTGTTTGTATTTTTGACCTTGCCCGTTTCTGGATTTCTCCCTGTCTGCTGCCTGCCTACGTTACCTCTGCTTTGTTCTCTGACTCTGATTGTTTGCTGCCTGCCCTGATCTTCTGCCTGGTATTATACTACGATTTAGTCCTGTCTTCACTGCTGTATCTGCCGGTTCTGACCATTGCCTGTTTGACCACTCTTATTAATAAATCAAGCTGCAAATGGATCCCTCTGAGTCTAGTGAATCATAACAGTTATAGACTCCTTTTGATGATAAATCAGCTATTGGGAGGCTTTTGACCTCCTGAACATATTTCTGGCCAAAGAGTCCTCGATCTTGGCCTTTCTAAACATACTCATAGACTCCTTCTGATGCTTCATAAGCCATATAGATGTCCATATCTGACCTTTTGAACTTATCTGTGGTCAAATTTTCCTCAACATTTTTCAAACTATTTAAAGTTATAGACTCCTTTTGATGATAAATCAGCTATACAGAGGTCCCCTTTTGACCTCCTGAACATATTTCTGGCCAAAGAGTCTTCGATCTCGGGCTTTCTATACATACTCATAGACTCCTTCTGATGCTTCATAAGCCATATAGAGGTCCATATCTGACCTTTTGAACTTATTTGTGGTCAAAGTGTCCTCAAAATCTTTCAAACTATATAAAGTTATAGACTCCTTTTGATGATAAATCAGCTATTCAGAGGGCCCCTTTTGACCTCCTGAACATATTTCTGGCCAAAGAGTCTTCAATCTTGGGCTTTCTATACATACTCATAGACTCCTTCTGATGCTGCATAAGCCATATAGATGTCCATATCTGACCTTTTGAACTTATTTGTGGTCGAAGTGTCCTCAAAATTTTTCAAACTATATAAAGTTATAGACTCCTTTTGATGATAAATCAGCTATTGAGAGGCTTTTGACCTCCTGAACATATTTCTGGCCAAAGAGTCCTCGATCTTGGCCTTTCTATACATACTCATAGACTCCTTCTGATGCTTCATAAGCCATACACTGTAAAAATTTGCTGTAGTTATGCAGCTGTTTGCCAGTAACTTACTGTAGATTTAAATTTATGCTATTTACTGGCAACAGTTTGTTCAAAGTTAAATGAACATTAAACATTAACAAGTCTTTGTCTTTACAGAATAAAACTATAAAATAACAATCTAATGCAAAGCATTCTGGGAACCAGAAATCTTCATCAACCTTTTTCTGTTTTTTTCCTTCAGATTTTGGTTCCCAGAATGCTTTGCATGAGGCTGTTATTTTAGTTTTATTCTGTAAAGATAAAGACTTGTTAATGTTTAATGTTCATTTAATTTTGAACAAATTGTTGCCAGTAAATAACATCAATTTAAATCTACAGTAAGTTACTGGCAAGTAGCTGCCAGTAATACTGTAATTTCTACAGATTTTTCTAACAGTGTATAGATGTCCATATCTGACCTTTTGAACTTATTTGTGGTCAAAGTGTCCTCAAAATCTTTCAAACTATATAAAGTTATATACTCCTTTTGATGATAAATCAGCTATTCAGAGGTCCCCTTTTGACCTCCTGAACATATTTCTGGCCAAAGAGTCTTCAATCTTGGGCTTTCTACTCACAGACTCCTTCTGATGCTTCATAAGCCATGTCCATATCTGACTTTTGAACTTATTTGTGGTCAAAGTGTCCTCAAAATATTACAAACTATATAAAGTTATAGACTCCTTTTGATGATAAATCAGCTATACAGAGGGCCCCTTTTGACCTCCTGAACATATTTCTGGCCAAAGAGTCTTCAATCTTGGGCTTTCTATACATACTCATAGACTCCTTCTGATACTTCATAACCCATATAGATGTCCATATCTGACCTTTTGAACTTATTTGTGGTCAAAGTGTCCTCAAAATATTACAAACTATATAAAGTTATAGACTCCTTTTGATGATAAATCAGCTATACAGAGGGCCCCTTTTGACCTCCTGAACATATTTCTGGCCAAAGAGTCTTCAATCTTGGGCTTTCTATACATACTCATAGACTCCTTCTGATGCTTCATAACCCATATAGATGTCCATATCTGACCTTTTGAAGTTATTTGTGGTCAAAGTGTCCTCAAAATTTTTCAAACTATATAAAATTATAGACTCCTTTTGATGATAAATCAGCTATTCAGAGGTCCCCTTTTGACCTCCTGAACATATTTCTGGCCAAAGAGTCCTCGATCTTGGGCTTTCTATACATACTCATAGACTCCTTCTGATGCTTCATAAGCCATATAGATGTCCATATCTGACCTTTTGAACTTATTTGTGGTCAATTTGTCCTCAAAATTTTTCAAACTATATAAAGTTATAGACTCCTTTTGATGATAAATCAGCTATTCAGAGGTCCCCTTTTGACCTCCTGAACATATTTCTGGCCAAAGAGTCCTCGATCTTGGGCTTTCTATACATACTCATAGACTCCTTCTGATGCTTCATAAGCCATATAGATGTCCATATCTGACCTTTTGAACTTATTTGTGGTCAAAGTGTCCTCAAAATCTTTCAAACTATATAAAGTTATAGACTCCTTTTGATGATAAATCAGCTATTCAGAGGGCCCCTTTTGACCTCCTGAACATTTTTCTGGCCAAAGAGTCCTCGATCTTGGGCTTTCTATACATAGGGGGAGAGCTGGGGCGAAAGTACCATTTTTCAGAAAAACCTAATTTGAAAAGATGATGTTTTAGACAGAGATATATTTTTGCTGTGGTCAGTCACTCACAAGTGTGGTCTATCAATACCAGTTGGTATTTTGTAAAAATGTCGAAGGACTTCAGTATAATTTCACTTTGAACTTAAGACTGCTCATGTTACTTTCGACCCCGTCAGTTGGGACGAAAGTAACACACAGGTGGGTCAAAAGTAACACACCAATATACAAGCTAGATTTTTTGTGTTACTCTTGTTTTTTTGTTTGTTTTTTTTAGCCTAAATATACCTGAGTATATGACCTTGTTAACATGTAACTGCAAACATATTTTGGCCTTTATATTTGAAAAAAAAATTTCATTTACATTTTCATTTTAAATTTCAGTTTCATCAATGTTTCAAATAACCCAACAGTACAAACTTAAATTGTTTGGAATATTTTCTTTATTGGCAATGTCAATCTATTTTATAAAATGTGTTTTCAACATGAACAATATGAAAATTAAATTAAATTACCATAATATAAATTCTCAACATAATGTAACAATAGTCATGTTTCCATCAAGCGGTTTTATGCATAAATTTAAAATCTGCATAAAAACATCAGGATGGAAACCCTGCAAATTCATAGGTGGAGGTGGAAAAGCTTTAAGGTATGGCTAAAACCTAAATGTGACTAGGGTAAATGGAAACAGATTGAGTGAAAAACAGAAATCAGCTGATTTAAATGTGAACGCCCTCTCATAAACATCTGGCTGAATCAGACCTCTATCTGTCTTACTGACCCTCACTCTTGCCATATTCTGTTGGTATAATATGACATAAACATGTTTTAATAAATGCTGCAACACAGAGAAAGTCACCACATTAGCAGCGCGACAAAATAAACACTTTTTTCACTATAGCGGGACAAAAGTAACAAGTGTTACTTTCGTCCCGACAGGAACTCCTGACATTTAAACCCGATTTACTTTTATACTGAAAAACTCTGACAAGGCAAACTGCAGGATGTGTTACAGCACTTAATAACCTGTAGATTGATCATTACTGTGTGACATGAAACGAAAAACACAACTTGTAATTAGAAAAAAAGTACCGCTTCAGTAATTTACTTATCGAACTCGAAAACTTCTTACCGGACCTAACAGCGGGAAACGATGACGAATTCACGTGATATTTGGCAGCTCCGTCAAGGGTTGCGTACTGAACGTGCTGTCATAGCTTGAAATGCTAATATAGTCAGGGCTCTGAGAAAATCGCTTTGTTACTTTCGTCCCGCGTTACTTTCGCCCCGGTTGGGTTATGAAGCATCAGAAGGAGTCTATGAGTAGGGGAGCTACTCATAGACTCCTTCTGATGCTTCATAACCCATATAGATGTCCATATCTGACCTTTTGAAGTTATTTGTGGTCAAAGTGTCCTAAAAAATTTTCAAACTATATAAAGTTATAGACTCCTTTTGATGATAAATCAGCTATTCAGAGGGCCCCTTTTGACCTCCTGAACATATTTCTGGCCAAAGAGTCTTCGATCTTGGGCTTTCTATACATACTCATAGACTCCTTCTGATGCTTCATAAGCCATATAGATGTCCGTATCTGACCTTTTGAACTTATTTGTGGTCAAAGTGTCCTCAAAATTTTTCTAACTATATAAAGTTATAGACTCCTTTTGATGATAAATCAGCTATACAGAGGTCCCTTTTTGACCTCCTGAACATATTTTTGGCCAAAGAGTCTTCGATCTCGGGCTTTCTATACATACTCATAGACTCCTTCTGATGCTTCATAAGCCATATAGAGGTCCATATCTGACCTTTTGAACTTATTTGTGGTCAAAGTGTCCTCAAAATCTTTCAAACTATATAAAGTTATTGACTCCTTTTGATGATAAATCAGCTATTCAGAGGTCTCCTTTTGACCCCCTGAACCTATTTCTGGCCAAAGAGTCTTCGATCTTGGGCTTTCTATAGACTCCTTCTGATGCTTCATAAGCCATATAGATGTCCATATCTGACCTTTTGAACTTATTTGTGGTCAAAGTGTCCTCAAAATCTTTCAAACTATATAAAGTTATATACTCCATTTGATGATAAATCAGCTATTCAGAGGTCCCCTTTTGACCTCCTGAACATATTTCTGGCCAAAGAGTCTTCGATCTCGGGCTTTCTATACATACTCATAGACTCCTTCTGATGCTTCATAAGCCATATAGAGGTCCATATCTGACCTTTTGAACTTATTTGTGGTCAAAGTGTCCTCAAAATCTTTCAAACTATATAAAGTTATAGACTCCTTTTGATGATAAATCAGCTATTCAGAGGTCTCCTTTTGACCCCCTGAACATATTTCTGGCCTAAGAGTCTTCGATCTTGGGCTTTCTATACATACTCATAGACTCCTTCTGATGCTTCATAACCCATATAGATGTCCATATCTGACCTTTTGAACTTATTTGTGGTTAAAGTGTCCTCAAAATATTTCAAACTAAATAATGTTATAGACTCCTCTTGATGATAAATCAGCTATTCAGAGGGCCCTTTTTGACCTCCTGAACATTTTTCTGGCCAAAGAGTCCTCGATCTTGGGCTTTCTATACATACTCATAGACTCCTTCTGATGCTTCATAAGCCATATAGATGTCCATATCTGACCTTTTGAACTTATTTGTGGTCAAAGTGTCCTCAAAATTTTTCAAACTATATAAAGTTATAGACTCCTTTTGATGATAAATCAGCTATTCAGAGGTCCCCTTTTGACCTCCTGAACATATTTCTGGCCAAAGAGTCCTCGATCTTGGGCTTTCTATACATACTCATAGACTCCTTCTGATGCTTCATAACCCATATAGATGTCCATATCTGACCTTTTGAACTTATCTGTGGTCAAAGTGTCCTCAAAATTTTTCAAACTATATAAAGTTATAGACTCCTTTTGATGATAAATCAGCTATTCAGAGGGCCCCTTTTGACCTCCTGAACATATTTCTGGCCAAAGAGTCTTCGATCTTGGGCTTTCTATACATACTCATAGACTCCTTCTGATGCTTCATAAGCCATATAGATGTCCATATCTGACCTTTTGAACTTATTTGTGGTCAAAGTGTCCTCAAAATCTTTCAAACTATATAAAGTTATAGACTCCTTTTGATGATAAATCAGCTATTCAGAGGTCTCCTTTTGACCCCCTGAATATATTTCTGGCCAAAGACTCTTCGATCTTGGGCTTTCTATACATACTCACAGACTCCTTCTGATGCTTCATAAGCCATATAGATGTCCATATCTGACTTTTGAACTTATTTGTGGTCAAAGTGTCCTCAAAAATTTACAAACTATATAATGTTATAGACTCCTTTTGATGATAAATCAGCTATTCAGAGGTCTCCTTTTGACCTCCTGAACATATTTCTGGCCAAAGAGTCCTCGATCTTGGGCTTTCTATACATACTCATAGACTCCTTCTGATGCTTCATAACCCATATAGATGTCCATATCTGACCTTTTGAACTTATTTGTGGTCAAAGTGTCCTCAAAATTTCACAAACTATATAAAGTTATAGACTCCTTTTGATGATAAATCAGCTATTCAGAGGTCCCCTTTTGACCTCCTGAATATATTTCTGGCCAAAGAGTCTTCAATCTTGGGCTTTCTATAGACTCCTTCTGAACTTTTGATGACCTTTTGAACTTATTTGTGGTCAAAGTGTCCTCAAAATTTCACAAACTATATAAAGTTATAGACTCCTTTTGATGATAAATCAGTTATTCGATTGGGTCCCTTTTTGACCTCCTGAACCTTTTTCTGGCCAATGAGTCTTCGATCTCGGGCTTTCTATACATACTCATAGACTCCTTCTGATGCTTCATAAGCCATATAGATGTCCATATCTGACCTTTTGAACTTATTTGTGGTCAATGTGTCCTCAAAATTTTTCAAACTATATAAAGTTATAAACTCCTTTTGATGATAAATCAGCTATTCAGAGGGCCCCTTTTGACCTCCTGAATATTTTTCTGGCCAAAGAGTCTTCGATCTCGGGCTTTCTATACATACTCATAGACTCCTTCTGATGCTTCATAAGCCATATAGATGTCCATATCTGACCTTTTGAACTTATCTGTGGTCAAATTGTCCTCAAAATGTTTCTAACTATATAAAGTTATAAACTCCTTTTGATGATAAATCAGCTATTCAGAGGGCCCCTTTTAACCTCCTGAACATATTTCTGGCCAAAGAGTCCTCGATCTTGGGCTTTCTATACATACTCATAGACTCCTTCTGATGCTTCATAAGCCATATAGATGTCCATATCTGACCTTTTGAACGTATTTGTGGTCAAAGTGTCCTCAAAATCTTTCAAACTATATAATGTTATAGACTCCTTTTGATGATAAATCAGCTATTTAGAGGTCCCCTTTTGACCGCCTGAACATATTTCTGGCCAACGAGTCCTCGATCTTGGGCTTTCTATACATACTCATAGACTCCTTCTGATGCTTCATAAGCCATATAGATGTCCATATCTGACCTTTTGAACGTATTTGTGGTCAAAGTGTCCTCAAAATCTTTCAAACTATATAATGTTATAGACTCCTTTTGATGATAAATCAGCTATACAGAGGTCCCCTTTTGACCTCCTGAACATATTTCTGGCCAAAGAGTCTTCGATCTCGGGCTTTCTATACATACTCATAAGCCGCTTTTCCACCGAAATTACCCGGAACAATTTGTCCCAGGAACTTTTTTCCCAGGAACCTTTTTTGCCCCAGACCGGTTGCTTTCTGCGTTTACACCGCGGTCTAAAGTACCGGGGAAGGTAAACTGCGCGCAACTGCTCCTCCCAGTCTGCGACGGACAGTAATCAGTTTTGAGCGCCACATTTATCAGTATGGAGGAGATTCAAACTGTGCTGCAGTTATTGGTTTACTAACGAGGTAATTAACATAACAAAATAGACGAGCACTGATACTAAAGCGTGTTCAGAAAGCTCGTATGCGTATAAAATTAGACAAGGTATGTTGTGAGATGACTGGGACGAACGCGCAAAAATTTCCTTTTGCGCAAATACGCTTAAAAAAAGCCTGAACCCCGTCTATCAATCATAAATAGTGACAGTCTTGTAAATAGTTGTTTGTTACCAACCTCAAAGCGCTATTTCAATCCTGTTATAGTAAATTTGTAACATGGTTTGCCTTGCAATAGATGACAATGTGTAAACATAATGACTTAATATTAAAAGCTGTGGCAGAAAAGAGACGAGCACTGATAAAGCGTGTTCAGAGCTCGTAATGCTAATGTTAGATATAAAATTGTATGTTATCAGCTATTGCGGACATTGGCCGTGAGATGGCTGTGACGAACGCGCAGAAAGTTTCCTCTTCCACAAATACCCAAATAATAAAGCCTGAAACTCGTCGCCAGTCCCCCAGTTTTTTTTATTAAATTCCATATTTGCAGACAGACAACTTTACTGCATGAAGCCACTTTTTAAAAGGGAGGTTAAAAATAAAGAAAATGCTGCGTGGAGTCATCCAACCAAAATGCGGCGTGAACACAACCAATCAGCTTGTGCAGCGCACAAGTCCCACCCCTGAAAGTTCCTGAACTTTGAAAAAGTACTACCTCGTGAGCAGGGACTATCGGAGGGGGAAATATTTACCCGGAACTTCATTTAGACCCTGGTTCCTGCGGTGTAAACACATCGAGTACCAGCCCAAAGTTCCTAGTTCCTGGGGAAAGTTCCTGCGGTGGAAACGCGGCTATAGACTCCTTCTGAACTTTTGATGACCTTTTGAAGTTATTTGTGGTCAAAGTGTCCTCAAAATTTCACAAACTATATAAAGTTATAGACTCCTTTTGATGATAAATCAGCTATTCAGAGGTCCCCTTTTGACCTCCTGAACATATTTCTGGCCAAAGTCTTTGATCTTGGGCTTTCTATACATACTCATAGACTCCTTCTGATGCTTCATAAGCCATATAGATGTCCATAGCTGACCTTTTGAAGTTATTTGTGGTCAAAGTGTCCTCAAAAATTTACAAACTATATAATGTTATAGACTCCTTTTGATGATAAATCAGCTAATCAGAGGTCTCCTTTTGACCTCCTGAACATATTTCTGGCCAAAGAGTCCTCGATCTTGGGCTTTCTATACATACTCATAGACTCCTTCTGATGCTTCATAACCCATATAGATGTCCATATCTGACCTTTTGAACTTTTTTGTGGTCAAAGTGACCTCAACATTTTTTCAAACTATATAAAGTTATAGACTCCATTTGATGATAAATCAGCTATTCAGAGGTCCCCTTTTGACCTCCTGAACATATTTCTGGCCAAAGAGTCCTCGATCTTGCGTTTTCTATACATACTCCTTCTGATGCTTCATATGCCATATAGATGTCCATATCTGACATTTTGAACTTATTTGTGGTCAAAGTGTCCTCAAAATGTTTCAAACTATAGAAAGTTATAGACTCCTTTTGATGATAAATCAGCTATTCAGAGGTCCCCTTTTGACCTCCTGAACATATTTCTGGCCAAAGAGTCCTCGATCTTGCGTTTTCTATACATACTCCTTCTGATGCTTCATAAGCCATATAGATGTCCATATCTGACATTTTGAACTTATTTGTGGTCAAAGTGTCCTAAATTTTTTTCAAACTATAGAAAGTTATAGACTCCTTTTGATGATAAATCAGCTATACAGAGGTCCCTTTTTGACCTACTGAACATATTTCTGGCCAAAGAGTCCTCGATCTTCAGTTTTCTATACATACTCATAGACTCCTTCTGATGCTTCGTAAGCCATATAGATGTCCATATCTGACCTTTTGAACTTATTTGTGGTAGAAGTGTCCTAAACAATTTTCAAACTATATAAAGTTATAGACTCCTTTTGATGATAAATCAGCTATACAGAGGTCCCCTTTTTTGACCTCCTGAACATATTTCTGGCCAAAGAGTCCTCGGTCTTGCGTTTTCTATACATACTCCTTCTGATGCTTCATAAGCCATATAGATGTCCATATCTGACATTTTGAACTTATTTGTGGTCAAAGTGTCCTAAATTCTTTTCAAACTATAGAAAGTTATAGACTCCTTTTGATGATAAATCAGCTATACAGAGGTCCCCTTTTGACCTCCTGAACATATTTCTGGCCAAAGAGTCCTCGATCTTGCGTTTTCTATACATACTCCTTCTGATGCTTCATAAGCCATATAGATGTCCATATCTGACATTTTGAACTTATTTGTGGTCAAAGTGTCCTCAAAATGTTTCAAACTATAGAAAGTTATAGACTCCTTTTGATGATAAATCAGCTATTCAGAGGTCCCCTTTGACCTCCTGAACATATTTCTGGCCAAAGAGTCCTCGATCTTGCGTTTTCTATACATACTCCTTCTGATGCTTCATAAGCCATATAGATGTCCATATCTGACATTTTGAACTTATTTGTGGTCAAAGTGTCCTAAATTTTTTTCAAACTATAGAAAGTTATAGACTCCTTTTGATGATAAATCAGCTATACAGAGGTCCCCTTTTGACCTCCTGAACATATTTCTGGCCAAAGAGTCCTCGATCTTGCGTTTTCTATATATACTCCTTCTGATGCTTCATAAGCCATATAGATGTCCATATCTGACTTATTGAACTTATTTGTGGTCAAAGTGTCCTCAAAATGTTTCAAACTATAGAAAGTTATAGACTCCTTTTGATGATAAATCAGCTATTCAGAGGTCCCCTTTTGACCTCCTGAACATATTTCTGGCCAAAGAGTCCTCGATCTTGCGTTTTCTATACATACTCCTTCTGATGCTTCATAAGCCATATAGATGTCCATATCTGACTTATTGAACTTTGGTCCTCTCCGCACACATTCATAAGATTTTATAGTTTGGATGTTCATTCCACTCCGGGCTCTCATGTCCTTGAGTCAACATCGCAAGCTAATGTCTAGGCCTTCTTACGTTCTTGTGAAACACACCTGCACAACCGTGGGAGTCCAGACATGTTCAAGCACGGCGGCGTGGGTATTCTCGTTCCCAATGCGCTGAGCAGCGCAGCATCGATTGTAGCTTTCGAAAGGGAACGTCTCCGGTTACTTATTGTAACCTTGTTCCCTGAGAAAGCGGAACGAGATGCTGCGCTACTTTGCCGTGCTGAAGATGTCCCGGGATTGCTCTTCAGACAAAATATCCTGACGATGCACCTGTGGCTCATCTACTTATAGCCTCGTGTCGCGGGGGCGCGCCGATGACGTCACCGACCGAGGCTATATTACCTCCGGGTCAATTCCATCGACGTGTTATACACACTATTCACAGCTGGTCACGATAAAATATGTTCCCAATGCGCTGAGCAGCGCAGCATCTCGTTCCGCTTTCTCAGGGAACAAGGTTACAATAAGTAACCGGAGACGATGTCCATATCTGACATTTTGAACTTATTTGTGGTCAAAGTGTCCTAAATTTTTTTCAAACTATAGAAAGTTATAGACTCCTTTTGATGATAAATCAGCTATACAGAGGTCCCCTTTTGACCTCCTGAACATATTTCTGGCCAAAGAGTCCTCGATCTTGCGTTTTCTATACATACTCCTTCTGATGCTTCATAAGCCATATAGATGTCCATATCTGACTTATTGAACTTATTTGTGGTCAAAGTGTCCTCAAAATGTTTCAAACTATAGAAAGTTATAGACTCCTTTTGATGATAAATCAGCTATTCAGAGGTCCCCTTTTGACCTCCTGAACATATTTCTGGCCAAAGAGTCCTCGATCTTGCGTTTTCTATACATACTCCTTCTGATGCTTCATAAGCCATATAGATGTCCATATCTGACATTTTGAACTTATTTGTGGTCAAAGTGTCCTAAATTTTTTTCAAACTATAGAAAGTTATAGACTCCTTTTGATGATAAATCAGCTATACAGAGGTCCCTTTTTGACCTACTGAACATATTTCTGGCCAAAGAGTCCTCGATCTTCAGTTTTCTATACATACTCATAGACTCCTTCTGATGCTTCGTAAGCCATATAGATGTCCATATCTGACCTTTTGAACTTATTTGTGGTAGAAGTGTCCTAAACAATTTTCAAACTATATAAAGTTATAGACTCCTTTTGATGATAAATCAGCTATACAGAGGTCCCCTTTTGACCTCCTGAACATATTTCTGGCCAAAGAGTCCTCGATCTTGCGTTTTCTATACATACTCCTTCTGATGCTTCATAAGCCATATAGATGTCCATATCTGACATTTTGAACTTATTTGTGGTCAAAGTGTCCTCAAAATGTTTCAAACTATAGAAAGTTATAGACTCCTTTTGATGATAAATCAGCTATTCAGAGGTCCCCTTTGACCTCCTGAACATATTTCTGGCCAAAGAGTCCTCGATCTTGCGTTTTCTATACATACTCCTTCTGATGCTTCATAAGCCATATAGATGTCCATATCTGACATTTTGAACTTATTTGTGGTCAAAGTGTCCTAAATTTTTTTCAAACTATAGAAAGTTATAGACTCCTTTTGATGATAAATCAGCTATACAGAGGTCCCCTTTTGACCTCCTGAACATATTTCTGGCCAAAGAGTCCTCGATCTTGCGTTTTCTATATATACTCCTTCTGATGCTTCATAAGCCATATAGATGTCCATATCTGACTTATTGAACTTATTTGTGGTCAAAGTGTCCTCAAAATGTTTCAAACTATAGAAAGTTATAGACTCCTTTTGATGATAAATCAGCTATTCAGAGGTCCCCTTTTGACCTCCTGAACATATTTCTGGCCAAAGAGTCCTCGATCTTGCGTTTTCTATACATACTCCTTCTGATGCTTCATAAGCCATATAGATGTCCATATCTGACTTATTGAACTTATTTGTGGTCAAAGTGTCCTCAAAATGTTTCAAACTATAGAAAGTTATAGACTCCTTTTGATGATAAATCAGCTATACAGAGGTCCCCGTTTGACCTCCAGAACATATTTCTGGCCAAAGAGTCCTCGATCTTGGGCTTTCTATACATACTCATAGACTCCTTCTGATGCTTCATAAGCCATATAGATGTCCATATCTGACCGTTTGAACTTATTTGTGGTCAAAGTGTCCTAAATTTTTTTCAAACCATAGAAAGTGATAGACTCCTTTTGATGATAAATCAGCTATTCAGAGGTCCCCTTTTGACCTCCTGAACATATTTCTGGCCAAAGAGTCCTCGATCTTGCGTTTTCTATACATACTCCTTCTGATGCTTCATAAGCCATATAGATGTCCATATCTGACATTTTGAACTTATTTGTGGTCAAAGTGTCCTAAATTTTTTTCAAACTATAGAAAGTTATAGACTCCTTTTGATGATAAATCAGCTATACAGAGGTCCCCTTTTGACCTCCTGAACATATTTCTGGCCAAAGAGTCCTCGATCTTGCGTTTTCTATACATACTCCTTCTGATGCTTCATAAGCCATATAGATGTCCATATCTGACTTATTGAACTTATTTGTGGTCAAAGTGTCCTCAAAATGTTTCAAACTATAGAAAGTTATAGACTCCTTTTGATGATAAATCAGCTATTCAGAGGTCCCCTTTTGACCTCCTGAACATATTTCTGGCCAGAGTCCTCGATCTTGCGTTTTCTATACATACTCCTTCTGATGCTTCATAAGCCATATAGATGTCCATATCTGACTTATTGAACTTATTTGTGGTCAAAGTGTCCTCAAAATGTTTCAAACTATAGAAAGTTATAGACTCCTTTTGATGATAAATCAGCTATACAGAGGTCCCCGTTTGACCTCCAGAACATATTTCTGGCCAAAGAGTCCTCGATCTTGGGCTTTCTATACATACTCATAGACTCCTTCTGATGCTTCATAAGCCATATAGATGTCCATATCTGACCGTTTGAACTTATTTGTGGTCAAAGTGTCCTAAATTTTTTTCAAACCATAGAAAGTGATAGACTCCTTTTGATGATAAATCAGCTATACAGAGGTCCCCTTTTGACCTCCTGAACATATTTCTGGCCAAAGAGTCCTCGATCTTGCGTTTTATATTAATGTGAGCCACAGTATATGACAGATTATTTTAGCATGATATATTTCCCATTGATAAATACAGTGCAAATAGTTCCGTCTCTTTGGATAAAAGGGAAGTGGAAATAAAAATCAATAATAGGCTGAACTGTACCTTGATAATATGTCCGTAACATTTACCACTCTCGTCTTTTATTTACATCAGAAGGCCGGTAGGCGTGTGTGACGTTGACGTATACATAATTTTGAAAATTGAATAGAAATAAAGATTATATTTATGAATGTATGCATGTGTAGCCTCAGTTCACATGAAAAGAAAGAGACAGAAAAGAGAGAAACTGTAAGTGAACGTACATTAGTACTGACAAAATTACCAGGTTTGGGATTAATTAAATCATGTCGGTTGAAGAGCACGGCATACCTTTAAAATGTTATTAGTTTTATTATAAAACTAATACAATTTTATTACATACTGAATTGGTCGATGTGTCTCTGAGTTTTCTTTATTATGTTGGCGTGAAAAAGCTAGCATACCAGAAAAAAAGGTACAAAAGCTGTCACTGTGGCGGTACCTTTTCAAAAGGTACACCTTTGTACCTAAAGAGTGCATATAAGTCCCTCAAAGTTATATATTGGTACCAAACGTGTACATATTAGTACCTAAATGGTACATATTAGAACCCTTTTGAAGGGTACTGTCCCAGTGACAGCTTTTGTACCTTTTTTTCTGAGAGTGTATGTTTAAACATTATTATTATGTATTATTATTATGAGAAATTGACTCCGCCTAGAACTTAAATGCATCACCAAACTCAGCTCAGACCTTCACACTGGTCTGACTCGCTAATATCTTTTCTAACTAGTGGTCTGGTCAGACTGACTTCCCCAAAAAATCCATTGACTTGCCTGCGTTATCTGAGCAATGAAGGCAGTAATACTTAATGCTGTCCACTAGAGGGGGCGACAGGATAATACGTCTTTTCTACTCTCTTTCCCAGTTTGCATCAGTTTAAATGACAAATAAACGCATGAATTTCATTCATAAATAGGCATTATCTGTGTATGAGAACCAGCTTTACACTTCAAGATCTATCTATCTATCTATCTATCTATCTATCTATCTATCTATCTATATGTCTGTCTGTCTGTCTGTCTGTCGGACTATAACAAACCATCTTTTTTAAACTGTTATTTAAAACGGTGGTCTGCTATATTTCACAAAGGAAGCCCATTTGTGCGGTCGTTGGCGTTATATGAGAAGGTCGACATTCTGAATATGAGCCTACTGTAAAATTAGCTGTCTTAAAAATGCGGATTGATCATTGCAGACTTATTCCAGACGCCTCCCGGTGCTATTCGCATTGGAATTGTGTAATCACAGATTATGAACAGATGTTTTACACAACAAGGATATATTCCCATTGGGTTGTTGGGTTTTCATGTTTTATGGGAACTTTAGACATAATTTCTTAACTTTTATAGCTACTGTACAAACTGTGTTAAACTTAGCTAACTCTAACAGTTATGGGTAGGTCATCTACGCACATGTTACGGACATATCATGGTACAGTTCAGCCTATTATTGATTTTTATTTCCACTTCCCTTTTATCCAAAGAGATATTTGAACTATTTGCACTGTATTTATCAATGGGAAATACATCATGCTAAAATAATCTGTCATTTACTGTGGCTCACATTAATGGAGTCACACTTGCAAGTCGCAGCAGCACGAATTACGTGACCAGCAACATATTCTGCTTCAAATATTGTGAGTAGTTAACAGTGAGTGGTGGTTTCAGACATTATTTTATTAAAGTGCATTTGTCAGTGCCGCACTCGTACTGACTCTTATTCTGCCTGACAGAAAGAAAAGCTCGTAGCTTACTGAAGGCGGAGCGTTTTGACCAATCAGATGAAAGGGGCGTTTCAGCGCCGCCCACGTGTGCAAATGAAATATTGAACCGATTTGTAAACCACAAACGAAAAATGAAAAATCGAGCCAAAATCTAATTTTTCGTTTTTTAAACTAAACTAAAAAACGAATAAACGAGCTGGTTTTCATTTCTCGTTATTCCATTCCAAACAGGAAATGAAATGACCAAAAAGTACACGGACCCTGAATGAATTAAGTGAAATGAGACAACATGCCCCATAGGTGGAGTACATTATCACATGATCATATGACAGATTAAAATGTTATCTGATCTAATCCAAAAATATAAAAAAGACCAAAACAAAAAATTTGTCAATAAAATAAAATAAACTTTTTCATATAAAATAATGGCAATTTTAATAATTAAAAATACATTTTGACAACACACACACTGCAAAACACAGCTATACAGCATAGTTCAAAACATAATAATAATGAATAATTTCAGTCTTTATTCACCTTTTTCTCATGGTTTCTCAATAGAATTGATAAAAGTATAGAATAGAATATATAGTTCTAATAGTAACATTCATTGTGACAACATGCTAATTAATTTGTGTGCACTTTAAACCGGTTTTTAAACCCGGCGAGTGTTTCTGCATTAAACAACTATCTCAACTGTTAAATAACTGATGTAAGATTAAAATAATATCAGATCTGTCTTATTTTAAATAAACACAAAAAACAGAGATGAAAAATTAACATGAGTAAGAAATGTTCATTTGCTCCATCTAGTGGCAATAGTCATGAAATGTCATGTTATACTATTTTTGTCCACAAGAGGTCGGCAGAGACACCCAAAGCAGTGCAATGCAAACCGTATAGTTTGCCGATAGCGCTGCGGATCATCATAACCCGCGGGTCGGGCGGGCCAAGTAATAAAAAAAAAAACATTCTAATTAATCGAGGGTGGATGACAGATAAATCATTATAATGTGCTGAGTTTAATAAAGTCATCACTGTAAAACGCAATGAACGTGCGTCCCCCTTTTTTACTTTCGTTTTCAACCACGTAACTCTCCTCAGGGAAAACCAGTCAAGGAAAACATATCAGGGCTCCACATTAACTTGCCCGGGACACGTGTGTTTGTTTGTTTTTTGGGGGTTTTTTGGGGGGGTTTTTTTGAAGGGACACGTGAAAGATAAGTGTACTCGCCCAACCGGACAAATGCCATGATTAAAATAATTTTTAACATAAAATAAAAAATAAAAAAAATTACTTGAGAATCACCGAAAACGCGAGGATGATTCTGGTTTTATTTCATTTAATGTAAGTGGCCATTGATAGCACAGATCACGCGCATCTCACATGAACACTCAGCCATGTTTCTTTTACTGTCTATGGCAGGGGTCACCAAACTTTTTTCTCTGGGGGCCACATTATCGTTCCTGACTGTGATGGGGGGCCGGGGCCGGGTCAGCTATATAACATAGAATTGTATGACCAAGACCAAAATGACCACCAGCAGGCGTCATTGTGTAGTAGAGATTACTAGCCTGGCACAGCCATCCCCACTACTATATCCACACTACTATATCCACACTACTATATCAACACTTGATTCCTGGCACATATTTGTTTATCTTTACTAGTGGTTTGCAAAAGTTGTAATCGAGTCTTCACACTTTGTTTTATTTAAAGTTATTCTTCACAAATAATCGTTGGTCCACTGTTCTTTGAAAACTCTGCACTCTCTTTTAGGGGTGGAACGGTACACAGAAGTCACGGTTCGGTTCATACCTCGGTTCAGACATCACAGTTGGGTACAATGAAGGGAAAAGCAAAACAAAAATGCAGAAGGCTTGTGCATGTCTCAGGCTGGACCACCAAAGGAAAAATAAATGTCTTATTTTTTTAAGTAAGTTTTATTAATAAAGTAAAGGCATAGAACCAGTTTATTTATAGTGCACTGACAATAGTTTTATATAATTAGTTCATTAATTCAATTAATAAAAATACTTTGATATGTTTGGTAATTGTACCTGAATTAATTGAAAATTAATCTGCTACATTTCAGATTAATATATTTGTTTTCCTTAAAAATGTAATTAACAGTAACTTAAATACTTTGCAGTTTGAATGATGTCCTGCATAAACTAAATGACGGAGTATGTTTTTATGTTTCCACTGTTCGATCGCGGCCGCGCCACACACACACACACACACACACACACACACACACACACACACATATAAGTAAACACTTTAGGACTTTTCGATCACGCCCACACCTCTCTCTCAACATATTCCAGCATAGCAATCTTTACACCGCCATAGTATAGTTTAAATACAGATTAAGTGTCCCTAAGAATCCGCGTATCTAACAGTAGTTCCGCATTACATTAATTAAATTGCACGCAAGTTTTATTTATTTTTATACCGTGTATTCTCCGTGTAAATGTATGCACCAAACTGTGACGCCGTACCATGACGTACCGTCCATGACGACTTTTGGGGATTGCCTCATAGTTCAAGTAGTGGGGGGCAGAGGGGCTGGGGGGCCAGTCAAAGGGGGGTGGCGGGCCTGAGTCGGCCCGCGGGCCTTAGTTTGGTGACCCCTGGTCTATGGTTTCAAACGCTGAATGATTCAGCGTTTTGAACGAATCGGTTGACTCAAAGATTCAATGGCCCATTGAATGAATCGTTTGAATGAATGACTCAATGACTCGCTCATTAACACGGTCGCCTGTCGCCTCCTACTGGCGGTTTAGTTTCAAAGTATCATTCTTTTCAACATTCCTTATTTGTTTATTCAAAAAATATTTACACTCCCATAATCTCATTTAATACAGTAATTTTTCAATGTAAATTATTTTATTTGATTGGTAACAGCCTAGTGTCTTATTATTCTAATTGAATGTATTGATCAAATGTAAGAATTTGAAATGAAAGATGGAGCATGCATTTAATAAAATTAGGGAAAAAATGCCCTTTATAAAGGTTAAAAAAAATAGTTTATAACTATTATATAGTTATAATAACCTTATAATAGTTCTTCATAGTTCTAACTGGATGACTCGTTCATGTCTTCCTCTGCAAAACAGGGCAAAAAAAACATATAATTTATCAAACTATTTCCCAATATACACCGCGTTATTAATAGCTCGAATGATTTATACTTAGTGAGAGAAAATAAAAATCAGTTTTCTCACCTGCCTCCGTCACTTTCATAACAAGACGAAAGTGGAGGCCGTTTGTTTGTTTGTTTGTTTGTTTGTTAGATTATAAATGATGCGAATGAACATTAGTTCAGCTCCACCCACTGCTGTTCTGCCGTGTCTGTTTACCGTAACCAGACGGGAACTGAGGAAGTGACGACATTCACTTAAAGCAGGGTTCACCAATCTCGGTCCTGGAGGGCCGCTGTCCCCATAGATATCATATATAAACGCTAGATGTCTTATGGCGCAGTCACTTCCGGCATCATCGTTCGGCCATCTTGTGACAGTGCTCTGTGCATTAAGGTGAATGATCAGCACGCACACAAATCCTCTTATCTCGCTGAAATCTTGACGGATTTACAAACGGTTTGGTTTCTTACAAACGTTATTAACGTGGCTATAATTCCGAATGCTTGAAAATGTATGTTATAATTTTTCATATGTATGCAGTGTATGTATGCAGTGTCATAACTACATCTCTGACGTTTATAACAAACCAAACCGTTTGAAAATCGGTAGAAAAATGAGCAAGTTATGGTTATTTAAAAGTACATGCACCATTGAAGTAGTGAGCCAGTACACTGTCGCAAGATGGCCGCCACGTGCGGACGTCGACCTCCATTGGCCAGCAGTGCGCACGAGACATCTAGCCTTTATATATGATATCTATGGCTGTCCCTGCAGAGTTTAGCTCCAACCAGCTCCAACACACCTGTTTGAAAGTTTCTAGTATGCCTAATGAGACCTTGATTAGCTGGTTCAGGTGTGTTTAATTGGGGTTGGAGCTAAACTCTGCAGGACAGCGGCCCTCCAGGACCGAGATTGGTGAACCCTGACTTAAAGTCACCATGAATTCAAAATTGATCATATTTTTTTAACACAATATTGCAATGTTTATCATTATTCTTATTGTTTAATTCGTGTGCACTTTAATCTTTAATCAAAAACATAAATTTAGCATAAATTCTCCCTCTTTTTTAATGAAAGAATGAAAAATTAGCATGAGTGAGAAATGTTCATTTGCTCCATCTAGTGGCAATAGTCATGAAATGCCATGTTATACTATTTTTGTCCACAAGAGGTCGGCAGAGACACCCAAAGCAATGAGTTATTTTGTGGTTTTTGTGTTTAAATTAAAGAATGTGGAAAATGTGCTTTTTTGTGTGTTGTTTTCCCTTTCCCTGAGGAGAATTACGTTGAAAACGCAAGTAAAAGAGTAAAAATGTCCAGCTTTCTTGACGTTAGAGGAACGTGTTTTAAATAATGTTCCTGAAACGTTCTTGTTGAAACGTGACATTCCAAGAACATAAAAATGACCAGTTTCCTGAATGTTGCTAGAATGTTATTGAAAGGTTAGTGTGATGTTCCTGAAACATTCTTTCAATCATCTTTCAAAAGAGTAATAAGAACACAAACTACAACTTTATTCAGACACAGCCTTGAACTGAAGATAAAAGACATGAACTCTCTGAAGATCTGACTAAACAACTCCACAAACAGCATTACCAGCTTCACTTTTTATTGCTAACCAGACTGACTTTATTTACTGTCACAGAGAATGCAGAGAAGATGTAGAGAAGGCTTTTGACTGGGTGGAGTGGAAATACCTCTTTTACACACTAGAGAAATTTGGTTTTGGTGATAACTTTATTTCTTGGGTGAGGTTATTATATTCCGCCCCCCAAGCGTCTGTCAGAACCAACAATGCCCGTTCTGACTATTTTCCCTCCACCGCGGTCCACTCGTCAGGGATGTCCCTTGAGTCCACTCCTCTTCGCCATCGCTATCGAACCCCTTGCTATTGCACTGAGGGTTGATTCAACTATAAAAGGTATAAAAAGAATGGGTACAGAGCAAAAAGTGTCTTTGTATGTGGATGATCTCCTCCTTTATATTTCTGATTTAGCTAGATCGATACCGGCAGCTCTTAATATTTTGAAATCATTCGGAATAATTTCTGGTTACAAATTAAATCTGAGCAAGAGTGAAATTTCTCCACTGAATTCTGCGGCTAGGGACTATAATTTTCCATTTATGATTGCACACCATAGATTTACTTATTTAACTTTGCTAATTTGTTACTCCAGATGGAGAAAGATTTTGAGCACTGGTCTTTGCTTCCCCTATCCTTGGCTGGAAGAATTAATTCAGTTAAAATGAATAATCTTCCCAAATTCTCCTGTTATTTTCAGTGTATACCCATTTTCCTGCCTGAACACTTTTTTTCGTAAAATTGATTCCCTGATCTTAGGATTTATCTGGAATAAAAAGATACCCACAATTCTTAAGACATTCCTTCATAGACCCAAAATACTTGGGGGAATGGCTCTACCTAATTTACAATGTTATTATTGGGCTTCAAATCTCAGAGTCATGCAATACTGGTTAAATCAGGATCAGGATCTGGATGGTTTAATATGGAGGCTACTTCATGCATGCCCACTTCACTGACATGCCCCCATTAAATGCTCTTCGTCTCCCTATGCTAAAAATGTCATTGTTAAAACTACGCTGAGAATCTGGAGGCAATTCAGACACCACTTTGGATAACAAACCTATTCTATCTTCGCACCTGTAGCAGCAAATGTTGCTTTCCCACCATCATTGATGATAGCACTTTTTCACAGTGGTCAGCACTGGGCATTATAACATTTAACGATCTATATATAGATAATGTCTTTGCATCTTTCCAGCAACTAGCAGAAAAATGTACACACCACTTTTTTAGGTATTTGCAGGTTCATAGCTTCGTTCGAGACATGCACCCTCAATCTCCCTAGATCTACTCCTATTGACTTTTTTTTCAAGCCCACCCATAATATGAAGGGTATGATCTCATATCTTTATAATGCCATTTGCACTTTGCCCAGCACTTGCAACTATTAAATCTCAGTGGGAGGAGGACATTGGAGAAAACATGTCAGAAGAACAGTGGAAAGTGTGCACTCTTCATCTTTTTGTGCCAGACATGCTCTGATTCAGTTTCAAATTCTCCACCGTACCCACTGGACCAAAGTTAGACTGTTAAAAATATATCCTGAAGTGGATCCCACATGTGACCGTTGTCACCAGGCCCACGCAACTACTGCACACATGTTTTGGTCCTGTCCCTCCCTACAAAATTAATTTGTAAAACATTATCTGAAGTTCTAACAAATCATATTGAACCTCTGGCTTTCACTGCTTTATTCGGTACTCTTCCCACTTCTCTTGATATGCCCATTTGTATTTACAAGTCTGACTTCGTAGCCTTTGTCACACTGCTGGCAAGGCGTTTAATTTTATTAAACTGGAAATCGACTCATTCTTTACGGATTCAAGATATTTTCCATTTTATTAAGCTAGAAAAAATCAGACACACAATGAAGAGATCCTCGGATAATTTCAATAGAATTTGGGGATCTTTCCTAGGATATGTAGGGAAATGAAAGGCCTTCATTCACCTGACTACACATCTCCTCTGGTAGTAATTATTTCCCTCCCCCGGTATATAGATTGGTACCCTGCTTTAGGGATATGTCGGCTGTGCTCAGGATGTTTAGCACCTTTTTGTACCTGTGAAATTATTCTTTTTTTTAATTATTATTAGTTTATTCATTTATTTATAGTTTTGGATGACCATAGTTTTTTTTTTTTACTATTTGCTTGTGTTACTATCTTGTTGTTATTATTATTATTAATATTATTATTGTTCTTTTTTTTTTGTATAAATTGTATTCTTTTGTTATTTGTTGTGTGGATCCTTTTATTAACAATATATATATATATATATATATATATATATATATATATATATATATATATATACTGTATATGTGTGTGTGTGTATATATATATATATATATGAAGGTTATATAAGTATATGTTTTGTAAGTGTATGTTATATTTTGTTTAAATGGAAAATTTAAATAAAGTGAGGAAAAAAAAAAACATTTGCAAACCAGTAAGTGCAATTCTCCAAACAATTCATACAAACCGCAGAACACAATGGATTATCTGCAAAAGCCTAAAAACCCTTAGTTCACCTCTCAAAAGTCAGAATTTATGTCAGTGAACTCTGCCATCAGAATGACAAGTCCTTGAGTCATTGTTCTCAAACAAGATAAAATAATATTACATTTAACAAAAAAAAAGCACATTTTCCACATTCTTTAATTTAAATACAAAATAACTCATTGCATTGCTTTGCTCTGCCGACCTCTTGTGGACAAAAATAGTATAACATGGCATTTCATGACGATTGCCACTAGATGGAGCAAATCAACATTTCTTACTCATGTTAATTTTTCATCTCTGTTTTTTTTTGTTTTTTTTTGTTTTTTAAATAAGACAGATCTGATATTATTTTAATCTTGCATCTGTTATTTAACAGTTGAGATAGTTGTTTAATGCAGAAACACTCGCTTTTCGTTTTCAACAACGTAATTCTGCAGGGAAAACCAGTCAAGGAAAACATACCAGGGCTCGACATTAACCCTTGTCCTTGTCTTTTTTTAATTAAAGAAGCAAATGTTAAATTGTACATAATTATTTATTTTTTTTATTTATTTTTTTTGAGACATAAATAAAAAAAAATTTCAAAAAAAAGTGTTTACAGATAGGGGAGAGCGGGGCACACGCTTTTAGACTTTCTCAGGTTGTGTAAATCTACTTAAGGTTCAGAGTATTTATTTTCCCCTTAATTTCCAACACGGTCTCACCCCTATTCGTCACATACTGCCGTTTGGTCATTTCCCCCTCACGTCCAAAAGCCGACGTTGAGGGTACCCCCTATTCGTCGCTTGACAACGGAGAGGGTCGTCCGATAGATTTGAGTGCAAATCCCTCATCTTTGATTTCTGACGAAATGGGGTTACACATCCAGTGGTTTACCTGCGCTGGAAAGAATGGTTTTAAGACTGATTTTATGCTGCAAATGTGTATTTTGCAGTAGCGTGCAAAGTGCAAAGTAGCGCATATTGTTACAATCCTTCATTGGTGCGGTGAGCATACATTTTCGTGGTCAGAAACCCTTGTCTGAATGGGTATCACGACCTTTTCTTTTCTCTGTTTTATATCATTTTGGGCTACTTTAAAATTACATAATTACAGGACTTTATATTTGCTGTATGCTTAACACATGCCTTAATTTAGGTGGGATATTTTATAATTTTAGATCACATAGTTTGATCATTTCCCCCCAGGGACGGACTGACAATCTGTGAGTTCTGGAAAAGTCCAGAACGGCCGTCCAACCGAAGGCCGTCGGCACAAAAAAAAAAAAAAAAAAGTCTAATAAAGCAATATGATATGAACCGCCAACAGCAGGGGCACTAATATGATCACTTATATGCTACGTGTAAAAAACAACAACTGAGGAAGAAGAGTCGGCCTATAGCCACTGACAGTTAGTTTTATAAGGCTGCACTTTTAAATTTGCTTACATTATATTTGAATAGCAGTGGTCTCCAACCTGGTGCCTGTGAGTTGCCCGCTAAACATTCTATAAATAGCCCTAACTTGCCGTCGGAGTTCCAGACTTCGGAAAAAATTGTATAATTTTGCGACCTTTTCAACTAAACGTTTCAATTTGAACTTTTGCCTCTACAAAATTACCCAACTCTTTTTGATTATACGCTGTCATTTGCGTTGCGTATGTGAAACATCAAATGGCAAACGCTCAAAAAGCGGAACAATGATCTGAGAAGCGCATTATTAGCTCGGGCCAAAAAACAGATCGCGGCCAAAGCAGCTGTGCGGGCTGATCTCGATCACGCGAACATTACACAGAGCTGCGCGATCAACTGAGAACGAAGCATTTAAATTCAGCGCAGAATTCTCTATCTCTATCTCTATTATAAACCCACAAATGACTATGTGATTTAAGCTTGTAAAAAGCCAGATGAAACATCGCTGATATTCTCAACATATTGACGCAAAAAAAAAAAAAACCAGGCGAAACATTGTTCCGAGAACAAACCAGTTAGAAGACATTTCACACCAAAACTTATGAATTAACTTTAGTAAAACAAACTTTTTTGGCAGAAATGTGCCTGTAGGCCCTATTCATATTAAAAATGCTGTTATATTAATATAGTCATGTATTAAATGTAGCCTAATGCAGTAATGTTTGTTTAAGTTATGGCAGTTTATTTATTTATTTTTTTCATTTATATTTATACTAAATGTTTGGGCTACTGTTTTTGATAACACATACAATAGGTTTATAGAAAATCAACAACAAAAAAAATCAATCATGAATATTTTCATAATTTTTCAGGTTTTTTTTTTTAACGCTTGTAAGTCTGAACCAGAATATCAAGATATTTTATTATTTCCCATATGATGGTGAAAAGTAAAAAAGCTTCGCCATGTTATGTATAATAAATATTGGAGTATAACAAATACAAATTCCTTCTAGATTATTTGATCCCTTGAGGTATGGCCCTCGCACACAAAAAGGTTGGAGACCCCTGGTATATAGTAACTATATGTTTTATAATTACAAGTTTGTGTAATTTGGGGTTACTGTGACATTTCATTATTTGTATTTTATGGCATTACATTTTTTGTTTTTATTTAAAGGCTGAGGCTTCATTAATAAACACAACCCCAATTATCATCATTGGTTTTGAGATGTTACTTGCTGTGAATACCTTGTCGGATAGGCTACAGTATTGTGGCATATAGTATCAGGACATCCTGGCTATAGTGCAGTGTGCACGTCGCACATGCATAGAGGCGAATGGTCGGATGATGGGCCTATTTGGGAGAAAGTCCAGGGCTGTTTTTTAGCCCCAGTCCGTCCCTGTTTCCCCCTCACGTCCAAATGCCGACGTTGAGGGTACCCCCTATTCGTCGCTTGACAACGGAGAGGGTCGTCCGATAGATTTGAGTGCAAATCCCTCATCTTTGAATTCTGACGAAATGGGGTTACACATCCAGTGGTTTGCCTGCGCTGGAAAGAATGGTTTTAGGCGACTGATTTTATGCTGCAAATGTGTATTTTGCAGTAGCGTGCAGCGCATATTGTTACAATCATTCATTGGTGCGGTGAGCATACATTTTCGTGAGGCAGAAACCCTTGTCTGAATGGGTATCACGCATAGGCGTCGATTTCGGGGGGGACGGGGGGGACGCGTACCCCCCAGATTTCGTCATGAGTCATTTTGTACCCACCACTTTTAACTTCCGTCCATATTAATTTGACTTTTGGTTCGATTTTTTTGACCGTTTTCAGTGGTTGTGAGGAGCAATATGAGAGAGAAATTTGGTAATCATTGTCTGACCCAACAAAAAAAACATTATAATATTCATTTTATTTTATTTTCCGTGTTCGCATTTATGAGGGAAAAAACAACGTGTCAGTTCTCGGTTACCGACGTGAATCATACGGTGACGCATTGCTGCCACATACATATTATTTTTTCACCTCAATTATGTCTACTAACGAACGAGATCCTATGTCGTTTTAAAATAACGATGCATTTTAATTGTTTATTAATGATCTAGTCTTTTCTAATACATATCTCCACATCTCCGCTGTAATGTAGTCTAGATGCGCCTTTCATACGGACAGGATTACATTATCAGATGGTAGCTACCGTTTGCTTTCGATTGGATTTTTTTTTTCGTTGGTGGACATTTTTTTTAGTAACTTTATAGTTATATTTCTCATGTCTGTGAGGCTTGTCTATACACTGTTTGTCAGTTCATTTTTGAGGCGCGCTCCAATTCACAGAGATAATGAAAGCGTTCCCTGTTCGTTTTCTTTTATTTTACAAAGGCACACCGTTTTCTTGTTGTTGTGAGTTTACACAAATAAAAGTAGTTGCGACTGATGTATTATTATATTCTGTATGACAAGAAATGGAGTATTTTAAGTTGTTTCCACTGTTGATAGGAAAATGCGAGTGATGGCACCGGCGCCTCCATCCATGTCATAGTGCGCGCTCCACACTCCGCACAAACACTCGGATATGCGCTTCATAATAGCAAACATTTATCTAGGTTAACGTTAGAGCGAGCGGCCATGCCAGACGGATAATCCTCTTCATGTTTAACTAATCAAATTCTGTTGCATTTTATTGCGGCAGTTTGAAAAGGGCGGCTGAGACACTTAGCCTATACAGACAAACGCCCAACGCTGGTGTTTTTCTTTAAACAAATTCGTTTAGGCTTTAAAATAAATATTGTTTATGGGCTAATTAATGCCACAATAATTTATTTATTTTATTTGTTTTGCATTGAATACCATTGAATATTTTCATTGAATGCATTGAATATTTGCCATGCACCGCTATGCCATCCTCCCATAGAAAGACACGTTAAGAGCCACCTATTTTCCTTATAATAAAGGGTTTCTATGAAAGGAAAACGCTTAATGTATAATTAAATGCATTGCGTTCATATTCTTTATCACTGAAGCTTTTTCTTTATTATAAGGGTGTATTATTCCATTAAAAGGAACTGTTTATAAGGTGACAATCTGTTATAGCCTACATCTTGAAGATTTTTGTATTGTATTGTATCTTCTGTTATAAACACGAAGATTGACATTTCGTTAATAAAACAAAATAAAAACACAAGGTGTAAAAAATAAACAACTTAGGCTATGTTCTGTTAGATGTGTTTTGACTACTTTTTGTTTAATTATATCTCTAGTTAATGAAGATATAGCCTATTAACAATCATTCATAATCATTACTTTTACGAAGTGGACGAGCGGAGCGGAAAATTCAGAAATGCGCTCTCCACTCACGAGCTCTGATCGGAACAAACCCGAACCTCACTGTCTCCTGAACTTGCGCAGAAACATCAAAATATAACCAGCTTTTTAAAATGGTTTTTAAAACTAAACACTATTTTAGCACAAATTATGAGCTTATTGGCGATTTTTTTTATAATTATTGACAAAATTAGAATATAGTAAAAGTTTTTTTTTTTTTTTTTTACTTTTGGGTGGGCCTGTTGAAAAGTGGGGCCGTGCCTGAGCTACAGGACATCTCTTCCAAAACATAACCTGCGCGAAAGAGAGAAAAAAATGAATGCGTCATTGTACCCAGCACTTCTGAAAATGCACTTACGAATGCGTCTCTGTCCCCAGCACATTTCAAACCAAACTGACGCCCATGGTATCACGACCTTTTCCTTTCTCTTTTTTTATATCATTTTGGGCTACATTAAAATTACATATTTACAGGACTTTATATTTGCTGTATGCTTAACACATGCCTTAATTTAGATGGGATATTTTATAATTTTAGATCACATAGTTTGATCATTTCCCCCTCACGTCCAACTGCCGACGTTGAGGGTACCCCCTATTCGTCGCTTGACAGCGGAGAGGGTCGTCCGATATTTGAATGCAAATCCCTCATCTTTGGATTTTGACGAAATGGGGGTTATCCATCCAGCTGGAAAGTATGGTTTCAGGTGATTAATTATGCTGAAAATGTGTATTTCACAGTAGCGTGCGGCGCATAGGCTACTGTACAATAATTGGCTCTCTCTCCTTTTTATTATTATTTTTTTTTTAAATATAATTTTAGGCTACATTAAAACGACATAATTGCAGGACTGCATATTTGCTGTAGGCTTAAAACATGCCTTAATTTAGGTGGGATTTTGCCGATGGTATTTCAATTTGCAATTGCTTATACTATTGATCATAGCCTACAACTTTGCTTTTTATGCGACAAAAAAAAGAAAAAGAAAAAAAGAATAGCCTACTTTTATAGAACTTTCTTCTCATTACTGATTATGATGTTGTAATAAATTAAACAGCCTACTGCAGAAATGTTTTTATTGCTTAATATGGACATATCCTTTGGCAAAGTGATGGATGCATTCTGGGAAGTTGTGTGTTTAAATGTAATATACCCGTGTTTCCTTCACTTAGACATTTATGCTTACCCCTTTAAAATTATATTAAAAAAATATTATAAAAAATATTAAGACTGTGCTTTTTAATTATGATTGATATTTTGGCGCAATTTTGTGCAACACGTCACTGTGTGCGAGTGCGACCATCGCAGAAACCATTGCCCAGCGCGATTCCACCACGGTAAGTCGCTTACAATAGTCTCATAAGAAAGAGAAATAAATACAACAGTCTCATAAGAAAGAGAAATGAATAAGCATTTACACGCCCAAAATTAATAAAATTACTAGTTTATAGGCTAGCCTATATGCCTACAACATGTTTTTTTTATAAACTCGTAATTGTATTAATATTACATATAATATATAATATAATATATAATTTCACTTAAATGCAATGCAAATTACCTATTAATTGTCATTTAAGTGAAATTACTGAACTTAAATATTCAAGCTTTATATACTGTAAATGATCATTCTAGAATTTCAGTTGGCACTTAGAGGCTTTTGCATCTGAACTCTTCATATATACAGTGTGTGTGTGTGTGTGTGTGTGTATATATATATATATATATATATATATATATATATATATATATATATATATACAGTGCTATGCATAAGTTTAGACACCCATACTAAAGTTGACTAAAAAGAGGAATAAAAAATCATCTTTTGGAAACTGAACTTAATGCCTTAATTTAAAAAATTAGGAAAAATCCAACCTTTAAGGACACCAATTTTCTTTGTGAATGAATAATGTATCGTAAATAAATAAATGTTCTTCCTTAAAATACAGGGTGCATAAGTATTGACACCCCTATGTTAAATTCCCATAGAGGCAGGCAGATTTTTATTTTTAAAGGCCAGTTACTTCATGGATCCAGGATACTATGCATCCTGATAAAGTTCCCTTGGCCTTTGGAATTAAAATAGCCCCACATCATCACATAGCCTTCACCATACCTAGAGATCGGCATGGTTTTATTTCAGTTAGCCTAATAGCTAATTTGATTTGCATTGAGAGATGATCTTATGGAAAGTACTCCATGCCAATCTCTAGGTATGGTGAAGGCTATGTGATGATGTGGGGCTATTTTAATTCCAAAGGCCAAGGGAACTTTATCAGGATGCATAGTATCCTAAAAAAAAATGTAAAAAAAATACTTAAAAATAAAAATCTGCCTGCCTCTATGGGAATTTAACATAGGGGTGTCCAGACTTATGCACCCTGTATTTTAAGGAAGAACATTTATTTGTTTACGATACATTATTCATTCACAAAGAAAATTGGTGTCCTTAAAGGTTCGATTTTTCCAAAATTTTTTAATTAAGGCATTAAGTTCAATTTCCAAAAGATGATTTTTTATTCCTCTTTTTAGTCAACTTTAGCATGGGTGTCTAAACTTATGCATAGCACTGTATATATATATATATATATATATGGTAGGCTATACACAACATTTTTTTTGTGTGGAAATAAACTCAATTTTATTTTGGACGTGTAAATGATTATTGGGGGAAAGGTTATTGGGGATATATAGAATTAAAGCAGAACAAGGATGTGTTCAAAATACTTCTTTTTGAAGCCATTCATTTTTTATGATATTGTGATTGCATGAATAAACAAGAGCAGCATTTGCTTAACTTCTTAGTCTAGTAGTTATTCATATTGTAATATGTAGTTTGGTGATCTATTCTTTTTTGATTTGTTCTTCTCTTTCTCTGCAGGTTCCTTAATCCCTGTCCTTTAAAAAAAAACAGCACCTCATTACATCGAGAAAAAAAAGAGCCACATTTGTCTTGTATCTTGTTCCTCTCTCTACTGTTGTATTGTGTTCTCTCTCTCTCTTGCTGTCTTACAGTCGAAAGACTGGTGTCTCTCATGTCAGGGCTCCGGAAACCAGTGCGGAAATGACCAGTGACTTTCCTTCCGTTACTGCAGGTGTGTTATTTATTTTGACTTCACTGGTTCAAAACAGTATGTTCATTTATTATAAAATTGTTCAATGCTATTCTCTTTTGTTATAATAAACTACTGTTTTTAAATATTGTGCATTGTTTTAACAGAGTCCTTCCTTCAAGAGCTTAAACGCTCACTGGGTGAGGAGGACATATATGAAGATGAAACGGCACTTCAAGCCTCAGCAGACTGGTCGACTCGAAAGAGCCTCATATCAGGGTGGTGGGAGAAAGAGAGACCCCGACTGGTCAACACCATGGTGGCTCGACAACATGCAGCAACTCGGATCTGCCAACATTGTGGAAATGGTCCAGCCGTTATCCATTGTTGTGACTGCCGACCACACCCATTCCTCTGTGGCCAGTGTGATGTCAGGGTCCACCAAGGTCAAGTGTTCCACAACAGGGATACGATGACACGTGCATTTTTTCATCCATTGCCTCCCACAACTTGTGTTGTGGAGAGGGTTCGAACCCAGTGTGGTAAGTTGTAGTTTTTAAGTCAAATTCTTAGACTGAAATGCTGTTTTCTGATAGGTCGATGAAGCCGTCAAGTGCATCTTGTTTAAAATAGTTTCCAGTAAATAAATGTTATTGTTTAATTCTCATCCATGTGGTTTTTTTTTTTTTTTTTTTTAAGAGCGTCTTGTTCCTTTGGAGATGCCAGAGACAATATGCGGTTGTCTACAAGTATCGTCCAGTGTCATCGCAGGACAGTCCATAGTTGTGGTTACAATGAATGGTAAGAAGAACTTTATGGGTTTGGGTGGGGGTCACTTCTGTCGAATTTTCTTTTTGATTTTTCTCAGATTTTCTTTATCATGGATGGAAATCCAGAGGTGTCAATAGGTTGTGTGTTGATTAGATTGGCTGGGCCCATCTATGTGGAGGAAAACAATTAACCTTTGTTTGAATGGAGATAGTTCATTTTCCTGACAAAAGTGTGACTTCCAATAGAGTGCCTTACAAAATTTTGGTCTGTCATAATTAACTTTGTGTATATATTTTCTTCTTTTTCCAGGGCGATATGATCTCAGATTGCCTCAGATTATATGCAAAGCATGTGAAGCCACTTGGAGTCCTGGAGTGGATGACCTGATCCGTAATGACTACTGGCCTGCCACTTCTCACTTTTCAACTGTGTACGCAACAGATGTCCTTTTTTCTTTTGAAGAGCTGAAGATGGCTGCACCAGGGATGTCTACCCAAGCATTTCTTAGAATGCTGGATCAACGCACTGTTCGCTTTGGCCGTGTAAGTATTTGTGGTAATAATTTCGTAACTCCATATATAATACTATGAGGGCATGATGATGATGATAGCACACATGAAAAGAGCCATTAGACCCTTTATAGACAACCATAAACTCATGTTCTCTCATCAGCAGTTTGCACTGAGACATTTATGAAAAAACAGGTCATTCTGAAGATCTCAAATTCAACTCCAATGGCTACTGACTTTGACATCTTTTCCCCAATATCATTTCCTGATCCCAGAAGTGTTCCCTTGGATGAATGGGCTAAACATTGCACAGGCTTACTTCTAAACAGTATGGAAGCCGTTGTAGCTCTCTTTGCGTATAGATTTAGACTGAATGTCAAACTATCCTGTATGTTTAATGGCCAGGTCCCCCAAATACACCAGTGTATAGTGTATGAGTGAAGTTTACACATTGTTTATTTCCTTCGATATGTATTCTAAGGAGTGGTAACAAAGTTTGTACAAACATCCCAAAATGCATCCATTTAGAATATTTTACTTAAGTGAGTATATTGTTTAATTTGATCCGTTTTACTGTTGTCTTTTGTTCTCTTTTACTAAACTCTTCTTTGAAACAGAGCGGAAACATCACAGCAGACAGCTTCCGGAAAAGCTTCTTGCAGTGGGAAGCTGTCCGATTCGAAGTGGAAAAATTATGCCAGGAGGACCACTTTGACTGCCCAGCGTGCAGCCCAGACATGCTTGCAGTATCCGTTGATGGAAACCGTAAGCACTACAGATTCAAGAGTGCAGCAAGGTACTGTGTGTGCATTGACGGTCCATTACTTTGAAAGTAACTGCTGTGAATTCAAAATCATATGAATATTTAAAGTTAATTTGTATCTCTTTTATTTAGATCGGAGGAAAAAGCCATCTTTGATGGCGTGTTCATCGCGAATGATGATGACGTCGCAAAATTCGTGGACTATGTCCATACCTCAACCAGTCATGTAAACTTGCACAACTTCACTATATTTACCTATAAAACACCACGTCCTATAGAGGACTTTGTTTGAACAAGTTTGGACTGTTAACCATCTTCCATGTTTTAGGTCTCTGGAAGAGGTGTCTGTGGAGGGCAATGGTCAGCGGCGCGTGAAACGTCTCAGAAGTCCTCAGGAAAAACAGACGAGGAGGGCCTGGAACTCGCTGTATGTCGTCATGGGGTTCTGCTTCGTGCCCTCAATATGTTCAGGGGGGAGATTTTTGCCTACCCCCTGTACCTCCAAAAGCAAATGGCCTGTAAACCAGTTACATTTTTTGCAATGGATGTGGCATGCAAGTACTGGCCTTACCTCCAGAGAGTAGCAGAGAAATGCCCTGAGCTTCAGGATCTCCTCACCATGAGGCCATTTCTTTCTGTTTTTCATGCCAAAGCTCATGATTTCAAATGTGAGGTAAGAAAAAATGATTGTCCATGACATTTTCTTTCCCTGAATTCCTGCATAATATTGTTGCCACTTAGGTTTTCTTTTTTTTTCTTTTTTTTTTTAAAGGTAAAATGGAGTGGAGCATATCAGGAGGGGGCTGGTTCGACTCTTGGGGAAGAGGTGGAGCAGTGTAACGCCTTCCTCTCAAGGATTGCTGTTATGACAAAGCACATGTCAAAAGCAGGTAAGGTAACCAGTAAATTTTTATCCTGATGACAATGGTGAGCCACTTTGAGCTCATGCATATATGCTGACTCTGAAAATATAAAGCTCAGAATATTCAACATAAATGGATGGATCGATTACAATACCATCATCCTATTTTATTTGACGTGAGGATAATAAGGAAGGGCAGTGCGATATAAAAAATACACATCAGAGGACCATTCACCTACTGTCCTGCCATAGTGCTCTAAGCCATTTGACTACTGTCCTGCGCCACTGTTTCATGCTATTTCTTCACTATCCTGTGCAACCCTTTCATGGGACAGTAATCAACTGGCACAAGACAGCAGATTAATAGTTCCAAAGTACTGTAAGTTATTATTGTCTGCACAGTTTCTTCTACTGCTACTGGAAAGAAAGGTGATAATCTCATATTTTTTTATTTTTGCAGGACGCATAGACATGCTGACGATCATGGCCATGCGCTGGAACCAACAAAAGTTTGACAACTTGGCTTCTACCCTTGCCCGCCGATATCGGAAGGTAAAGACACCAGTTTTCCCTTATGCAAAATGCATAGCGATATTGTAAAATAAAATATTAAATGTTCATACCACATATATTCATAGTCCACATATATACGAATATACTGTATATTTAATTAGTATTGTATGTGGTTTTCTAATAGTGAAGGTACTTCACAATCCTTATAAACAATTGTCAAAGTTGTAGGCGTTTCCCTCATTGTCATTTATGTTTGAAGGCCAAAATAGCCCTGCAAGGCCAGTTGCATAACCTGGAGGCCATGAAAACGGTAATGGACATCTCAGACAGTCAACTGGAGAAGTGGATCTTTGATGTCAATGAGTGGGCAGAAGGTAGGATATACTGTTTTATACTGTTTGATATGGTGCTTGATGTATCACTTCTGACTAAGCTTGGCTGCAATTCCAAAGAGGCTCATTGTAATCGTAGTCAAAGAGCACATACTCTGATTGCTGATGACGTGTGGACAAGATTATCCCCATGGGGACAATAAAGAACCTAGCTAACCTAACTATACTCAAACTTAGCTACAAGTGTAGCCTCTCAGTTACAGAGAAATATGAAAAGATTGTTGAGGCTTTATTTTGCTCATACAGCAAAAATATTTTTTCATGGAATCAAGAAGCATATTTCTTATCTCTTAATTTCTTCCTCTCAGCAACAACATCCCCAAATGATGCTGATGTTGCCGCTGTTGCCAACCGCATAGAGGAGCTGGTGGCAAGTGTTAAGAGGAGGTCCCAGCGTCTTTATAAGGATAGTGACGGATGCAAAGGACGTGCCCGAATCCGCCGAAAGATCAGGGAGGGAAAAAAAATCTTAACTTCTGTAGTGGAAAAGTACAACACCTTGGTTCCTAATGCAGAACAACTGACATTGGACACCATTCTTTCTGACGAGATTGTTTGGCCATGGCAGCTTACACACGGTGGTATGTACACAATTCCATTGACTTTGTGAAATAGTCACATAGTAGGACAAAATCTGTCATGGCTCGATTGTAACCCCAGAAAATATTGAAATGCTAATCTTAATTACAACTGACTTATGTTTCATCTATGTATTTCAGACTCTGTAGATCTAAGGACAAAGAGGAAAGCGTTCGACATTGTGATGGCAGTAAGGAGACTTGAGGAGGAGAAGAGGATTCTTATAGCTGAGATGAACAAACATTGGAAGTCTCTTTGCACCCGTGCAGACACCCTGAAGCAGATGTCATCCCAGCTTTCTAATGTGACATCAGGTATGTATTTGTTATACTTGGCATACATTACAATGTTTCTGAATGTTTCTGATTAATAAAGGCTCAATGTGTTTTAACGTAAGGTAAGACGTGGGGTCTGCTTCAAGATGGTATCCGAGGTCTACAGAGCTTGACAATGAAGAACAAAGAAGCAAGCAACAGCCTGGCAAAGCATGCGAAGAAATGTTATGTTCAAGTTCTGACTGAAACCGAAATTAACTTTGAAAGTGATTCTGAGGAGTACCATACCAGCAGTGACTCTGAGCAAGACTAAACATGGCCAGAGTCCTATTTTTATGCTGTTGTGTGCTGGGGAGGCAGCATTAAGAAGAGGGCAGCTGGGACAGGTTGGTAAGGAAAGCTGGCTCTGTGTTTGGCATGGAGCTGAGGTTAATCATTTAACAAACTGAGGATAATTTGCAGTAGCAGTCTTCTGTCATGCTCAACAACGAGGAGGTCATTTGTCCCCAGGGCAAACCAGCAACTCATTGTCACAGAAAAGGTTAGGGGAGAAATGGACTTTTCAGCATGAGTCTCACCCTGCGCCAGCCATCACATCACTTTCTCTATTGTCTAGTATCCACTATCCATTTCACTGTCTTACAGGCTACGTTTGCCCCTCCACACATTCTGGGCCGTGGTCCCAACATTTACCCCTGTTGGCTTGTATAATCTTTTTTTCTTTTTTATAAATATATTTAGGGCCCTGTTTACACGAGAACGCTCCCGGGTGAAAACGTAAAAATATTTTATCAGATGTGCCTTTCGTTTAGACGGCGACGGCGTTTTTGGGGCTTAAAAACGCAAAAAAAGTGAAACCACCCTCCAGAGTGGAAATCTTAAAAACGCACCACCGTCGCGTTTCCGTCTAAACGGTAAAAATGCAAAAGTCTGCTAGACAGTGAAGGCACCGATCAGTGCTTCACATTGCCACCTAGCCGCCTGGAGTGCATACTACATTGAATTTCACACACTTTTGCGTCACCGTATGCACGCAGATTTCCCCCTCATAACGCTCGTCTAAACGCAGAATAAAAAGTGATCACTTTTGCGTTTTCTCTTCAGATCGTTTCCGTGTAAACGTAGCCTAAGTTTCTGTTGTTCTATTTATTTGATCTTCTTTGTATTGCTTTTGTTAAGCAATACTATTACACTCTTTTTTTCCATAGTAATATTAAACAGCTTTGCACTGATTAAATCCCTGCAATGTTTACTTTTGCACTACCACCACTGCAAATCACTCCATAGCTGCCCATCATGTATCACAGGGTCAGTCCCTACCAGGCCTTTGTAATCACTTGACATGCTCTTCACTTTTTGCATTTGTGATTTATGTTATGTGTCTGAGCTATGTGTGTTGTTTTGTGGTTGTATAAGCTAATAAAAGCCTAAAATGTGGTGTGTCGTCTTAAGTACAGTGTTTATACTAGGGGGAAGACATTTCATCATGACAGTTTCCTCCATCTCCTAGATACATCTTACATGGATACATAGATAACATTTTTTCATGAGATCATATGGTTTATATGTATTTCTTTTAATGTTATTATTTCTGTCTTATTGCCAGGGAAGCTGGATTGATTTGATTATTGATATTTTTAAAACTATAATGCTACATTTATCAACATTTATTTAGATGTTATCATGGTATTCATTACATTATTTTAATAATGTCATTTCAGTATTATTATTGGTGAAACATTACAGTATGCTGTAAGACAGAACACTACAATGTGGGCTGAGCGGGTCACATACTCTATGAATCCCATATCCCTCAATGCAGGTCAGGGGGTTTTTAACACCAGTATAGCTTCAATGTACATATTTAATCAGTGGTTTTGTCACCAGCAACAACACTTTGCTCAGTTTTAAACTTTTCGAGTGTAGTTGGAGCCCATTCACAGCAGACAGCAGAAAAACAGAGTCGTCGAACAAGTCCAACCACCCAGCCCGGAAGAACTACAAGTAACACTAGCGTTGTAACTTTGTTCTGTGTGAAGTTGTAGTTTTAAAATATATTGGTATATTTCTCATAAGTAGAAGTTGGCAGTGTAGAATTTTGGGGGGGATGGGGAACACACTGGTCTCATCAGATTTTAAAAATTGAATTGTTAAATAGGTCAAACTAGCTTATTACCATATTTGACAGTGATTAAACATTGGAGACCATATCTGCATGACAGCTAAGGTCCAGAGCTTTCTATAACAGCTGGTCCTATGTGTGCAGCACATACTGTTGCTAAATGACAAGCCTGCACAAACATGTACTGGGTTCAAGGTTCAGAGCAGAGGTCAATAATTCAAATCAGGAGTAATGTATCCTCTTCAGACTGACATATGTTACTGTTGAGGTTTGAGACCTTTCCAATGATGTGCTTGCTATAGTCTTACGACAACGTTTACATTTTTACATATCATGAAGCCCATTTTGCAGGCGATAGCCTCCTTTATTGTCCCCAGAGGGATATTTGCCTTGAGTTCACATACTTCACACATAAAACTTAACATATTATTTTATCATACATCTGACATATACTTACAATAAAAAAAACATAAACAAAGTGATATGTAGCACATCAAAGCCACAGTCTATTGCTCATCTTTCAACCTATCCACAACCTACACACCCTATATGCATTATATCATGAAGCTATTGCACAACTGCTGCAGCCTCAAGCAACATTATTAAAATTTGTAGTTGAGGTAGGTTTAAATTAGGCCTATAGTTTAGAAATATTTAGTTTACTTTGGGATCCCCTATATCTTATGCCTAAGGATAAGAGCTCATACTTGGTGGTGGACGAAATACACAACTTCCTTACTTGAGTGAAAGTATTTCATCTCAGATACTACTGGTCAAATATTACTCCGTTACAAGTAAAAGTTGTAAAGACCTATTTTTAAAAGTACAGAAGTACTTGTTTTTAAAAATACCTAAGTATCAAAAGTAAAAAGTAAATGTCAATGCATTGTTTTATTATTGTTGTATGTAATACTTAAAGTACTGTATGCCTCTGAATCTACGTCTGCCTACCCTCATACCAATATCACATTTATTTCTTGAACACAGTTCCAGTAGTGGGATTGAATGTAAGATTGGATAAGTGCACTCAACGTCCACAATGGTTTCAGACACCCAAATGGCTGTTCCCTCAAATATTGCCCTATTTACATTTTTTTGGCTTTTAGTATGAATATGTTAACCTTACTGTTATCTATAAGCTAGTGTGCTCCAAAAAAGTGACAAAAGTCACATTTAGAAGACCAAACCCAACGTTGAAAATGAAAATTTATGTCAGAATCTATGTCAGGTTTATGTCAGAATCCAATGTAAGATTGACGTTGATCTCCAACGTTGGAAAGACGTTGTATTGTGGTTGAAAATGAAAATCAGGTTCACGTCAGAAACCAACATCAGTCAACCCGACTTTCATTTCCAACCACAATGCAACCCCTGCAACCAAAATCATCCACTGACTTATGTTACTTTCTACTCATGGACCTTGACAGAATTGTAGTGGAGTAAAAAGTATGATATTTGTTTTTCAAATGTAGTGAAGTTAAAGTAAAAAGTTTCCAGAAAAAAATAATAATCAAGTAAAGTACAGATACTCAAAAAGTGTACTTAAGTACAGTACTCAAGTAAATGTACTCTGGTACTGTCCACCTCTGGTTAAGGTTAGAATAAGTGGGGACTGAGGGTATTTCATGAATAATGCAACATTTTCCTGAGAATTAAGACCAGAGGCCTTTGATCATGAAGACATAGGCCAGATTAAACAGCACATCAGTCCACATGTGGCCCACCTTGCACAGCCAGGCCTTAGATTTCCTACCACTGTCATAGGCCTACAAACCGCCCACAGTCAAGTCACTCCAGGGTGACCAGATTGATGTCCTCAGTGTCCTGGCACGTTCCATATTGTCAGGGAAACGTAGGAAACCTACCTCTCCCTGGTTTTATGACAAGAAAACATTAGACTTTAAAATTATATTGATGGCCAAGCTGGAAATGTTCCTGGCTTTAACGATTTCTCAGGCTCATGTCTCCAGTCTTTCTGGTCTCTGAAGTCTGATGTGCATGTACCTTATGTCATGCACATAATGTATGTTGATTGATGACAAAGAGGAGGAAAAAAATATTTGTGTGATTTCAATTCATTTTCATATTAATTGTCATGGTTCTTTCTTGACCTGAAAAATCATTGCTGACCCATGTACCATTGATGAAAATTGATAAATGTGCCTCTTCTCTTCATTGGGAATGTTTGAAATGTCTTAATAACTCTCATAATTGTTCTGAACAGACAACCATGATAAAAAAAACAGTCCTGTGTGCAAGCGATCAGAGGTAAAAAAGGATGCAGTCTTTCAGTAATACATCCTGATGACGGAGGCATCTATCACCAGGGATAGGAGCCCATTTACTTTGCTCCAAAATTACCATAAATACTGACTAAAATGTACATGATCAGTTAGTATAATGTCAATGTGGTACTTGTTCTGGTTGCCTTAGGCCATTGGCTTTTGGCTTGCTAATCTGCCTTAAGGTGGACGAGGACGTAATTTTCTTTTAGAAAGAAACTTTGTTGTATTATTTTCATGTTATCAATGTGAAGCTGCTTTGATACAATCTGTATTGTAAAAAGTGCTATATAAATAAAGGTGACTTGACTTGACTGTCACTACATGCAACTTTCCACTATCTTACTTTTCCCATCAAATGCAGTACAAAGTCATGACACATTAATTATTCAGTGCAGTCAATGAATTGGACAGACCAATCATAAAATGTAACAATTGTGAATTTAATTATTGACAAATATATACAAAACAAATAGTACAACAGTATAAGTAGTAGTAATAGTATTAGTAATAGTACAGGTCATCAGGCGAATTTGCTGGCCGGCTCCCAGGTGTCCTCCCAGACTCTGCCACTGTAAATAGTCCACAAGTCATCTTACACACAGCATACAGTACAGCCTACAGCTCACAACTAGTCTTCAGGCTCAAGTTTGAAGATATGTCATCTGAAGCTGAAAAATAAAGGTTTACCCTTTTTCTGTTGGATAATTTATTTTGGTTTATTTTAAATGGCGTTTGTCAAACAGCAGTCATTTTGTTCCAAGTGAAAACTACTGGACTCAGTCGCTTGGACACAGTCATCCCTACAATCAACCCTTTGAAGTTCTGCATCGGGTTAACCACATCAGAAATTATGTGGTTAAAGGTCTCTATGTTGGTCGCAGAGGGGGTCAGCAAAGACGCAATGGCACCACAAAGGCATCTGCGTCACATCTACATGTAACTATGAATTGGGCTTAAGACCCCATCAGAGCTGAAGTGGACTAGAAAGTGATCTGCATCATCTTTAAGTGAACTCATAATGTGAACACAAAGAACACAAATGTTTTTGGTTCATTTGACCTCACAGGCCATTTTAATTGGACTACATTTGGTTCGTAATGGGAAATATAACTGCTGTTTGGCAAACACCGTATAAAACAACCCAAATAAACAAAATAGAATTAGCAAATGTATAGGGCAAACAGGTTAGAATGCATTTGTTTCAGATGTCATATGACCAAACTTGAGCCAGATGACTACTTGAAGGCTGGTGTGCACATGTTCTCATGTGGTCTCAGTTCAGTTTACTTTAAAAGGGATCCGAGTATGCTTAGATAGTTCCTTGGGCCCAAAACAATTATCAGTCCCACTTTCACTTCAAAGTTCAATTTGAAGGCTGAAAGGGACCAGATTTTAAAACACTAATACCGTGTGTGGTTATGGATTAAGTGACATCAGCCATCACTTACCAGGAAGAGCAAGGTAGCCAGCGCACTTTGACCTCTGCTGCCTTCCCCTGCAGAAAAACACACACACACACACACACACACACACACACACACACACACACACACACACACACACACACACAAAATCAGTTCAGTGAAGTTACTGTAATGATTTTATCATTCAAATAATGATGTTGTACTTAGCTCTCTATACTGGCGTTCTTACTTGGAACATCATTTAGTTAACAAGAGTACTTATGTATTTTTTGTAAGCTCAATAAAAAATAAGAATCTGTTGTCGCATTCCATTTGCATTGTTGTTTTTGTTTAGGATTTACAGTATGTCCCTTAAACAATAAGAAAGTATACTTTTAGTCTAAATTTTATATAATTATAAATACACTTTATGTACTTCGTAGAAATACACTTAATTACACTTAGGTGCACTTGACTTATACTGAGAGAAAAGTCCAATTATATTTGGCCTGTACTTGTACTCTATCTTTTTATCGAGATATACTTAAAAGTATAATTAAGTATTCAAAGTATACTTGGCTTGTAGTTTTGTTAACAGTTTTGATCGAGTAGCCTAATAAATAAACAAACTTTTTTTAACATAGTTTTCATATATAGTCTTATGAAACTTGCGAAAATATTGTTTAGAATATTGACATAAACCATATGTTTCTAATTCTGCATATCTGAAATTTTGTGTTGGCTAGTCCACTGGCATCGGTACATCGGAATTTACTTTAATTCTACTTTACTCTTTCACCACCATTGACTGAATTTTCCAGCTATCCATGTTAGGATAGGATTGTTATACGGTAGGATGTGCTATGACACATCTTCTAATACAGAAACTCTGGATCAAAACACAGGAGAAGAAGAAGCTGAACCAAGTGATAGTAGATTATTCACTCAAATGTAAAATAACGTGATCATCAAACATTAAAAAGCTTGTAAATCAAAACTGCTTAATATTACCAAATGAAATGAAGCGTAACACATGACTGTGAAGCTTTGGGGTTGTTGGACTCGATCTACTCCACTTGTGTTTTCCTGTTTTGATCATCATTCTGAATCTGATTAAGGCGCAGTCTTTAACAAAAATGTGATTTTCTCAAATTCTTTGTTTAAAATGTTGCCTTTATGAAACTTACCGACATTCAAGTGTTGATAAAAAAGAAAGCATGAAGTACAGTTAAATGTATTTTTCAAGTATAAAAAATATCTACATTTGAACATAGTAGTATACTGCAAGTGCAAAATAATATATAAATAGTATAATGTTATCTTCACTTAGAGAAACTTGCACTTGTGATAGGGTTGATAACTACTGCTCAGTGTTACCGTTTTGTCTCATGTGGATTGAAAGATGAGACAGACATGAGTCAAGAGATAATCAGACAGCCTAATGAAAAATGTGGTTCTACATCTTACCCCATTCATCCGTCTTTCCAATATCTTATCGTATAGATACATTGTCTGTCGACTGCATTTGCAACCTTAAATGACAAAGGCAAAAAAAAGTTTGGTTCACTTCAAATGGGTCTGAGTTTGCTTGAGGTGTTCATTTATCACTGAGTCACTGTTCTTAGTTCACTTTGAGGGCTGAAAGAGACCAAGTGTGAATACACCCTGAGTTTGGTCCAATTAAAGGGGGCTACATGCAAAAACACCTTTACACCCAACACATGGCTGCTGATATACACATGGGGTGCAAAGAATAGAAACAAATATACACAACACTTCACAAATATAAGAATGTCTACTTGCTTTTTGTTTTCTTCTTTTTGGCCAGGGTAGCGGGTGGGGCTTGTGTGGCTCCTGTACCTGTGGCTTAGGGGTGCAAGGGGAAAAGATTAAGAATTATATATTCAGTATCTTGGGGAAGTTGCTTAATTAATAGAAGGGGGTGAAATTCACATTGGTTAACTTTATATTACAGTTTTTCTCGATTGCTTAAACACATTTCTTGAAACTATGCCTCGTATTCTCAAAACTATAAACACAAATCCATAACGTCTCACCCAATTCCCCAAACATCCTATTTTCAGGTCAAAATGAAGCTCTACACTCAAAACCATTCACTCTTGCTGAAAAACCAAACTTTGCCCTCAGACAGGACACACAAGCCATCAAAATCACACACACTACAACATAGTCACTGGTGCAATAAATTCAAAACAACATTTCCAAAACTGGTAAGTTATGTTGCTTGTGGTTCCCCCCTCACAAACCTTTTCACATGATGAACACAAAAGACACAACCAGTGGATACATTGGCGCATTTTTATTCATACACAGAAAACACACACACACAAAAAAAAATGTTTTCCTGTTTTACTCTTTTTTTTTTTTACTCTCTCCTCAATTTTTTTTTTTCAACATATGACAGTAAAAGAGCACACACAAACCATATTCTAATATGGAATTCGAATTGTATTGGAATGGTAAAGAGTGTTGGACATGACAGGAGGGTCTCCACTCAAGGAGACAATATGATGTACACGTCTAAGAATGTTCCACATGTGGTTGAAATACCATCATTGGCCTAGAAAGATAACATTCTGGGAGTCCAGACTATAAAGGAGAAAGGATGCCCTCCCTTCACTGTCACACTCTGCAGCCACTCTGTGTGACTGTACGACTGCTGGCCTTTTCTTGCAAGAAAATAAACCTCATCAAAGACTATTGGAAATGTTTGTCTCTTATTCAGTGATAGAATTTTGTTTGTCACCACACCTCCCTGAAGGCTCTCGAGGCGACGGTAAAGCGACTCAAATTTGGCCTTGGCCAAATTTGGGCCCAGCCTCCCTCATAGTCATACCATTGACTAAGACATGGGCAACTAGAGTGGCTTGAATTTCATCTGAGACTGCTTGTCTTCTTATCCTTGCCCTTCCTCCTCCTCATTCTTATCCCTCCTCAATCTCTTCCTTCACGTCTTTCTGGATCCATTGTTCCAAAACTCAATAAACTGATTTGGGCCCTTTTATATATCTATTGAAGATTCTGATTGATGTGTGTTAAATTTTGACTCTTAGTGTTTCCACCTGGATAATTGTGTGCTAACTGAGCTGAAGCTGTGCTGACTTGAGTGAACAATATTGAATGCTAGTGCTTTATACATGACAACATGGTCTAAGCAATGAGAAATGAAGGGATTTGTGTGTAGAGTTTTGCAGTGACAGTTCAACAAATCTGACTCATGTGTCAAAACAGGGAATAGTGTTTATAGTTTAGTGAAATGGGTGTGCTTTTTGATAAATGGCATTATGGTTTTGAAATTTTAGTTCAAAAGCCTGGTTATAGTGTTTAAGCAATCGAGAAAAACTGTAATACAATGATTACAAAACCATGGAGCCTATTTACAGATGCGGTGCAAGGCAAGATTACTTACTTTGTCTTTTCTTTAGTTGACGTTGAATGGATGGTGGGGCTCGTCTGCCTTGGCTTGGTTTGGATAATGGGGCTTAAAGGCCTCATTATACTTCTGCGTCGGACCTACGCCGGAGCCTATACGCCGTAGGCAACGTGTTGGTTTTAATTTATACTTCTGTGTCGTTGTCCGCGTTGACGCGCACCTAGGGAGCATGTGAAACCCCGAGGGAGGGGTTCTGGCAGACCAATCACAGCGCTTGTGTCCGCGTAGAATTGACGCGTTGTTACATTTTTGGAGAGGTGCACGTCAGGGTACGCCGTAGGGTACGCGCGCTACACACAGCCTACGACGTAGCTACGGCGGCAGTTCGACGCAGAAGTATAAATAGGCCTTAAGGTGCAAGGGAAAAAGGTTAAGCATTTTATATTCAGTATCTTGGAGGAGTGGCTTAATTAATTAAAAGAGGTGAAATTCCCCCTGTGTAACTTGTTTTATATTATGCACTGATTGCAAAAAAAAAACATAGGATAAATTTACAGATGTGGTGCAATGCAAGATTACTTACTTTGTCTGTTCCTGGGTGGTAGAGGCTCCACAGGCTGCTGAGCCTGAGAGTCGATCGTAAACAGTTCAAGTGTAATAATTTGCTGGTCTTGTGGGATTAGCTGGTCTATGGGCAGGGGCTGGTCTTGCTGGAGGGGCTGGTCTTGCTGGGGCTGGAGGGGCAGGGCCTGGTCTAGCTGGGGCTGGTCTTGGTGGAGGGGCTGGTCTTGCTGGGGCTGGAGGGGCAGGGGTTGGTCTTGCTGGGGCTGGAGGGGCAGGGGCTAGTCTTGCTGGGGCTGGTCTTGGTGGAGGGGCTGGTCTTGCTGGGGCTGGTCTTGGTGGAGGGGCTGGTCTTGCTGGGGCTGGAGGGGCAGGGGCTGGTCTTGCTGGGGCTGGAGGGGCAGGGGCTGGTCTTGCTGGGGATGGAGGGGCTGGGGCTGGTCTTGCTGGGGCTGGTCTAGGTGCAGGGGCTGGTCTTGCTGGGGCTGGGGCACATCTGTTGTGAAGTTTGCAAAAATATAAATTCAGTACACATTGTCAAGGAAATCAACAACAAACACTAATGAACTATACATAAAATTATCTTACCATTCAGTTTGATTATGAAGTCATATGCCCTCTTCATGCTGGTTAAGAAAGGCGTGTGTTTTTGCATTGGTGGCAGATGCGTGACTACATCTGCCATCAACTTGCCTGTGCCCTTGTGCCTCTGGCTTATAAATAATATGGGCATATAGCCCAAGGCAGAAAGTTTTTGGACCTGAAATGAAACAAAATAATTAACACATTTCCAATATATTATATTGCTACATTACTACATATATGGCAGTCCGTCTACAATTTAAAGACCTAATCTGGCAAAAACTATTTGTTCACGCTTTCAACAAGTGTTAAGTATTATTAAAGACATGTTGTAAAATTAATACACAGAAATATTAATTCATGAGTATTTCTTAAATTGCAACTGTCAGTGCTCGATTTTGTTTGAAGATAATTAATCAGATGTTGTTACAGTAATGAAGATGGCGTCTACTCCACACTGACTTTGAATCAGAAACAGAGGGCAGTTTACTTGGTGTATAAACTAGCTACTATTTGATTCATAGTTCATCCCTATCCCTGCTATCCCTGCCATCAAGTATTCACAAGTATTTTAAAGATAAGTGTAGTCTAGAATATTTCCATCTTATGTACATACACCAATGTATTTTCAAGATTTTTTTTTTCACAACAGAAGTACACCTGCATAAAATGAAAGTATCTTTACATATTGTCTAAGGAGAGCTTTTTGACAAACTGTTTATCAGAGCAACTTGTATGTGATGTACATTTATCACTTGAGCATCATGTGTGCTGCCAAAGCAATTTAATAGGGATGTACAGTATGGTGTGGTTTTTAAACGATTGTCTGTTCATGCTGTTCATACTCAAATTTCATACTGACAAGATGTGCCAACTTCCAACATCCAGGCACGAATGTGAATCCTGGTACACAGCACACAGCATGGCTGCTATGTCTTCTGTCCATCAACAAACATGATACCAAATACTGTATGTACTTTGGGCTTAATATTGATTACCACTCAATTAATGAAGCATAAGCATTTTTACTTACAGCTATTTGGGCAGAGGCCACCACCCGAGATGCATTTTTGTTTTTGATGACCCTCTGGCCCCAGTCATCATTAATTTTTTTGAATAACCGCTTGCTTGGCAGTGTGGCAAAACAAGCACTGCAGGTTTTGCGGTTGGCCTGCTGACAGACCTGGCAGCTTGGGCAAGGCCTGAATTTTGGCTTTGTCATTCTAAAATGTACACACATACAAAAAATATAAATATTAAATATCATACAGGGATCCAAACACACATACAGTAAGTACAAGAAAGACAGAGCTAGTCAATCTATTAGCACGTGTCATACAGCAGTAGGCTATGCTTAACGTATCACTTTTCTAACATTATCAAAGGCAATACTAGATCTGGATGCTTGCAAGCTGGCAAATTATTTAAGTGCAGAAAAGGTGTGAAACAAAGTCGCCAAGCGAGCTATTTGCTTTCCTGTAGTCATAAACCATCTTTGAATACTGACATTCCTCACAAAACTTAAGTTTGATTTACCTCATGCCAACAGCAATCTTTATTTTAAAGGTTGGCCTATATTGTGCAGACTCCTGCAAATTTAATTTGGTGCAATACCAGGTATTATGCCAGTCTATATTCATTAAATTGGTAAATGATGTACTTAAAACAACACCAACAAATTAATCTATATTCTCTGATCCCGACCTTTACACTTTCAGTTGATTACAGTGAGTGAAGAAGAGGCAGCAACCCAGGTCCTCCGTCCCTCTAAAAAGCTACCACCACTCAGATGGTTAAGGAACCTGTAGAGAAAGAGAAGAACAAATCAAAAAAGAATAGATCACCAAACTACATATTACAATATGAACTACTAGACTAAGAAGTTAAGCAAATCCTGCTCTTGTTCATTCATGCAATCACAATATCATAAAAAATGAATGGCTATTCATTATTTAGAAGTATTTTGAACACATCCTTGTTCTGCTTTAATTCTATATATCCCCAATAACCTTTCCCCCAATAATCATTTACACGTCCAAAATAAAATTTAGTTTATTTCCACACAAAAAAAAATGTTGTGTATATGTATAGCCTACCGGTATATATATAAATATATATATATATATATATATATATATATATATATATATACACACACACACTGTATATGAAGAGTTCAGATGCAAAAGCCTCTAAGTGCCAACTGAAATTTTCTTCTAGAATGATCATTTACAGTATATAAAGCTTGTATTTTTAAGTTTAGTAATTTCACTTAAATGACAATTAATAGGTAATTTGCATTGCATTTAAGTGAAATTATTAAACTTAAATATACAAGCATGATAAAAATGACCATTCTAGAAGAAAATTTCAGATGGCACTTAAAAGCTTTTGCAACTGAAATCGTCATATATATATATATATATATATATAATAAAATTACGAGTTTATAAAAAATAAGAAAATTCTAGAATTCTAGAAGAAAATTTCAGATGGCACTTAAAGGCTTTTGCATCTGAACTCGTCATATTATATATTATATGTAATATTAATACAATTACGAGTTTATAAAAAAAACATGTTGTAGGCATATAGGCTAGCCTATAAACTCGTAATTTTATTAATTTTGGGCGTGTAAATGCTTATTCATTTCTCTTTCTTATGAGACTGTTGTATTTATTTCTCTTTCTTATGAGACTATTGTAAGCGACTTACCGCGGTGGAATCGCGCTGGGCAATGGTTTCTGCGATGGTCGCACACAGTGACGTGTTGCACAAAATTGCGCAAAAATATCAATCATAATTAAAAAGCACAGTCTTAATATTTTTTTATAATATTTTTTAATATAATTTTAAAGGGGTCAGCATAAATGTCTAAGTGAATGAAACACGGGTATATTACATTTAAACACACAACTTCCCAGAATGCATCCATCACTTTGCCAAAGGATATGTCCATATTAAGCAATAAAAACATTTCTGCAGTAGGCTGTTTAATTTATTACAACATCATAATCAGTAATGAGAAGAAAGTTCTATAAAAGTAGGCTATTGTTTTTTTCTTTTTCTTTTTTTTTGTCGCATAAAAAGCAAAGTTGTAGGCTATGATCACTATAGTATAAGCAATTGCAAATTCAAATACCATCGGCAAAATCCCACCTAAATTAAGGCATGTTTTAAGCCTACAGCAAATATGCAGTCCTGCAATTATGTCGTTTTAATGTAGCCTAAAGTTATATTTAAAAAAATAAATAAATAAAAAGGAGAGAGAGATAGAAAAAGTCGTAATACCGATTTAGTCAAGGATTTCTGCCCCACGAAAATGTATGGTCACCGCGCCAATTATTGTACAGTAGCCTATGCGCCGCACGCTACTGTGAAATACACATTTTCAGCATAATTAATCACCTGAAACCATACTTTCCAGCTGGATGGATAACCCCCATTTCGTCAAAATCCAAAGATGAGGGATTTGCATTCAAATATCGGACGACCCTCTCCGCTGTCAAGCGACGAATAGGGGGTACCCTCAACGTCGGCATTTGGAGGTGAGGGGGAAATGATCAAACTATGTGATCTAAAATTATAAAATATCCCATCTAAATTAAGGCATGTGTTAAGCATACAGCAAATATAAAGTCCTGTAAATATGTAATTTTAATGTAGCCCAAAATGATATAAAAAAAGAGAAAGGAAAAGGTCGTGATACCCATTCAGACAAGGGTTTCTGCCTCACGAAAATGTATGCTCACCGCACCAATGAATGATTGTAACAATATGCGCTGCACGCTACTGCAAAATACACATTTGCAGAATAAAATCAGTCGCCTAAAACCATTCTTTCCAGCGCAGGCAAACCACTGGATGTGTAACCCAAGGGCGTAACTTTGGGTCTACCATTGGGGGGGTTAAACTCGCGGCATATTTATTAATTAATTAATTTATTGAATAATTTTCTTGTGTAAAAGGTAACATGCTAATTTGCCGTTCCTGTATTAGAAATACATTGTGAGACTTTTACTGATTTAGGCTACTTAATGTAAATGCAGCTGTTCACTTGACTATGTATGCCATAATGACACAGTAGTTAAATTAAGTGTTTCTCAAACTTTCTCTGCCATTCCCCACTTCGGAGGTAGGAAAGGGTTCCGAGCCCTCCTGTCCCCAATCACCCCAACAAAATGTTAATAAACTAGGCTTTAAGTTTAACTCTTAAAATGTATTTAATTAACATCACATTTTAAAAACTTTACATCAAATAACAGCATTAAAAACTTTCAAATAGAGAAAATGAAAGTGCAATTATATTATCACTTTGCATGAAATAAGACTCAAAAGTAGATTAAAAAAAAATGTGTGTTTGCATTTAGCCTCTGATAACATCAAATTCAGAAACTGAGAAAATACAAGTGTGGACTAACGTTAGTTGTGCTTTGATTCCTTTTGTCACTTTGCAAACTCCATGCAAAAAGAACAAAATAATAATAATAATAAAAAAATTAAATAATAATAATCTCAAATTGAGCCGGAGGTGGTAAATTCCTAATAATGTACGTAATTTTTTTTTTTTTTAGGTATTTTAATAAGATAGCAGCTAACGTTACCTAAAATACGTTGCGCATACAGCTCAACTAACGCGATCGTTATAAAGGTGTTTGAACAACAAAACACATCCACTTGCACATATTTGACAATCGGAATATCATATATATCCTGCTATAGCTAACAAATTTGTGAAATTTTGAATAAAAAAGGAAATAAAAGCAGATCATCAGTCATTCAGCGCGGCTGCGGTGTGACAAGCAATGAATGACGCGTCTCCATGGGAACCATAAAGTGATATATCAATAACGGTCGCCTTGAAAAACTTTTAAACTTACGTGTGTAAAGGTTAAGTAAGGCTTACATTTAAACGTGTCTTTGTTTTGTTTTGAGTGTATGGTCAATAAATAAAGGAATTAAAAAGTTGGGCACAAATCCTGTTTGTCGCGCCCCACTTGTCATGTCTCTATTTCCCACCAGTGGGCCGCGCCCGCGCCCCACACTTTGAAAAACGCCGAGCTAATATAGGGGTACCTCCGTTTGGTCAGGATTTTTCCTCTTTTTGGCTGGTGTCGACCAACAATGAAAAATCGTTGTCTGGCTACCTTTCAGTGTCCTTTTCATCTTTCCATCCGTTAGCATGCTTCTCCAACCATTCATCCCAGCGACTGCGCAAAATAGTTAACAAACTTGGTAGAGAAAGCGGGTTGGGTAATACCAAGTAGTCGGTGCGGTGGGCGGGGGTACATTACAGATTTTTTTAAAATATGATACTATCTTTCTTGCTGGCAAATGAAATTAATAAAGAAAACGAACAAAAGTATTAATTCGGAATATTTCATATTTATTTTAATCTGAATGATGTGATGATATTGGGGGGGTTATATTAGCTGGATCTGATTTTTGAGGGGGTCATGACCCCCGTAACCCCCGTGCAAATTACGCGCTGTAACCCCATTTCGTCAGAATTCAAAGATGAGGGATTTGCACTCAAATCTATCGGACGACCCTCTCCGTTGTCAAGCGACGAATAGGGGGTACCCTCAACGTCGGCTTTTGGACGTGAGGGGGAAATGACCAAACGGCAGTCTTACCCCTTTTCCACCAAGGCAGAGCTGGTGCTGGTTCGGAGCCAGAGCCTAGTTTCAAATCGGTTCTTTGTTTTTCCACCGCCAAAGCACCAGCTCCGAACCAGTAAAACTGGTTCTTAAGTAGCACCAAATCATTGCAGGGTCTAGAACGGAGCCAAGGAAGAACCGCTTGCGTCAGAGGCTGGGGGCGGGGTTACCGTGGCCAACAAGACTGAAGAGAAACTTGTGACCGCCATTTTTAAATAGCAGCTAGTCGAGCTAATAGCAGCTCGATTATAATATCCGTCTATGTAAGTTACGGCGAGCTGCACGAACGCGTTGGATTCGCCGTGTTTGGATGCCGATTTATTTTCGCAAACCCATGAGCATCCATAGTAACGCAACGTCTATTATTGTTGATGCCTTGTTCGAGATGCATCGGAGCAGCGTGGACCGATCAGAGCTGCGGGAGTGTTTGGAGATCATACGACTCCTTGTGCTTTTTGATCGCTTTCGCAGTGCTTTGATTTCATGTGCTGATCGTTCTGCGAGAAGCCGATGCATCTCGAACAAGTCTGGTGTGTTTGTGTTTGGCGCTGCCGCACGCGCGTTGCTGAGCAACATGATACGTATGCAGTGACGTAAGATATAGCTCTGTTGTGGCTCTCTGGCCGGTGGAAACGCAAACCGGTTCTTAGTAAGCTCGTCAGTCGAACCAACTCCGAACTGGCAATAGCTCTAGCTCTGAACCAGCACCCGGTTCTTGTTGGTGGAAAAGGGGTATATGTGACGAATAGGGGTGAGACCGTGTTGTAATTTCACACGTCTAGTAGTGTTTTTGTTTCATTACAGCGTATACTTTTCTCTTGATTTACCCTGAATGAATGAAGTGAAATGAGACATGCCCCGAGTAGACATTATCACATGATCATATGACAGATTAAAATGTTATCTGATCTAATCAAAAAATATACAAAAGACAAAATAAAATATTTTGTCAATAAAATAAAATTATTAACTTTTTCATATAAAATAATGGCAATTTTAATCATTAAAAATACGGAGAATTTGTTCCTCATATAGATGAACAGTTCAAAATGATATGTGATGCAGAATTAATAATCGAAGAGCTTGATTCTGCTGTTATGTGTTTGTCATTGGATAAATCACCTGGCCCAGATGGTATTACGTCTAATTTTTAGCGCCATTTTTGGGACTTATTAAGGGAATTTATTTTTGCAGCTTTTCAGGAAATCACTAAAACCGTGGTTTTGCCTAATTCAATGAGACAAGACAATTTACGACTTATACCTTTACTAAACAATGACTATAAATTACTAACCCACATATAATAATCGCTTAAAACTTGGTTTATCAAAAATGATTGGGGAGACACAAACTGGATTCATTAGAGGCCGATCTATACATAACAATATTCGACTGGTTTTGGACTTGCTGGAGTATAATCAAGAAACAGAGGATGATGGGGTTATTTTATTTTTAGATTTCTATAAAGCCTTTGATATGTTAGAACATTCATTTATTTTTAAATGTTTGAAAATGTATGGGTTTGGTGAACATTTTTGTAATGTTATTCAGTTATTCTACACAAATACCAATAGTTCAGTGGCCCTACCAACAGGTACTTCACCCAGATTTGATATTAAGAGAGGAGTTAAACAAGGATGCCCCATCTCACCCTCATTGTTTATTCTGGCTACAGAGATGTTGGCTCTCCTAATTAAAAACTCCCAAATTCACAAGAAAAAAAAAAAAGAATTTTGTATTAATGTAATGTTGATTCTGGGCAAATTCTTTATTCATAAATGCGAAGACGAAACCTTATTTTTCTGTATTTAAAAGAGACTTTATTTGTAATTTCTTTCCATCGTTGCAATGTATGAAAAGTAAAAAGGCCCAGAAATTGGCTAGAATAATAAGAGACCTTGATCTCTTAGAAGAGGAATGAAGACACCCCTTCTTGTTCTTTTTTTCTTTTTTTCCTTCAAATATACCTAATGTTCTTTTGTCATTATCCATTTATTTGACTGACATGTGCCTACTCATTTATCTGTATTTGTCAATGCCATTATAGATGTATATTCTGTTTTTGTTACGTTTTTGGTGTTCAATAAAACATAAAAAATTAAAATAAAAACTTTTTGATCATTTGATTTCCTGTTTGGAATGGAATAACGAGAAATGAAAACCAGCTCGTTTATTCGTTTTTTAGTTTAGTTTAAAAAAATGAAAAATTAGGTTTTGGCTTGATTTTTCATTTTTCATTTGTGGTTTACAAATCGGTTTATGGGTTAGATATTTCATTTGCACACGGCAGAATAAGAGTCGGTACGAGTGCGGCACTGACAAATGCACTGTAATAAAATATAAAATGTCCGAAACCACCACTCACTGTTAACTAACTACAATATTTGAAGCAGAAATATGTTGCTGGTCACGTAATTCGCGCTGCTGAGACTTGCAAGCGACCCCAATAATGTGAACCACAGTATATGACAGATTATTTTAGCATGATGTATTTCCCATTGATAAATACAGTGCAAATAGTTCCGTTTCTTTGTGTAAAAGGGAAGTGGAAATAAAAATAAGGCAATAATAGGCTGAACTGTACCATATGTACAGTACGGACCATATGTCCGTAACATTTACCACTCTCGTTTTTTATTTACATCAAAAGGCAGGTAGACGTGTGTGACATATGTAGGCTATAAATAATTTAGAAATGTTAATAGACAAAATGTATATTTATGAATGTATGCATGTGTAGAAGCTAGTGAACGTACATTAATACTGACAAAATTAGCAGGTTTGGGATTAATTAAAATCATGTCGGTTGAAGAGCACGGCATAGGCCTACCTTTAAAATGTTATTAGTTTTATTATAAAACTAATACAATTTTATTACATACTGAATTGGTCGATGTTTCTCTGAGTTTTCTTTATTATGTTGGCTTTAGAAAGCCAGCATATATTTAAACATTATTATTATTATTATTATTATTATTATTATTATTATTATTATGAGAAATTGCCTCCGCCTTAATGCTTCACCAAACTCAGCTCAGACCTTTAGACTGGTCTGACTCGCTTATATCTTTTCTAACTGGTCTGACTTACTTTCCCGCTCTTCGGGTAATATATGGAAACTAAATAATATACTTTTATCAAATGATGGTTTTTGCAAACAAATAAAATCCCTTTGTCTAAAAGGAATGGATATGTCAAATAAAGGGAAGTGGGAATGGTTTAAATTTGAAACAAAGAGGTTGGCAATTGAAACGGGAAAAAGCATGTCAAAAACAAGTAAACTTAAACAGAAAGAAATACTGAAAATGATTAACATACTCTGTGGTAAAACTAATGCTTCGGAGGAAGAACTAACGGAGTTGAATTCCCTCCAAAAACAGCAAGAAAAAGCAAGTGGAGCCTTTTTACGATCCAGGACTAGATGGATCGAAGAAGGTGAGAACACCACAACATATTTCTATGGCTTAGAAAAGTCTAGGTAGTCTAAAAAAAGAATCTGCAAATTAACAGAAAATGACACAGTCATAGAAGAGCCTATAGCCAAATACAGGAGGAAGTTCAACTCTTTTACTCTGACTTATAGCTCAAATTTCCACAAAGAGGACTGTGAATCCCTTTTACTCTGATTAAGAGCAATATTAAAAGGATTGGGGAGAATGACAAAAAAAAAGGTTAGACGGCAAAATAAATCTGCAAGAAATAGAAAATGCCCTGAAAAAAACTGAAACATGGGAAGTCACCTGGAATTGATGGGTTTACCTCGGAATTTTTTACGTTTTTTGGGGAAGATATCAAAGAATTGTTATTGAATGCATTTATCGAATGTCTTACTCCAACAATGAAAACTGGTATAATAACCCTACTCCCCAAAACAAAAAAAGATAAAACAAATTTAGACAATTGGAGGCCTATTATTAAGTTATATTATAGGCTATAAGTTATTAGCGTTAATATATGCAGAGAGATTGAAAACAGTAATTGATAAAATAGTAGATGAAACTCAGTCTGCGTTTATAAAAGGTAGAAGTATGTAATAATGTGAGATTAATATTGGACATGCTGGACTATCGGTCTATTCTGGAATCGGAAAGCCTGATTTTATTTTACAAAGCTTTCGATTCTATAGAACTCGATTTTTTTATTTTCTACCTTAGAAAATTTTGGATTCGACAAAAAATTTTGTTCAGTAATCAATATGTTCTATACTGATATTTGCAGTTATGTCTCCTTAAACGCAGGACTAACACCAAGAATAAATATAACTTGCGGAATAAGACAAGGATGTCCAATTAGTCCAAAGTTGTTCATTTTATGTTCACAGCTACTAGTATATCTGATATTAAATCATCCAAATTTTCAGGGTAGCCTATAAAATTTTTTTATTACGAATTTCGCCTTAGTCAGTTTGCAGACGACACTAGCCGCGTTTCCATTACCCTTCAAATTGCGCAAATTGAAATTGCGAATTGAAAATACGCCCAATGGAAACACGTCAATTTCGCCAAAACTCCCATTTATCGCAAAAAAGTTTTTCCGCAGGTTTTTCAAGCAATTCGAAAAATAAATATTTCCCAAAACTGTAATGGAAACAGTTTTTGCGCATTTACAGGTCACCTGACGTAGATGACGCGGTGTGTTTGGACAGAATACGAGACAGAGTTCTTTATTCAATTCATAAAAGACAAAATAATGATAGAAATACTGGATTCTAAACCTCAAAGAAATGCCACAATCAAGACCTCGAAGCAGAAATGAGGGAGAAACACCCAGAAACACCTCATATGTGCCGCTTACAGTATAAGGGTCTTTCCATGCCATTAATGCTTGGATAACACAACTACGTTTCCTTTCCATTAATAATAATAATAATGTCTAGTGCGGTACGTGGCTGTTATATATATATAAACTTACCAACGTCCGTTGCCATGATCGTCCGTTGGAATGACTTATCGCGAGAGGAAAAAATGACGTTTCAGTCGCATAACATCGGTTAATGGGAACGCCGTCATTTCGCAATAGTTTTTTATCGATATTTAGAAAAAATCGCAAAAGTTTTGCGCGAATCTTTAATGGGATAAATCTGTGGTTAGCAATTCATTGCAAATAATTTAAATTTTTTCCAAAGCTTCAGGTCTTCCTTTAAATATGAAAGTGTGAACTACTTGCGTTATATGACTGTATAGATACAGAAATCCCTGTTAAAAAAATAAGTTAAATATCTTGGAGTTAAGATGGTTAAAGATGAAAAACAAAGAGAGGAAATTAATATGAAAGAAAAAATTGATCAAATATCAATTTTCCTTATTCAAATTTTCCTTATTCAAATATCAATTATCCTTAAACCACTGGCTTAGTAGAGATCTTTCCATTTTTGGGCGTTACTTATTGTCCAAGGCTGAGGGTATCCAAACTGATTTATCCATGTCAATCTCTTTACATTGCTCCAAAAAACGCGAGGAAAATTAACTATATATAAATTTATATGGAGAAATAAGACCTACTATGTTGGTTAAAGGGGGGGATCAAAACATTGGATTTTGAGGCAATGTTAGGAACATTTAAAATAAAGTGGTTGAAAGAGTTTCTATTGAAGCCGGATTCAATATGGTTTCAAATTCCAAAAAGTATTTTCAAGAGGTTCGGTGGGTTAAACTTTCTTTTGAAATGTGACTTTGAAATTTTCTAAAAATTTTTAAATTATCTGAGTTTCATAAACAAGTTTGCATCATTGGAAGATGGTATTTACCCATAACTTTACCCCTCATTGTGCCACCTTGTGGAATAATAGAGTAATTTGTATCAAACAAAAAGTCTTTGTTCAACCAGCTTTTCCATAAAATTAGTGAACTTGAACAATTTACAATCGAAGATATTCTTATTTATAATTCTAAACTGACGAGGGACATTTCACTTTTGATTAACCTTATCATCATTATGGGTTTGAACATTCACAAAAATAAATGGAAAAAACAATTGCCAAATGTAAACTGTTTTAAAAATGAATTTCGTATGTTATTATCCTCCTTGAACCTTGTAACAAATTCTAAACAAACTGTAGAAGCTATTTGTTATGCTGCTGAAATGTTTTTGGTCCTGTAACACATATTATTTATTTGAGAACAATGCCTTATTTTTTTTTTATTTTTTACTTATTTGATCTTTTTCATTGTCAAAACTGCATTTTGTTGATACCTTGCCTTTTTCTTTGCTGTTGTCTCCACGAGAGTTTGTAATAAACATTAATAAAAAAAATAAAAATATAAAAAAGACTTACTTTCCCCAAAAAATCCATTGACTTAAGTTCTCTGAGCAATGAAGGCCGTAATACTTAATGCTGTCCACTAGAGGGGGCGACAGGACAATAAGTGTTTTCTACTCTCTTTCCCTGTTTGCATAAGTTTAAATGACAAATAAATGCATGAATTTCATTCATAAATAGGCCATATCTGTGTATCCACTCTCTAGTTTATTTTAAGATATTGTTATTCACACTGGGTTTTGCAGTTAATGTTTGTCCATCTGGAACTTTTATTTGTCATGAGCTCTATATTTAAGAGGTACTAGAAAAAAATATGATTCAACAACACAAACTCTGTTTTTACTAGGCAAATTTGCATTGCATTGCACACCAGAACTAACTCAATCCCATGCTCATTAAAGAGAAGATGTGTGTGTTGTTGCATTCCATTGCATTGTATAGCACTAACGATCTAACAATGCAATGCAATGCAATGCAATGCAACAACACACATATGTCTTGAATGAACATGGGATTGAGTTAGTTCTGCAATGCAATGCGAAAAGTGCATAAATTATATGTTATTCTTCAGTGCACAAAGTTAGATCGTTAGTGCAATGCAATGCAAGAAGTGCATAGCATGTTATTCTTCAATACACAACGTTAGATCGTGTGTGCAATGCAATGTAATCCAATGCAATGCAACAACACACGTTATCTCTTTAATGAACATGGGAATGATTTAGTTCTGGTGTGCAATGCAATGCAATGCAAAAAGTGCATAACCTATATGTTATTCTTCAGTGCACAACGTTAGATCGCTATGCAATGCAATGCAATGCAACAACACACATATTATCTATATAATGAACTTGGGAATGACCTATATGTTATTCTTCAGTGCACAACGTTAGATCGTTAGTGCAGTGCGATTCAATGCAATGCAATGTAATGTAATGTAATGTAATGTAATGTAATGTAATGTAATGTAATGTAATGTAATGAAATGCAATGCAATGCAATGCAATGCAACAACACACATATCATCTCTATAATGAACATGGGAATGATTTTGTTCTGGTGTGCAGTGCAATGCAATGCGAAAAGTGCATATGTTATTCTTCAGTGCACAACATAACATTAGATCGTTAGTGCAATGCAATGCACAAATGCAATGCAACAATGCAACAACACACGTTATGTCTTTAATCAACATGGGAATGAGGTAGTTCTAGTGTGCAATGCATTGCAATGCAAAAAGTGCATAACCTATATGTTATTCTTCAGTGCACAACGTTAGATCGTTAGTGCAATGCAATGCACAATGCAATGCAATGCAATGCAATGCAACACACATATCATCTCTATAATGAACATTGGAATGATTTTGTTCTGGTGTGCAATGCAATCCAATGCGAAAAGTGCATAACCTATATGTTATTCTTCAGTGCACAACGTTAGATCGTTAGTGCAATGCAATGCAATGCAATGCAATACAATGCAATGCAATGCAACAACACACGTTATGTCTTTAATGAACATGGGAATGATTTAGTTCTGGTGTGCAATGCAATGCAATGCAAAAAGTGCATAACCTATATGTTACTCTTCACTGCATAACGTTAGATTGTTAGAGCAATGCAATGCAGTGCAAATCAATGCAAATCAATGCAATGCGATGCAATGCACCAACAAACGTTATCTCTTTAATGAACATGGGAATGATTTAGTTCTGGTGTGCAGTGCAATGAAATGCAAAAAGTGCATAACCTATATGTTATTCTTCAGTGCACAACGTTAGATCGTTAGTGCAATGCAATGCAGTGCAAATCAATGCAAATCAATGCAATGCAATGAAATGCAAACAACACACGTTATGTCTTTAATCAACATGGGAATGAGGTAGTTCTGGTGTGCAAATGCAATGCAATGCGAAAAGTGCATAACCTATATGTTATTCTTCAGTACACAACGTTAGATCGTTAGTGCAATGCAATGCAATGCAGTGCAAAGCATTGCAAAGCATTGCAAAGCATTGCAAAGCATTGCAAATCAATGCAATGCAATGCAATGCAACAACACACGTTATGTCTTTAATCAACATGGGAATGAGGTAGTTCTGGTGTGCAATGCAAAGCGAAAAGTGCACAACCTATATGTTATTCTTCAGTACACAACGTTAGATCGTTAGTGCAATGCAGTGCAATGCAGTGCAATGCAGTGCAATGCAGTGCAATGCAATGCAAATAAAAGCAATGCAATGTAATGCAATACAATGCAATGCAACAACACACGTTATGTCTTTAATCAACATGGGAATGAGGTAGTTCTGGTGTGCAATGCAATGCGAAAAGTGCATAACATATGTTATTCTTCAGTGCACAACGTTAGATCGTTAGTGCAATGCAATGCAGTGCAAAGCAATGCAGTGCAATGCAGTGCAATGCAGTGCAATGCAATGCAAATAAATGCAATGCAATGCAACAACACATGTTATGTCTTTAATCAACATGGGAATGAGGTATTTCTGGTGTGCAATGCAATGCAAAAAGTGCATAACATATGTTAATTCTTCAGTGCACAACGTTAGATCGTTAGAGCAATGCAATGCAATGCAATGCAATGCAATGCAATGCAATGCAATGCAACAACACACATATCATCTCTATAATGAACTTGGGAATGATTTAGTTCTGGTGTGCAATGCAATGCAATGCAATAAGTGTATAACCTATATGTTATTCTTCAGTGCACAACGGTAGATCGTTAGTGCAATGCAAAGCAATGCAAAGCAATGCAAAGCAATGCAATGCAAAGCAATGCAATACATTGCATTGCAATACATTGCAATGCAATGCAATGCAATGCAATGCAATGCAACAACACACATATCATCTCTATAATGAACTTGGGAATGATTTTGTTCTGGTGTGCAATGCAATGCGAAAAGAGCATAACCTATATGTTATTCTTCAGTGCACAACGTTAGATCTTTAGTGCAATGCAGTGCAAAGCAATGCAAATCAATGTAATGCAATGCAAAACATTGCATTGCAATACATTGCAATGCAATGCAATGCAATGCAACAAAACACGTTATGTCTTTAATGAACATGGGAATGATTTAGTTCTGGTGTGCAATGCAATGCAATGCAAAAAGTGCATAACCTATATGTTATTCTTCAGTGCACAACGTTAGAGCGTTAGTGTAATGCAATGCAATGCAATGCAATGCAATGCAATGCAGTGCAAAGCAATGCAAATCAATATGGTGCAATACAATGCAATGCAAAAACACTCGTTATGTCTTTAATCAACATGGGAATGAGGTAGTTCTGGTGTGCAATGCAATGCGAAAAGTGCATAACCTATATGTTATTCTTCAGTGCACAACGTTAGATCGTTAGTGCAATGCAGTGCAAAGCAATGCAAAGCAAAGCAAAGCAAAGCAATGCAAAGCAGTGCAAAGCAGTGCAAAGCAGTGCAAAGCAATGCAAAGCAATGCAACGCAGTGCAATGCAGTGCAATGCAGTGCAATGCAATGCAAATAAATGCAATGCAATGCAATGCAAATAAATGCAATGCAATGCAATGCAATGCAATGCAATGCAATGCAATGCAATGCAATGCAACAAACACGTTATGTCTTTAATCAACATGGGAATGAGGTAGTTCTTGTGTGCATTGCAATGCAAAAAGTGCATAACATATGTTAATTCTTCAGTGCACAACGTTAGATCGTTAGAGCAATGCAATGCAATGCAATGCAATGCAATGCAATGCAATGCAACAACACACATATTCTCTCTATAATGAACTTGGGAATGATTTAGTTCTGGTGTGCAATGCAATGCAATGCAATATAGTGCAATACAATGCAATGCAAAAACACTCGTTATGTCTTTAATCAACATGGGAATGTCATGTTATGGTGTGCAATGCAATGCGAAAAGTGCATAACCTATATGTTATTCTTCAGTGTACAACGTTAGATCGTTAGTGCAATGCAATGCAATGCAATGCAATGCAATGCAGTGCAAAGCAATGAAAATAAAATCAATGCAATGCAATGCAATACAATGCAATGCAACAACACACGTTATGTCTTTAATCAACATGGGAATGAGGTAGTTCTGGTGTGCAATGTAATGCAATGCAATGCAAAAAGTGCATAACATATGTTATTCTTCACTGCACAACGTTAAATCGTTAGTGCAATGCAAATCAATGCAATGCAATGCAACAACACACATCATCTTTATAATGAACTTGGGAATGATTTTGTTCTGGTGTGCAATGCAATGCGAAAAGAGCATAACCTATATGTTATTTTTCAGTGCACAACGTTAGATCGTTAGTGCAATGCAATGCAAAGCAGTGCAAAGCAAAGCAAATGGGTGCAAAGCAACCCATGCAGTGCAAAGCAAAGAAAAGCAAAGCAATGCAAATCAATGCAATGCAATGCAATGCAACAACACACGTTATGTCTTTAATGAACATGGGAATGATTTTTCTGGTGTGCTATGCAATGCAATGCAAAAAGTGCATAACCTATATGTTATTCTTCAGTGCACAACGTTAGATCGTTAGTGCAATGTAGTGCAATTTAATGCAATGCAATGCAATGCAATGCAATGCATCAACACACATATCATCACATGGGAATGATTTAGTTCTGGTGTGCAATGCAATGCAATAAGTGCATAAACTATATGTTATTCTTCAGTGCACAACGTTAGATCGTTAGTGCAATGCAATGCAATGCAATGCAATGCAATGCAATGCAATGCAGTGCAAAGCAATGCAAATCAATGCAATGCAATGCAATACAATGCAATGCAACAACACACGTTATGTTTTTAATGAACATGGGAATGATTTAGTTCTGGTGTGCAATGCAATGCAATGCAAAAAGTGCATAACCTAAATGTTATTCTTCGGTGCACAACGTTAGATCGTTAGTGCAATGTAGTGCAATGTAATGCAATGCAAAGCAATGCAATGCAATGCAATGCAATGCAATGCAACAACACACATATCATCTCTATAATGAACATGGGAATGATTTTGTTCTGGTGTGCAATGCAATGCGAAATATGCATAACCTATAAGTTATTCTTCAGTGCACAACGTTAACGGTGATATAACATCTTCGGATGTTATATCATCCTGACAAAAGTCCATATTTGACCTACCGAATTTTTTTCTGACCAAGGAGTGAGTACTCGAAACTTGACCTTTTCATATATACTTGTTGACTCTTTCTGATGTTACGTCAGACATACAGAATTCCATATTTGACCCAAGGAACATATTTCTTGCCAAAGAGTCCTCGATCTTGGGCTTTCTATACATACTCATAGACTCCTTCTGATGCTTCATAAGTCATATAGATGTCCATATCTATCCTTTTGAACTTATTTCTGGTCAAAGTGTCCTCAAAATTTTTCAAACTATATAAAGTTATAGACTCCTTTTGATGATAAATCAGCTATACAGAGGTCCCCTTTTGACCTCCAGAACATATTTCTGGCCAAAGAGTCCTCGATCTTGGGCTTTCTATACATACTCATAGACATAGAATATTTGAAATATTTTGAGGACACTTTGACCACAAATAAGTTCAAAAGTTCAGATATGGACATCTATATGGCTTATGAAGCATCAGAAGGAATCTATGAGTATGTATAGAAAGCCCAAGATTGAGGACTCTTTGGCCAGAAACATGTTCAGTAGATAAAAAGGGGCCCTCTGTATAGCTGATTTATAATCAAAAGGAGTCTATAACTTTATATAGTTTGAATTTTTTTTTAGGACACTTTGACCACAAATAAGTTCAAAAGGTCAGATATGGACATCTATATGGCTTATGAGGCATCAGAAGGAGTCTATGAGTATGTATAGAAAGCATAAGATCGAGGACTCTTTGGCCAGAAATATGTTCAGTAGTTCAAAAGGGGCTGTATAGCTGAAACTTTGTATAGCTGATCCTTTTTTTAGGAACCTTTGACCACAAATAAGTTCAAAATGTCAGATATGGACATCTATATGGCTTATGAGGCATCAGAAGGAGTCTATGAGTATGTATAGAAAGCATAAGATCGAGGACTCTTTGGCCAGAAACATGTTCAGGAGGTCAAAAGGGGACCTCTGTATAGCTGACTTATCATCAAAAGGAGTCTATAACTTTATATAGTTTGAATTTTTTTATGACACTGACCACAAATAAGTTCAAAAGGTCAGATATGGACATCTATATGGCTTATGAAGCACCAGAAGGAGTCTATGAGTATGTATAGAAAGCATAAGATCGAGGACTCTTTGGCCAGAAATATGTTCAGTAGTTAAAAAGGGGACCTCTGAATAGCTGATTTATCATCAGAAAGAGTCTATAACTTTATATAGTTTGAATTTTTTTTAGGACACTTTGACCACAAATAAGTTCAAAAGGTCAGATATGGACATCTATATGGCTTATGAGGCATCAGAAGGAGTCAATGAGTATGTATAGAAAGCATAAGATCGAGGACTCTTTGGCCAGATATATGTTCAGTAGTTCAAAAGGGGCCCTCTGTATAGTTGATTTATCATCAAAAGGAGTCTATAACTTTATATAGTTTGAATTTTTTTTTAGGACACTTTGACCACAAATAAGTTCAAAATGTCATATATGGACATCTATATGGCTTATGAAGCACCAGAAGGAGTCTATGAGTATGTATAGAAATCCCAATATCGAGGACTCTTTGGCCAGAAACATGTTCAGGAGGTCAAAAGGGGACCTCTGAATAGCTGACTGATCATCAAAAGGAGTCTATAACTTTATATAGTTTGAATCTTTTTATGACACTGACCACAAATAAGTTCAAAAGGTCAGATATGGACATCTATATGGCTTATGAAGCATCAGAAGGAGTCTATGAGTATGTATAGAAAGCCCCAAGATCAACCCAGCTAACACAGAACGTTCCCCTAATGTTATTTTTTGGTTATTTTTTTGGGAACCAAATACTTACGTTAGGGGAACGTTCTTTTTTGGTTTTATTTTTATGTAACAATAAAATAACGTTCCCAGAACGTTGCTGGGTGGTTACCATAAAAAATAACGTTCTGGTAACCATAAACTAACATTCTGAGAATGTTCTGGGTACCAAAAACTAACGTTATGGGAACCAAAAATTGTTAGCTGGGAAGGACTCTTTGGCCAGAAATATGTTCAGTAGGTCAAAAGGGGACCTCTGTATAGCTGATTTATCATCAAAAGGAGTCTATAACTTTATATAGTTTGAATTTTTTTTAGGACACTTTGACCACAAATAAGTTCAAAAGGTCAGATATGGACATCTATATGGCTTATGAGGCATCAGAAGGAGTCTATGAGTATGTATAGAAAGCACAAGATCGAGGACTCTTTGGCCAGAAATATGTTCTGGAGGTCAAAAGGGGCCCTCTGTATAGCTGATTTATCATCAAAAGGAGTCTATAACTTTATATAGTTTAAAAACTTTTGATGACCAGAAATAAGTTCAAAAGGTCAGATATGGACATCTATATGGCTTATGAAGCATCAGAAGGAGTCTATGAGTATGTATAGAAAGCCCAAGATCGAGGACTCTTTGGCAAGAAATATGTTCCTTGGGTCAAATATGGAATTTTGTATGTCTGACGTAACATCAGAAAGAGTCAACAAGTCTGTATGGAAAGGTCAAGTTTCGAGTACTCCTTGGCCAGAAGAAAATTCAGTATGTCAAATATGGACTTTTGTCAGGAAGATATAACATCCGAAGATATCAATTTGAATGTATAGTGTTAATCATTTAGGACTCTTTGGCCAGAAATATGTTCAGTAGGTCAAAAGGGGACCTCTGAATAGCTGATTTATCATCAGAAAGAGTCTATAACTTTATATAGTTTAAAAACTTTTGATGACCAGAAATAAGTTCAAAAGGTCAGATATGGATATCTATATGGCTTATGTAACATTAGAAGGAGTCTATGAGTATGTATAGAAAGGTCAAGATCGAGAACTCTATGGCCAAAAATATATTCCTTGGGTCAAATATGGACTTCTGTATGGCTGATTTAACATCAGAAGGAGTCTATGAGTTTCTAAGAGTAAAAAACATTTTGAGGATTCTTTGGCCAAAAACATGTTAAATCAGTCAAATATGGCTACAGTCTGGCTGACATAACATCACGAGAAGTCTTTATGGTAGGAGAAATATAAATAGTAAGGTAAATGTTCAAGGTCTCTGGCCAGAAATATGTTCAGAGGGTCAAATATGGACTTCTGTATGGCTGATTTAACATCAGAAGGAGTTTATACATTTAGACAAAATCCTTTTGAGAACTCTTTGGTCAATTTTTTTTTCAATCAGTCAAATATGGACTACTGTCTGCCTGATTTTACATTACGAGAAGTCAGTCTATATGTATAGTGAGTTGATGTTCAAGGTGACCTTTGTATAGCTGATTTATTATCAGAAGGAGTCTATAACTTTATATAGCTTAAGTATTATATATTAGAAATATGTTCCTTGGGTCACATATGGACTGATGGACATGGCTGACGTAACATCAGAAGGAGTCAACAAGTAGTTCAAGTTTGAGTACTCTTTGGCCCGAATTATGTTTAGTAGGTAAAAAAAGTGACCTCTGTATGGCTGATTTAACATCAGAATTAGTCTATAAGATTATATAGCTTAAGTATTATATATTATATAAGATTATATATATTTAAAACCTTTTAAGGACCCATTGACCAGAAATAAGTTTAACAGGTCAGATATGGACTTCTAAATGGCTTATGAAGCATCAGAAGATGTCTAGAGTATGTACAGAAAGTTCAAGATCGAGTACTCTTTTTCCCAGTAGTTGAAATATGGCTGATTTAACATCAGAAAGAGTCTATAAATTTATAAGAGTAAAAAAAAAAAACATTTCGAGGCCTCTTTGGCCAAAAATGTGTTCAATCGGTCAGATATCGACTACTCCTTGCCTGAGTTAACATCACGAGAAGTCAATATGTACGTATAGTAAGTTAAGTTTTATGGTCTCTTGGCAGAAATATGTTTAGTAGGTCAAAAATGTACTTTTTTTTATGGGTGATGTAACATCAGAAGGAGTCTATAAGTTTGTTTAAAAACCTTTGAGGACCCTTTGACCAGAAATAAGTTCAATAGGTCAAATATGCACCTCTATATGGCTGATTTAACATCAGAAGGAGTCTATAAGTTTATAATATACACAAAATACCTTTTGAGGACTATATGTTGAAAATTTGTTCAATCAGTCAAATATGGACTACTGTCTGGCTTACTAAACATACAAGACTGACTTCTTGTGATGTTATATAAGACAAGAGGGACCTCTGTAGGCCTGATTTGACACATGACATATGTGCATTGGCATTGCACAATAACTAACTTATTCATTTATTCTTTTAAGGGAAATTATTGCATTTACCTCTTGCATTACAATGCATAGAATAAACTACTTCATACCTCATGTGCAATGAAAACATAACATGAGTGTTGCATTGCACAAACGATCTAAGAATTAGCGTTGAATAATAATGTATTATTATTATATCTAACTATATCAGTTAGATATTTTATGCAGTGGAATGTAGATAGTTGAGATAGTTATTGTATGTTTGTGATGCACTCATAGCTTATATGTTATTCTTCAATGCACAAAGTTTGATCTTGTGTGAAATGCAATGCAATAGCACATATTGTATTTCCTCAAAGCAAAACGCAATGTAGTTTGGGAATGAGTTACTTCTGGTGTGTAATGCAATGCAAGAAGTGCATATAGCCTATATGTTATTCTTCAACGGACAACGTTAGATCGTTAGTGCAATGCAATGCAACAACACACATACCATATCTTTAATGAACATGGGAATGGTTAAGTTCTAGTGTGCAATGCAATGCAAAAAGTGTATAACCTATATGTTATTCTTCAGTGCACAACGTTAGATCGTACGTGCAATGCAATGCAACAACACACATACCATCTCTTTAATGAACATGGGAATGGTTAAGTTCTAGTGTGCAATGCAATGCAATGCAAAAAGTGCAAAACCTATATGTTATTCTTCAGTGCACAACGTTACATCGCTAGTGCAATGCAACGCAACAACACACATATCATCTCTTTAAAGAACATGGGAATGATTTATGTCTGGTGTGCAATGCAATGCGAAAAGTGCATAACCTTATTCTTCAGAGCACAACGTTAGATCGTTTGTGCAATGCAATGCAATGCAACAACAAACATTATCTCTTTAATGAACATGGGAATGATTTAGTTCTGATGTGCAATGCAATGCAAAAAGTGCATAACCTATATGTTTTTCTTCAGTGCACAACGTTAGATCGTTTGTGCAATAAAATGCAATGCAATGCAATTGCAACAAAACACGTTATCTCTTTAATGAATATGGGAATGATTTAGTAGTCTGGTATGCAATGCAATGCAATGCGAAAAGTGCATAACCTATATGTTATTCTTCAGTGCACAACGTTAGATCGTTAGTGCAATGCAATGCAACAACACACATACCATCTCTTTAATGAACATGGGAATGGTTAAGTTCTAGTTTTCAATGCAATGCAATGCAATGCAAAAAGTGCATAACCTATATGTTATTCTTCAGTGCACAAAGTTAGATCGTTAGTGCAATGCAATGCAATCAATGCAATGCAGTACAAGGCATTGCAAATCAATGCAATGCAATGCAATGCAACAACACACGTTATGTCTTTAATCAACATGGGAATGAGGTAGTTCTGGTGTGCAATGCAATGAAATGCAAAAAGTGCATAACCTATATGTTATTCTTGAGTGCACAACGTTACATCGCTAGTGCAATGCAATGCAATGCAATGCACCAACAAACGTTATCTCTTTAATGAACATGGGAATGATTTAGGTCTGGTGTGCAATGAAATGCAAAAAGTGCATAACCTATATGTTATTCTTTCGTGCACAAAGTTAGATCGTTAGTGCAATAAATGCAATGCAATGCAATGCAATGCAGTGCAAAGCAATGCAATGCAATGCAATGCAATGCAATGCAACAACACACATATCATCTCTATAATGAAATTGGGAATGATTTTGTTCTGGTGTGCAATGCAATGCGAAAAGATCATAACCTATATGTTCTTCTTCAGTGCACAACGTTAGATCGTTAGTGCAATGCAATGCAATGCAATGCAGTGCAATGCAAAGCAATGCAAAGCAATGCAAAGCAATGCAAAGCAATGCAAAGCAATGCAAAGCAAAGCAAAGCAATGCAATGCAATGCAATGCAATGCAATACAATGCAATGCAATGCAATGCAAAGCAATGCAAAGCAATGCAAAACAATGCAAAGCAATGCAATGCAATGCAATACAATGCAATGCAACAACACACGTTATGTCTTTAATGAACATGGGAATGATTTAGTTCTGGTGTGCAATGCAACATGGGAATGATTTAGGTCTGGTGTGCAATGAAATGCAAAAAGTGCATAACCTATATGTTATTCTTCAGTGCACAACGTTAGATCGTTAGTGCAATGCAATGCAATGCAATGCAATGCAATGCAGTGCAATGCAGTGCAAAGCAATGCAAATAAATGCAATGCAATGCAATGCAATGCAATGCAATGCAATGCAATGCAATGCAACAACACACGTTATGTTTTTAATCAACATGGGAATGAGGTAGTTCTGGTGTGCAATGCAATGCAAAAGGGCATAACATATGTTATTCTTCAGTGCACAATGTTAGATCGTTAGTGCAATGCAATGCAGTGCAAAGCAATGCAATGCAATGCAATGCAATGCAATGCAATGCAATGCAATGCAATGCAATGCAATGCAAAGCAATGCAGAGCAATGCAAAGCAATGCAAAGCAATGCAAATCAATATAGTGCAATACAATGCAATGAAAAACACTCGTTATGTCTTTAATCAACATAGGAATGAGGTAGTTCTGGTGTGCAATGCAATGCGAAAAGTGTATAACCTATATGTTATTCTTCAGTGCACAACGTTAGATCGTTAGTGCAATGCAATGCAACAACACACATACCATCTCTTTAATGAACATGGGAATGGTTGAGTTCTAGTGTGCAATGCAATGCAATGCAAAAAGTGCATAACCTATATGTTATTCTTCAGTGCACAAAGTTAGATCGTTAGTGCAATGCAATGTAATGCAATGCAGTACAAGGCATTGCAAATCAATGCAATGCAATGCAATGCAATGCAATGCAATGCAATGCAATGCAATGCAATGCAATGCAACAACACACGTTAAGTCTTTAATCAACATGGGAATGAGGTAGTTCTGGTGTGCAATGCAATGAAATGCAAAAAGTGCATAACCTATATGTTATTCTTGAGTGCACAACATTACATCGCTAGTGCAATGCAATGCAATGCAATGCACCAACAAACGTTATCTCTTTAATGAACATGGGAATGATTTAAGTCTGGTGTGCAATGAAATGCAAAAAGTGCATAACCTGTATGTTATTCTTTCGTGCACAAAGTTAGATCTTTAGTGCAATGCAATGCAATGCAACAACACACATATCATCTCTATAATGAACTTGGGAATGATTTTGTTCTGGTGTGCAATGCAATGCGAAAAGAGCATAACCTATATGTTATTCTTCAGTGCACAACGTTAGATCGTTAATTCAATGCAGTGCAAAGCAATGCAATGCAATGCAATGCAATGCAATGCAATGCAATGCAATGCAAAGCAATGCAATGCAATGCAATGCAATGCAAAGCAATGCAAAGCAATGCAAAGCAATGCAATGCAAAGCAATGCAATGCAATGCAATGCAATGCAATGCAATGCAATGCAATGCAATGCAAAGCAATGCAATGCAATGCAAAGCAATGCAAAGCAATGCAAAGCAATGCAACAACACACGTTATATCTTTAATGAACATGGGAATGATTTAGTTCTGGTGTGCAATGCAATGCAATACGTGCATAACCTATATGTTATTCTTCAGTGCACAACGTTAGATCGTTAGTGCAATGCAATGCAATGCAGTGCAAAGCAATGCAAATAAATGCAAATAAATGCAATGCAATGCAATGCAATGCAATGCAATGCAATGCAATGCAACACACGTTATGTTTTTAATCAACATGGGAATGAGGTAGTTCTGGTGTGCAATACAATGCAAAAAGTGCATAACATATGTTATTCTTCAGTGCACAACGTTAGATCGTTAGTGCAATGCAATGCAGTGCAAAGCAATGCAATGCAATGCAATGCAGTGCAATGCAGTGCAAAGCAATGCAATGCAATGCAATGCAATGCAATGCAATGCAATGCAATGCAGAGCAATGCAGAGCAATGCAGAGCAATGCAAAGCAATGCAAAGCAATGCAAATCAATATAGTGCAATACAATGCAATGAAAAACACTCGTTATGTCTTTAATCAACATGGGAATGAGGTAGTTCTGGTGTGCAATGCAATGCGAAAAGAGCATAACCTATATGTTCTTCTTCAGTGCACAACGTTAGATCGTTAGTGCAATGCAATGCAGTGCAATGCAAAGCAATGCAAAGCAATGCAAAGCAAAGCAATGCAATGCAATGCAATGCAAAGCAATGCAAAGCAATGCAAAGCAATGCAATGCAATGCAATACAATGCAATGCAACAACACACGTTATGTCTTTAATGAACATGGGAATGATTTAGTTCTGGTGTGCAATGCAACATGGGAATGATTTAGGTCTGGTGTGCAATGAAATGCAAAAAGTGCATAACCTATATGTTATTCTTCAGTGCACAACGTTAGATCGTTAGTGCAATGCAATGCAATGCAGTGCAAAGCAATGCAAATAAAAGCAATGCAATGCAATGCAATGCAATGCAATGCAACAACACACGTTATGTTTTTAATCAACATGGGAATGAGGTAGTTCTGGTGTGCAATGCAATGCAAAAAGTGCATAACATATGTTATTCTTCAGTGCACAACGTTAGATCGTTAGTGCAATGCAATGCAGTGCAAAGCAATGCAATGCAATGCAATGCAATGCAATGCAATGCAATGCAAAGCAATGCAGAGCAATGCAAAGCAATGCAAATCAATATAGTGCAATACAATGCAATGAAAAACACTCGTTATGTCTTTAATCAACATGGGAATGAGGTAGTTCTGGTGTGCAATGCAATGCGAAAAGTGTATAACCTATATGTTATTCTTCAGTGCACAACGTTAGATCGTTAGTGCAATGCAATGCAACAACACACATACCATCTCTTTAATGAACATGGGAATGGTTGAGTTCTAGTGTGCAATGCAATGCAATGCAAAAAGTGTATAACCTATATGTTATTCTTCAGTGCACAAAGTTAGCTCGTTAGTGCAATGCAATGTAATGCAATGCAGTACAAGGCATTGCAAATCAATGCAATGCAATGCAATGCAATGCAACAACACACGTTAAGTCTTTAATCAACATGGGAATGAGGTAGTTCTGGTGTGCAATGCAATGAAATGCAAAAAGTGCATAACCTATATGTTATTCTTGAGTGCACAATATTACATCGCTAGTGCAATGCAATGCAATGCAATGCACCAACAAACGTTATCTCTTTAATGAACATGGGAATGATTTAGGTCTGGTGTGCAATGAAATGCAAAAAGTGCATAACCTGTATGTTATTCTTTCGTGCACAAAGTTAGATCTTTAGTGCAATGCAATGCAATGCAATGCAGTGCAAAGCAATGCAATGCAATGCAATGCAATGCAATGCAATGCAATGCAATGCAATGCAATGCAATGCAATGCAACAACACACATATCATCTCTATAATGAACTTGGGAATTTTGTTCTGGTGTGCAATGCAATGCGAAAAGAGCATAACCTATATGTTATTCTTCAGTGCACAACGTTAGATCGTTAATTCAATGCAGTGCAAAGCAATGCAATGCAATGCAATGCAATGCAATGCAATGCAAAGCAATGCAAAGCAATGCAATGCAATGCAAAGCAATGCAAAGCAAAGCAATGCAATGCAATGCAAAGCAATGCAATGCAATGCAATGCAAAGCAATGCAATGCAATGCAAAGCAATGCAAAGCAATGCAAAGCAATGCAAAGCAAGGCAAAGCAATGCAAAGCAATACAATGCAATGCAACAACATACGTTATATCTTTAATGAACATGGGAATGATTTAGTTCTGGTGTGCAATGCAATGCAATACGTGCATAACCTATATGTTATTCTTCAGTGCACAACGTTAGATCGTTAGTGCAATGCAATGCAATGCAGTGCAATGCAATGCAATGCAGTGCAAAGCAATGCAAATAAATGCAAATAAATGCAATGCAATGCAATGCAATGCAATGCAATGCAATGCAATGCAATGCAATGCAACACACGTTATGTTTTTAATCAACATGGGAATGAGGTAGTTCTGGTGTGCAATACAATGCAAAAAGTGCATAACATATGTTATTCTTCAGTGCACAACGTTAGATCGTTAGTGCAATGCAATGCAGTGCAAAGCAATGCAATGCAATGCAATGCAGAGCAATGCAGAGCAATGCAGAGCAATGCAGAGCAATGCAAAGCAATGCAAAGCAATGCAAATCAATATAGTGCAATACAATGCAATGAAAAACACTCGTTATGTCTTTAATCAACATGGGAATGAGGTAGTTCTGGTGTGCAATGCAATGCGAAAAGTGCATAACCTATATGTTATTCTTCAGTGCACAACGTTAGATCGTTAGTGCAATGCAATGCAGTGCAAAGCAATGCAAATAAATGCAATGCAATGCAACAACACACGTTATGTTTTTAATCAACATGGGAATGAGGTAGTTCTGGTGTGCAATGCAATGCAAAAAGTGCATAACATATGTTATTCTTCAGTGCACAACATTAGATCGTTAGTGCAATGCAATGCAGTGCAAAGCAATGCAAAGCAGTGCAATTCAATGTAATGCAATGCAATACATTGCATTGCAATACATAGCAATGCAATGCAATACAATGCAATGCAGCAACACATGTTATGTCTTTAATGAACATGGGAATGATTTAGTTCTGGTGTGCAATGCAATGCAATACGAAAAGTACATAACCTATATGTTATTCTTCAGTGCACTACGTTAGATCTTTAGTGCAATGCAATGCAGTGCAAAGCAGTGCAAATGAATGTAATGCAACGCAAAACATTGCATTGCAATACATTGCAATGCAATGCAATGCAATACAATGCAATGCAACAACACACGTTATGTCTTTAATGAACATTGGAATGATTTAGTTCTGGTATGCAATGAAATGCAATGCAAAAAGTGCATGACCTATATGTTATTCTTCAGTGCACAACGTTAGATCGTTAGTGCAATGCAATGCAAAGCAATATAATGCAGTGCAAAGCAATGCAAATCAATGCAATGCAATACAATGCAATGCAACAACACGTGTTATGTCTTTAATGAACATTGGAATGATTTAGTTCTGGTGTGCAGTGCAATGCAATGCAAAAAGTTCATAACCTATATGTTATTCTTCAGTGCACAACGTTAGATCGTTTGTGCAATGAAATGCAATGCAATGCACCAACAAACGTTATCTCTTTTATGAACATGGGAATGATTTAGTTCTGGTGTGCAATGCAATGCAGTGCAAAAAGTGCATACCTATATGTTATTCTTCAGTGCACAACGTTAGATCGTTAGTGCAATGCAATGTAATGCAACAACAAACGTTATGTCTTTAATCAACATGGGAATGAGGTATTTCAGTTGTACAATGCAATGCAAAAAGTGCATAACCTATATGTTATTCTTCAGTGCACAACGTTAGATCGTTAGTGCAATGCAATGCAATGCAATGCATCAACACACATATCATCTCTATAATGAATATGGGAATGATTTAGTTCTGGTGTGCAATGCAATGCGAAATATGCATAACCTATAAGTTATTCTTCAGTGCACAACGTTAGATCGTTTGTGCAATGCAATTGCAACAACACATATGTTATCTCTTTAATGAACATGGGAATGAGTTAGATCGTGTGTGCAATGCAATGCAAGTAGTGCAGAGACTATATGTTATTCTTCAATGCACAACGTTAGACAGTTTGTGCAAAGCAACAACACATATGTTATCTCTCTAATGAACATGGCATTGAGTTAGTTTTGGTGTGCAATGCAATGCAATGCACGAAGTGCATAACCTATGTTTCTTTAATGATGCTCAACGTTAGATCGTTTGTGCAAAGCACATAATGTTATAAGAATGAGCTATACATAGGTACGCTTTTGACCTGCTGAACATATTTCTGGCCAAAGAGTCCTTAAAGATGTTATATCATCCTGACAAAGGTCCAAATTTGACACTGAATTTTTTTCTGTCCAAGGAGTACTTGACCTTACCATTTATACTCGTTGACTTTTTCTGATGTTACGTCAGCCATAAAGAAGTCCATATTTGACCCAAGGAACATATTTTTGGCCAAAGAGTCCTCGATCTTGGGCATTCTATTCATATAGTCCAACTCCTTCTGATGCGTCATAAGCCATATAGATTTCCATATCTGACATTTTGAACTTATTTGTGGTCAAAGTGTCCTGAAAAAAATTCAAACTATATAAAGTTATAGACTCCTTTTGATGATAAATCAGCTATACAGAGATCCCCTTCTGACCTACTGAACATATTTCTGGCCAAAGAGTCCTTGATCTTGGGCTTTCTATACATACTCATAGACTCCTTCTGGTGCTTCATAAGCCATATAGATTTCCATATCTGACCTTTTGAACTTATTTGTGGTCAAAGTGTCGTAAAAAAAATTCAAACTATGTAAGTTATAGAATCCTTTTGATGATAAATCAGCTATACAGAGGTCCCATTTTGACCTCCCTAACATATTTCTGGCCAAAGAGTCCTCGATCTTGGGCTTTCTATACATACTCATAGACTCCTTCTGATGCTTCATAAGCCAAATAGATGTCCATATCTGACCTTTTGAACTTATTTATGGTCAAAGATGTCCTCAACATTTTTCAAACTATAGAAAGTTATAGACTTCTTTTGATGATAAATCAGCTATACAGAGGTCCCCTTTTGACCTCCTGAACATATTTCTGGCCAAATAGTCCTCGATCTTGGGCTTTCTATACATACTCATAGACTCCTTCTGATGCTTCATAAGCCATATAGATGTCCATATCTGACCATTTGAACTTATTTGTGGTCAAAGTGTCCTAACATTTTTTCAAACTATAGAAAGTTATAGACTCCTTTTGTTGATAAATCAGCTATACAGAGGGCCCCTTCTGACCTACTGAATATATTTCTGGCCAAAGAGTCTTCGATCTTGCGTTTTCTATACATACTCATAGACTCCTTCTGATGCTTCATAAGCCATATAGATGTCCATATCTGACCTTTTGAACTTATTTGTGGTCAAAGTGTCCTCAAAATTTTTCAAACTATAGAAAGTTATAGACTCCTTTTGATGATAAATCAGCTATACAGAGGTCCCCTTTTGACCTCCTGAACATATTTCTGGCCAAAGAGTCCTCGATCTTGGGCTTTCTATACATACTCATAGACTCCTTCTGGTGCTTCATAAGCCATATAGATTTCCATATCTGACATTTTGAACTTATTTGTGGTCAAAGTGTCCTAAAAAAACTTCAAACTATATAAAGTTATAGACTCCTTTTGATGATAAGTCAGCTATACAGAGGTCCCCTTTTGACCTCCTGAACATATTTCTGGCCAAAGAGTCCTTGATCTTGGGCTTTCTATACATACTCATAGACTCCTTCTGATGCTTCATAAGCCATATAGATGTCCATATCTATCCTTTTGAACTTATTTCTGGTCAAAGTGTCCTCAAAATTTTTCAAACTATAGAAAGTTATAGACTCCTTCTGATAAAAAAGAGTCCTCAATCTTGAACTTTGCATTCTCACTCCTAGACTCCTTCTGATGGTTCATAAGCCACATATAGAATTCCATATTTGACCTACTGAACTTATTTCTGGTCAAATGGTCCTCAAAGGGTTTCTTATTATGTTAATTCAGCCATACAGAGGTTCCTATTTGAACTACTGAACACATTTTTGGCCAAAGAGTCTTTGAACATTAACTTTCTCTGCTTATTGACTTCTCTTAATAATACATTAGCCATACAAAAGTCCATATTTGACCTACTAATATATTTCTGGTCAAAGAGTCCCTGATCTTGACCTTTCTGTACATGCTCATTGACAGCTTCTGATGTTTCATCAGCCTGAAAGATGTCCATACTTGACCCATTGAATATATTTCTGACCATAGAGTCCTCGATCTTGAACTTTCTAAACATACTTGTTAATTAATTATCTGCTATCCAATGTATTTGAACAGTAGTTCAAATTTTATATTTTGAACATATTTCTAGACATGAGACATGAGACTAATTGCTTTTACAATCCTTCTGATGTTTCATCAGCCATATACAGTATAGTTCAAATTTGACCTATTGAACATTTCTATAACCAAAGTGTCCTCGATCTTGATCGTTCTATACATAATCATAGGCTTGTTCTGATGTTTCATCATTAAGACAGAAGTCAGTTATTGACCTACTGAACATATTTCTGGCAAAAGAATCATCAAAGTTTAACTTACTGTTCCTTCTCCTAGACTATTTTTGATTTTACATCCACCATACAGGAGTCCATATTTGACCAAGAGAACATATTTCTGGCCAAAAGAGTCGTCAAAAGGTATGTTTATATGCATTCTCATCGACTTCTTTTGATGTAAAATCAACCATATTGTTAGTCCAAATTTGACCCATTGAACATATATCTGGCCAAAGAGACCTAGAACTTTAATTATCTATACATAATTACTATCTCCTTCTGATTTTTCATCACCCAGGCTATTATCCATATTTGACAATTGAACATATTTCTGGCTGGAAGAGTCCTTGATCTTTCTATACGCACTCATAGACGCTTTCAGATAGTACTTCAGCCAAAAAATGATCCATAATTGACTACTAAACTCATTTCTGAGCGATGGGTTTATAATCTTGATTTCTCTATACATTGACTCCTTCTGATGTTACAATAGCAAAACATTATTGTATTGTATTGTATCAATATGACCTATTAAACCTATTTCTGACCAATGAGTCTATGAACATTTTTCAATACATACTCAATGACTCCTGATTTTACAACAGCAATATAGTATTTCAAAATTTGATCAATTGAACATATTTCTGGCCAAAGAGACCTTGATCTTATTCTTTCTATACATACTCCTTCTGATGTTTCATCAGCCAGATAATTGTCCACAATTGACCTACTGAACATTTTTCTGCCCGAAGAGTCTATGAACTTGAACTTTCTATACATAATCATTTACTTCTGATGTTTCTTCAGCCATACAGTAGTCCAGATTTGACATGTTGAACATATTTCTGACCAAAGAGATTTTGATCTTGAACTTTCTATTCATAATTATAGACTCTTTCAGAAAGTTACATCGGACAGACAATTGTCCATATTAATTATTAAACATATTTCTGACCAACAAGTCCATGAACTTGAACATTCTGTACATGCTAATTGACTCCTTTTAGTGTTTCATCAGCCAGACATTAGTCCATAATTGACCTACTGAACATATTGCTGCCCGAAGAGTCTTGAACTTGAACTTTCTATATAGGCTCATTGACTCCTTCTGATGTTTCACAAGCAGACAATAGTCCATAATTGACCCTCTGAACATATTTATAGTAAAAGAGTCCTCTGTCTTGAACTTTCTATAGATTCTCAGTGACTCCATATAGATAATTGACCCACTGAACATATTTCTACCTGAAGAGTCTTTGAACTTGAACTTTCTATTCATAATCTTCTTCCTCAATCTTCATTGACTTCTGATTCATCAGCCAGACAGCAGTCCATATTTGACCCACTAAACATATTTCTGGCAAAAGAGTCCTCGATCTTGAACCTTTTAAACATACTCATAGACTCTTTCTGGTGTTTCATCAGCCATGCAGTAGTTCTGATTTGACATAATGAACATATTTCTGACCGAAGAGTCCTCGATCTTGAACTTTCTATTCACACTTATAGACTCTTTTAGATAGTACATCGGCCAGACAATTGTAGATATTGACTATTGAAGTAAAAGAGTTCTCGATCTTGAACTTTCTATACATTCTCAGTGATGCCTTATTTTGTTTCTTTAGCCATACAGAAGTCCAGATTTGACATGTTGAACATATTTCTGACTTGAAAATTTTGTACATGCTAATTGACTCCTTTTAGTGTTTCATCAGCCAGACAGTAGTCAATAATGGACCTACTGAAAATATTTCTGGTAAAAGAGTCCTCGATTTTGAACTTTCTATACATTCTCAGTGACGCCTTATTTTGTTTCTTTAGCCATAAAGTAGTTCAGATTTAACATGTTGAACATATTTCTGACTGAAGAGTCCTTGATCTTGAACTTTCTATTCACACTTATAGACTCGTTCAGATAGTACATCGGCCAGACAACTGTCCATAATGATTTTTTTTTTTTTTTTTGGCCAACGAGTCTATGTACTTGAACTTTCTATACATGCTCATTGACTCCTTTTAGTGCTTCATCAGCCAGAGAGTACTCCATAATTTACCTACTGAACATATTTCTAGTAAAAGAGTCCTCGATCTTGAACATTCTATACATGCTCATTGACTCCTTATGCTGTTTCTTTCTACACATAGTCGTTTACTCCATCTGATGTTACATCAGCCATAAAGAAGTCCATAATTGACCCAAGGGACATATTTGTGGCCAATCTTGAACTTTCTACACATACTCATAGTCTCCTTCTGATTCTTCATAAGCCATATTTATGTCCATATTTATGACTTATTATTATTTCTGGTCAAAGGTTCCTCAAAAGTTTTTAAACTATGTAAAATTATAGACTCCATCTGATGATAAATCAGACCAAAAGAGGTCAAATTTAGACTCTTGAGTCAATATGTATAGAGAGTTAATGTTCAATGATTCTTTGGCCAAAAATATATTCAGAGGGTCACATACCTGTTAAAGTGATGTATCATCAGAAGAAGTCTATGAGTATTTAGTAAGTTAACTTGTGAGGACCTTTTTGCCAAAAATATTTTCAATTCGCCAGATATGGACATCTATATAGCTAATGAAGAATCAGAAAGAGTCAATGAGTATATATAGAATGGTCAAGTTGAGACTCTTTGACCAGAAAAAATTTCAGTATGTCAAATATGGACTTTTGTCATGATGATATAACATCCGAAGATATCAATCTGAATGTATAGTGTTAATCTTTAAGGACTCTTTGGCCAGTAATATTTTCGGACATCAGAAGGAGTCTATAGATTATGACAGACAAAATCCTTTTGAGAACTCTTTGGTCAAATTTTTTTTTCAATCGGTCAAATATGGACTACTGCCTGCCTGGTTTGGCATTGCAAGAAGTCAGTCTATATTGTATAGTGAGTTAATGTTCACGGACTCTGGCCAGAAATATTTTCAGTAGGTCAAAAATAGACTACTGGCTGGTTAATATAACATCACAACAAGTCAATCTGTAGTCAAAAGTCAAAAGTTCAAGCAAGATAATGTTCAAGAACTCTTTGGCCAGAAATATGTTCAAAAGGTCAAAAGGTGACCTTTGTATAGCTGATTTATCATCAGAAAGAGTCTATAACTTTATATAGTTTAAAAACTTTTGATGACCAGAAATAAGTTCAAAAGGTCAGATATGGATATCTATATGGCTTATGTAACATTAGAAGGAGTCTATGAGTATGTATAGAAAGGTCAAGATCGAGAACTCTATGGCCATAAATATATTCCTTGGGTCAAATATGGACTTCTGTATGGCCGATTTAACATCAGAAGGAGTCTATGAGTTTCTAAGAGTAAAAAACATTTTGAGGATTCTTTGGCCAAAAACATGTTAAATCAGTCAAATATGGCTACAGTCTGGCTGACATAACATCACGAGAAGTCTTTATAGTAGGAGAAATATAAATAGTAAGGTAAATGTTCAAGGTCTCTGGCCAGAAATATGTTCAGAGGGTCAAATATGGACTTCTGTATGGCTGATTTAACCTCAGAAGGAGTCTATACATTTATGATAGACAAAATCCTTTAGAGAACTCTTTGGTCAATTTTTTTTTTCAATCAGTCAAATATGGACTACTGTCTGCCTGATTTTACATTATGAGAAGTCAGTCTATATGTATAGTGAGTTGATGTTCACGGACTCTGGCCAGAAATATGTTCAGTAGGTCAAAAATAGACTACTGGCTGGTTAATATAACATCACAACAAGTCAATCTGTAGTATAGCAAGATAATGTTCAAGAACTCTTTGGCCAGAAATATGTTCAGAAGGTCAAAAGGTGACCTTGGTATAGCTGATTTATTATCAGAAGGAGTCTATAACTTTATATAGTTTGAAAAATTTTGAGGACACTTTGAACAGAAATAAGTTCAAAAGGTCAGATATAGACATCTATATGGCTTATGAAGCATCAGAAGGAGTCTATGAGTATGTATAGAAAGCCCAAGATCGAGGACTCTTTGGCAAGAAATATGTTCCTTGGGTCAAATATGGAATTCTGTATGTCTGACGTAACATCAGAAAGAGTCAACAATATGGAAAGGTCAAGTTTCGAGTACTCACTCCTTGGCCAGAAAAAAATTCAGTATGTCAAATATGGACTTTTGTCAGGATGATATAACATCCGAAGATAAAAGTCTGAATGTATAGTGTTAATCATTTAGGACTCTTTGGCCAGAAATATGTACAGGAGGTCAAAAGGGGACCTCTGTATAGCTGATTTATCATCAAAAGAAGTCTAAAACTTTCTATTGTTTGAAAAAATGTTAGGACACTTTGACCACAAATAAGTTCAAAAGGTCAGATATGGACATCTATATGGCTTATGAAGCATCAGAAGGAGTCTATGAGTATGTATAGAAATCCCAAGATCGAGGACTCTTTGGCCAGAAACATGTTCAGGAGGTCAAAAGGGGACCTCTGTATAGCTGACTTATCATCAAAAGGAGTCTATAACTTTATATAGTTTGAATTTTTTTTAGGACACTTTGACCACAAATAAGTTCAAAAGGTCATATATGGACATCTATATGGCTTATGAGGCATCAGAAGGAGTCTATGAGTATGTATAGAAAGCATAAGATCGAGGACTCTTTGGCCAGAAATATGTACAGGAGGTCAAAAGGGGACCTCTGTATAGCTGATTTATCATCAAAAGGAGTCTATAACTTTCTATAGTTTGAATTTTTTTAGGACACTTTGACCACAAATAAGTTCAAAAGGTCAGATATGGACATCTATATGGCTTATGAAGCACCAGAAGGAGTCTATGAGTATGTATAGAAAGCCCAAGATCAAGGACTCTTTGGCCAGAAATATGTACAGGAGGTCAAAAGGGGACCTCTGTATAGCTGATTTATCATCAAAAGGAGTCTATAACTTTCTATTGTTTGAAATATTTTGAGGACACTTTGACCACAAATAAGTTCAAAAGGTCAGATATGGACATCTATATGGCTTATGAAGCATCAGAAGGAATCTATGTATGTATAGTATGTATAGAAAGCCCAAGATTGAGGAATCTTTGGCCAGAAACATGTTCAGTAGATCAAAAGGGTGTATAGCTGATTTATCATCAAAAGAAGTCTATAACTTTATATAGTTTGAAAAAATGTTAGGACACTTTGACCACAAATAAGTTCAAAAGGTCAGATATGGACATCTATATGGCTTATGAAGCATCAGAAGGAATCTATGAGTATGTATAGAAAGCATAAGATCAAGGACTCTTTGGCCAGAAACATGTTCAGGAGGTCAAAAGGGGACCTCTGCTATTATAGCTGACTTATCATCAAAAGGAGTCTATAACTTTATATAGTTTGAATTTTTTTTAGGAAACTTTGACCAAAAATAAGTTCAAAAGGTCAGATAGGGACATCTACATGGCTTATGAGGCATCAGAAGGAGTCTATGAGTATGTACAGAAAGCATAAGATCGAGGACTCTTTGGCCAGAAATATGTTCAGTAGGTCAAAAGGGGACCTCTGAATAGCTGATTTATCATCAGAAAGAGTCTATAACTTTATATAGTTTAAAAAATGTGATGACCAGAAATAAGTTCAAAAGGTCAGATATGGACATCTATATGGCTTATGAAGCATCAGAAGGAGTCTATGAGTATGTATAGAAAGCCCCAAGATCAAGGACTCTTTGGCCAGAAATATGTTCAGTAGGTCAAAAGGGGACCTCTGTATAGCTGATTTATCATCAAAAGGAGTCTATAACTTTCTATAGTTTGAATTTTTTTTAGGAAACTTTGACCACAAATAAATTCAAAAGGTCAGATATGGACATCTATATGGCTTATGAAGCACCAGAAGGAGTCTATGAGTATGTATAGAAAGCATAATATCGAGGACTCTTTGGCCAGAAATATGTTCAGTAGGTCAAAAGGGGACCTCTGTATAGCTGATTTATCATCAAAAGGAGTCTATAACTTTATATAGTTTGAATTTTTTTTAGGACACTTTGACCACAAATAAGTTCAAAAGGTCAGATATGGACATCTATATGGCTTATGAGGCATCAGAAGGAGTCTATGAGTATGTATAGAAAGCACAAGATCGAGGACTCTTTGGCCAGAAATATGTTCTGGAGGTCAAAAGGGGCCCTCTTTATAGCTGATTTATCATCAAAAGGAGTCTATAACTTTATATAGTTTAAAAACTTTTGATGACCAGAAATAAGTTCAAAAGGTCAGATATGGACATCTATATGGCTTATGAAGCATCAGAAGGAGTCTATGAGTATGTATAGAAAGCCCAAGATCGAGGACTCTTTGGCAAGAAATATGTTCCTTGGGTCAAATATGGAATTTTGTATGTCTGACGTAACATCAGAAAGAGTCAACAAGTCTGTATGGAAAGGTCAAGTTTCGAGTACTCCTTGGCCAGAAGAAAATTCAGTATGTCAAATATGGACTTTTGTCAGGAAGATATAACATCCGAAGATATCAATCTGAATGTATAGTGTTAATCATTTAGGACTCTTTGGCCAGAAATATGTTCAGTAGGTCAAAAGGGGACCTCTGAATAGCTGATTTATCATCAGAAAGAGTCTATAACTTTATATAGTTTAAAAACTTTTGATGACCAGAAATAAGTTCAAAAGGTCAGATATGGATATCTATATGGCTTATGTAACATTAGAAGGAGTCTATGAGTATGTATAGAAAGGTCAAGATCGAGAACTCTATGGCCAATAATATATTCCTTGGGTCAAATATGGACCTCTGTATGGCTGATTTAACATCAGAAGGAGTCTATGAGTTTCTAAGAGTAAAAAACATTTTGAGGATTCTTTGGCCAAAAACATGTTAAATCAGTCAAATATGGCTACAGTCTGGCTGACATAACATCACGAGAAGTCTTTATGGTAGGAGAAATATAAATAGTAAGGTAAATGTTCAAGGTCTCTGGCCAGAAATATGTTCAGAAGGTCAAATATGGACTTCTGTATGGCTGATTTAACATCAGAAGGAGTTTATACATTTAGACAAAATCCTTTTGAGAACTCTTTGGTCAATTTTTTTTTCAATCAGTCAAATATGGACTACTGTCTGGCTGATTTTACATTACGAGAAGTCAGTCTATATGTATAGTGAGTTGATGTTCACGGACTCTGGCCATAAATATGTACAGTAGGTCAAAAATAGACCACTGGCTGGTTAATATAACATCACAAGAAGTCAATCTGTAGTATAGCAAGACAATGTTCAAGAACTCTTTGGCCTGAAATATGTTCAGAAGGTCAAAAGGTGACCTTTGTATAGCTGATTTATTATCAGAAGGAGTCTATAACTTTATATAGCTTAAGTATTATATATTAGAAATATGTTCCTTGGGTCACATATGGACTGATGGACATGGCTGACGTAACATCAGAAGGAGTCAACAAGTATGTATAGAAAGTTCAAGTTTGAGTACTCTTTGGCCCGAATTATGTTTAGTAGGTAAAAAAAGTGACCTCTGTATGGCTGATTTAACATCAGAATTAGTCTATAAGATTATATAGCTTAAGTATTATATATTATATAAGATTATATATATTTAAAACCTTTTAAGGACCCATTGACCAGAAATAAGTTTAACAGGTCAGATATGGACTTCTAAATGGCTTATGAAGCATCAGAAGATGTCTAGAGTATGTACAGAAAGTTCAAGATCGAGTACTCTTTTTCCCAGTAGTTGAAATATGGCTGATTTAACATCAGAAGGAGTCTATAAATTTATAAGAGTAAAAAAAAAAACATTTCGAGGCCTCTTTGGCCAAAAATGTCAGATATCGACTACTCCTTGCCTGAGTTAACATCACGAGAAGTCAATATGTACGTATAGTAAGTTAAGTTTCATGGTCTCTTGGCAGAAATATGTTTAGTAGGTCAAAAAATGTACTTTTTTTTTATGGGTGATGTAACATCAGAAGGAGTCTATAAGTTTGTTTAAAAACCTTTGAGGACCCTTTGACCAGAAATAAGTTCAATAGGTCAAATATGCACCTCTATATGGCTGATTTAACATCAGAAGGAGTCTATAAGTTTATAATATACACAAAATACCTTTTGAGGACTCTTTTGCCAAAAATATGTTCAATCAGTCAAATATGGACTACTGTCTGGCTTACTAAACATACAAGACTGACTTCTTGTGATGTTATATAAGACAAGAGGGACCTCTGTAGGCCTGATTTGACACATGACATATGTGCATTGGCATTGCACAATAACTAACTTATTCATTTATTCTTTTAAGGGAAATTATTGCATTTACCTCTTGCATTACAATGCATAGAATAAACTACTTCATACCTCATGTGCAATGAAAACATAACATGAGTGTTGCATTGCACAAACGATCTAAGAATTAGCGTTGAATAATAATGTATTATTATTATATCTAACTATATCAGTTAGATATTTTATGCAGTGGAATGTAGATAGTTGAGATAGTTATTGTATGTTTGTGATGCACTCATAGCTTATATGTTATTCTTCAATGCACAAAGTTTGATCTTGTGTGAAATGCAATGCAATAGCACATATTGTATTTCCTCAAAGCAAAACGCAAAGTAGTTTGGGAATGAGTTACTTCTGGTGTGTAATGCAATGCAAGAAGTGCATAGCCTATATGTTATTCTTCAATGCACAACGTTAGATCGTTAGTGCAATGCAATGCAACAGCACACATGTTATCTCTTTAATGAACATGGGAATGGTTAAGTTCTAGTGTGCAATGCAATGCAAAAAGTGTATAACCTATATGTTATTCTTCAGTGCACAACGTTAGATCGTTTGTGCAATGCAATGCAACAACACATATGTTATCTCTTTAATGAACATGGGAATGGTTAAGTTCTAGTGTGCAATGCAATGCAAAAAGTGTATAACCTATATGTTATTCTTCAGTGCACAACGTTAGATCGTTAGTGCAATGCAATGCAACAACACACATACCATCTCTTTAATGAACATGGGAATGGTTAAGTTCTAGTGTGCAATGCAATGCAATGCAAAAAGTGCATAAACTATATGTTATTCTTCAGTGCACAACGTTACATCGCTAGTGCAATGCAATGCAACAACACACATATCGTCTCTTTAAAGAACATGGGAATGATTTATTTCTGGTGTGCAATGCAATGCGAAAAGTGCATAACCTATATGTTATTCTTCAGAGCACAACGTTAGATCGTTTGTGCAATGCAATGCAATGCAATGCAACAACAAACATTATCTCTTTAATGAACATGGGAATGATTTAGTTCTGATGTGCAATGCAATGCAATGCAAAAAGTGCATAACCTATATGTTTTTCTTCAGTGCACAACGTTAGATCGTTTGTGCAATAAAATGCAATGCAATGCAATTGCAACAACACACGTTATCTCTTTAATGAACATGGGAATGATTTAGTAGTCTGGTATGCAATGCAATGCAATGCGAAAAGTGCATAACCTATATGTTATTCTTCAGTGCACAACGTTAGATCGTTAGTGCAATGCAATGCAACAACACACATACCATCTCTTTAATGAACATGGGAATGGTTAAGTTCTAGTGTGCAATGCAATGCAAAAAGTGCATAACCTATATGTTATTCTTCAGTGCACAAAGTTAGATCGTTAGTGCAATACAATGCAATGCAGTACAAGGCATTGCAAATCAATGCAATTGCAACAACACACGTTATCTCTTTAATGAACATGGGAATGATTTAGTAGTCTGGTATGCAATGCAATGCAATGCAATGCGAAAAGTGCATAACCTATATGTTATTCTTCAGTGCACAACGTTAGATCGTTAGTGCAATGCAATGCAACAGCACACATGTTATCTATTTAATGAACATGGGAATGGTTAAGTTCTAGTGTGCAATGCAATGCAAAAAGTGTATAACCTATATGTTATTCTTCAGTGCACAACGTTAGATCGTTTGTGCAATGCAATGCAACAACACATATGTTATCTCTTTAATGAACATGGGAATGGTTAAGTTCTAGTGTGCAATGCAATGCAAAAAGTGTATAACCTATATGTTATTCTTCAGTGCACAACGTTAGATCGTTTGTGCAATGCAATGCAACAACACACATACCATCTCTTTAATGAACATGGGAATGGTTAAGTTCTAGTGTGCAATGCAATGCAATGCAAAAAGTGCATAACCTATATGTTATTCTTCAGTGCACAACGTTACATCGCTAGTGCAATGCAATGCAACAACACACATATCGTCTCTTTAAAGAACATGGGAATGATTTATTTCTGGTGTGCAATGCAATGCGAAAAGTGCATAACCTATATGTTATTCTTCAGAGCACAACGTTAGATCGTTTGTGCAATGCAATGCAATGCAATGCAATGCAATGCAATGCAATGCAATGCAACAACAAACATTATCTCTTTAATGAACATGGGAATGATTTAGTTCTGATGTGCAATGCAATGCAATGCAAAAAGTGCATAACCTATATGTTTTTCTTCAATGCACAATGTTAGATCGTTTGTGCAATAAAATGCAATGCAATGCAATTGCAACAACACACGTTATCTCTTTAATGAACATGGGAATGATTTAGTAGTCTGGTATGCAATGCAATGCATTGCAATGCGAAAAGTGCATAACCTATATGTTATTCTTCAGTGCACAACGTTAGATCGTTAGTGCAATGCAATGCAACAACACACATACCATCTCTTTAATGAACATGGGAATGGTTAAGTTCTAGTGTGCAATGCAATGCAAAAAGTGTATAACCTATATGTTATTCTTCAGTGCACAACGTTAGATCGTTAGTGCAATGCAATGCAACAACACACATATCATCTCTTTTAAGAACATGGGAATGATTTATTTCTGGTGTGCAATGCAATGCGAAAAGTGCATAACCTATATGTTATTCTTCAGAGCACAACGTTAGATCGTTTGTGCAATGCAATGCAATGCAATGCAATGCTATGCAACAATAAACATTATCTCTTTAATGAACATGGGAATGATTTAGTTCTGATGTGCAATGCAATGCAATGCAAAAAGTGCATAACCTATATGTTTTTCTTCAATGCACAACGTTAGATCGTTTGTGCAATAAAATGCAATGCAATGCAATTGCAACAACACACGTTATCTCTTTAATGAACATGGGAATGATTTAGTAGTCTGGTATGCAATGCAATGCAATGCAATGCGAAAAGTGCATAACCTATATGTTATTCTTCAGTGCACAACGTTAGATCGTTAGTGCAATGCAATGCAACAGCACACATGTTATCTCTTTAATGAACATGGGAATGGTTAAGTTCTAGTGTGCAATGCAATGCAAAAAGTGTATAACCTATATGTTATTCTTCAGTGCACAACGTTAGATCGTTTGTGCAATGCAATGCAACAACACATATGTTATCTCTTTAATGAACATGGGAATGGTTAAGTTCTAGTGTGCAATGCAATGCAAAAAGTGTATAACCTATATGTTAATCTTCAGTGCACAACGTTAGATCGTTTGTGCAATGCAATGCAACAACACACATACCATCTCTTTAATGAACATGGGAATGGTTAAGTTCTAGTGTGCAATGCAATGCAATGCAAAAAGTGCATAACCTATATGTTATTCTTCAGTGCACAACGTTACATCGCTAGTGCAATGCAATGCAACAACACACATATCGTCTCTTTAAAGAACATGGGAATGATTTATTTCTGGTGTGCAATGCAATGCGAAAAGTGCATAACCTATATGTTATTCTTCACAGCACAACGTTAGATCGTTTGTGCAATGCAATGCAATGCAATGCAGCAACAAACATTATCTCTTTAAGGAACATGGGAATGATTTAGTTCTGATGTGCAATGCAATGCAATGCAAAAAGTGCATAATATGTTATTCTTCAGTGCACAACGTTAGATCGTTAGTGCAATGCAATGCAACAACACACATACCATCTCTTTAATGAACATGGGAATGGTTAAGTTCTAGTGTGCAATGCAATGCAAAAAGTGCATAACCTATATGTTATTCTTCAGTGCACAAAGTTAGATCGTTAGTGCAATGCAATGCAATGCAGTACAAGGCATTGCAAATCAATGCAATGCAACAACACACGTTATGTCTTCAATCAACATGGGAATGAGGTAGTTCTGGTGTGCAATGCAATGAAATGCAAAAAGTGCATAACCTATATGTTATTCTTGAGTGCACAACGTTACATCGCTAGTGCAATGCAATGCAATGCACCAACAAACGTTATCTCTTTAATGAACATGGGAATGGTTAAGTTCTAGTGTGCAATGCAATGCAAAAAGTGTATAACCTATATGTTATTCTTCAGTGCACAATGTTAGATCGTTTGTGCAATGCAATGCAACAACACATATGTTATCTCTTTAATGAACATGGGAATGGTTAAGTTCTAGTGTGCAATGCAATGCAAAAAGTGTATAACCTATATGTTATTCTTCAGTGCACAACGTTAGATCGTTAGTGCAATGCAATGCAATGCAATGCAATGCAATGCAATGCAATGCAATGCAATGCAATGCAACAACAAACATTATCTCTTTAATGAACATGGGAATGATTTAGTTCTGATGTGCAATGCAATGCAATGCAAAAAGTGCATAACCTATATGTTTTTCTTCAATGCACAACGTTAGATCGTTTGTGCAATAAAATGCAATGCAATGCAATTGCAACAACACACGTTATCTCTTTAATGAACATGGGAATGATTTAGTAGTCTGGTATGCAATGCAATGCAATGCAATGCGAAAAGTGCATAACCTATATGTTATTCTTCAGTGCACAACGTTAGATCGTTAGTGCAATGCAATGCAACAACACACATACCATCTCTTTAATGAACATGGGAATGGTTAAGTTCTAGTGTGCAATGCAATGCAATGCAAAAAGTGCATAACATATATGTTATTCTTCAGTGCACAACGTTACATCGCTAGTGCAATGCAATGCAACAACACACATATCGTCTCTTTAAAGAACATGGGAATGATTTATTTCTGGTGTGCAATGCAATGCGAAAAGTGCATAACCTATATGTTATTCTTCAGAGCACAACGTTAGATCGTTTGTGCAATGCAATGCAATGCAATGCAACAACAAACATTATCTCTTTAATGAACATGGGAATGATTTAGTTCTGATGTGCAATGCAATGCAATGCAAAAAGTGCATAACCTATATGTTTTTCTTCAGTGCACAACGTTAGATCGTTTGTGCAATAAAATGCAATGCAATGCAATTGCAACAACACACGTTATCTCTTTAATGAACATGGGAATGATTTAGTAGTCTGGTATGCAATGCAATGCAATGCGAAAAGTGCATAACCTATATGTTATTCTTCAGTGCACAACGTTAGATCGTTAGTGCAATGCAATGCAACAACACACATACCATCTCTTTAATGAACATGGGAATGGTTAAGTTCTAGTGTGCAATGCAATGCAAAAAGTGCATAACCTATATGTTATTCTTCAGTGCACAAAGTTAGATCGTTAGTGCAATACAATGCAATGCAGTACAAGGCATTGCAAATCAATGCAATTGCAACAACACACGTTATCTCTTTAATGAACATGGGAATGATTTAGTAGTCTGGTATGCAATGCAATGCGAAAAGTGCATAACCTATATGTTATTCTTCAGTGCACAACGTTAGATCGTTAGTGCAATGCAATGCAACAGCACACATGTTATCTATTTAATGAACATGGGAATGGTTAAGTTCTAGTGTGCAATGCAATGCAAAAAGTGTATAACCTATATGTTATTCTTCAGTGCACAACGTTAGATCGTTTGTGCAATGCAATGCAACAACACATATGTTATCTCTTTAATGAACATGGGAATGGTTAAGTTCTAGTGTGCAATACAATGCAAAAAGTGTATAACCTATATGTTATTCTTCAGTGCACAACGTTAGATCGTTTGTGCAATGCAATGCAACAACACACATACCATCTCTTTAATGAACATGGGAATGGTTAAGTTCTAGTGTGCAATGCAATGCAATGCAAAAAGTGCATAACCTATATGTTATTCTTCAGTGCACAACGTTACATCGCTAGTGCAATGCAATGCAACAACACACATATCGTCTCTTTAAAGAACATGGGAATGATTTATTTCTGGTGTGCAATGCAATGCGAAAAGTGCATAACCTATATGTTATTCTTCAGAGCACAACGTTAGATCGTTTGTGCAATGCAATGCAATGCAATGCAACAACAAACATTATCTCTTTAAGGAACATGGGAATGATTTAGTTCTGATGTGCAATGCAATGCAATGCAAAAAGTGCATAATATGTTATTCTTCAGTGCACAACGTTAGATCGTTAGTGCAATGCAATGCAACAACACACATACCATCTCTTTAATGAACATGGGAATGGTTAAGTTCTTGTGTGCAATGCAATGCAAAAAGTGCATAACCTATATGTTATTCTTCAGTGCACAAAGTTAGATCGTTAGTGCAATGCAATGCAATGCAGTACAAGGCATTGCAAATCAATGCAATGCAACAACACACGTTATGTCTTCAATCAACATGGGAATGAGGTAGTTCTGGTGTGCAATGCAATGAAATGCAAAAAGTGCATAACCTATATGTTATTCTTGAGTGCACAACGTTACATCGCTAGTGCAATGCAATGCAATGCACCAACAAACGTTATCTCTTTAATGAACATGGGAATGGTTAAGTTCTAGTGTGCAATGCAATGCAAAAAGTGTATAACCTATATGTTATTCTTCAGTGCACAATGTTAGATCGTTTGTGCAATGCAATGCAACAACACATATGTTATCTCTTTAATGAACATGGGAATGGTTAAGTTCTAGTGTGCAATGCAATGCAAAAAGTGTATAACCTATATGTTATTCTTCAGTGCACAACGTTAGATCGTTAGTGCAATGCAATGCAACAACACACATATCATCTCTTTTAAGAACATGGGAATGATTTATTTCTGGTGTGCAATGCAATGCGAAAAGTGCATAACCTATATGTTATTCTTCAGAGCACAACGTTAGATCGTTTGTGCAATGCAATGCAATGCAATGCAATGCAATGCAATGCAATGCAATGCAACAACAAACATTATCTCTTTAATGAACATGGGAATGATTTAGTTCTGATGTGCAATGCAATGCAATGCAAAAAGTGCATAACCTATATGTTTTTCTTCAATGCACAATGTTAGATCGTTTGTGCAATAAAATGCAATGCAATGCAATTGCAACAACACACGTTATCTCTTTAATGAACATGGGAATGATTTAGTAGTCTGGTATGCAATGCAATGCAATGCAATGCGAAAAGTGCATAACCTATATGTTATTCTTCAGTGCACAACGTTAGATCGTTAGTGCAATGCAATGCAACAACACACATACCATCTCTTTAATGAACATGGGAATGGTTAAGTTCTAGTGTGCAATGCAATGCAAAAAGTGCATAACATATATGTTATTCTTCAGTGCACAGTTAGATCGTTAGTGCAATGCAATGCAATGCAATGCAATGCAATGCAATGCAATGCAATGCAATGCAATGCAATGCAACAACACACGTTATGTCTTTAATCAACATGGGAATGAGGTAGTTCTGGTGTGCAATTCAATGAAATGCAAAAAGTGCATAACCTATATGTTATTCTTGAGTGCACAACGTTACATCGCTAGTGCAATGCAATGCAATGCAATGCACCAACAAACGTTATCTCTTTAATGAACATGGGAATGATTTAGGTCTGGTGTGCAATGAAATGCAAAAAGTGCATAACCTATATGTTATTCTTTCGTGCACAAAGTTAGATCGTTAGTGCAATGCAATGCAAAGCAATGCAATGCAATGCAATGCAACAACACACATATCATCTCTATAATGAACCTGGGAATGATTTTGTTCTGGTGTGCAGTGCAATGCGAAAAGAGCATAACCTATATGTTATTCTTCAGTGCACAACGTTAAATCGTTAGTGCAATGCAATGCAATGCAATGCAATGCAGTGCAAAGCAATGCAATGCAATGCAATGCAATGCAATGCAATGCAATGCAAAGCAATGCAAAGCAATGCAAAGCAATGCAATGCAATGCAATGCAATACAATGCAATGCAGTGCAACAACAAACGTTATGTCTTTAATGAACATGGGAATGATTTAGTTCTGGTGTGCAATGCAATACGTGCATAACCTATATGTTATTCTTCAGTGCACAACGTTAGATCGTTAGTGCAATGCAATGCAATGCAATGCAATGCAGTGCAAAGCAATGCAAATAAATGCAATGCAATGCAATGCAATGCAATGCAATGCAATGCAATGCAACAACACACGTTATGTTTTTAATCAACATGGGAAGGAGGTAGTTCTGGTGTGCAATGCAATGCAAAAAGTGCATAACATATGTTATTCTTCAGTGCACAACGTTAGATCGTTAGTGCAATGCAATGCAGTGCAAAGCAATGCAAAGCAGTGCAATTCAATGTAATGCAATGCAATACATTGCATTGCATTGCATTGCAATACATAGCAATGCAATGCAATGCAATACAATGCAATACAGCAACACACGTTATGTCTTTAATTTACATGGGAATGATTTAGTTCTGGTGTGCAATGCAATGCAATACGTGCACAACGTTAGATCGTTAGTGCAATGCAATGCAGTGCAAAGCAATGCAAATCAATGCAATGCAATACAATGCAATGCAACAACACACGTTATGTTTTTAATCAACATGGGAAGGAGGTAGTTCTGGTGTGCAATGCAATGCAAAAAGTGCATAACATATGTTATTCTTCAGTGCACAACGTTAGATCGTTAGTGCAATGCAATGCAGTGCAAAGCAATGCAAAGCAGTGCAATTCAATGTAATGCAATGCAATACATTGCATTGCATTGCAATACATAGCAATGCAATGCAATGCAATACAATGCAATACAGCAACACACGTTATGTCTTTAATTTACATGGGAATGATTTAGTTCTGGTGTGCAATGCAATGCAATACGTGCACAACGTTAGATCGTTAGTGCAATGCAATGCAGTGCAAAGCAATGCAAATCAATGCAATGCAATACAATGCAATGCAACAACACACGTTATGTCTTTAATGAACATAGGAATGATTTAGTTCTGGTGTGCAATGCAATGCAATGCGAAAAGTGCATAACCTATATGTTATTCTTCAGTGCACAACGTTAGATCTTTAGTGCAATGCAATGCAGTGCAAAGCAATGCAAATGAATGTAATGCAACGCAAAACATTGCATTGCAATACATTGCAATACATCAACATGGGAATGAGGTAGTTCAGTTGTACAATGCAATGCAAAAAGTGCATAACCTGTATGTTATTCTTCAGTGCACAACGTTAGATCGTTAGTGCAATGCAATGCAATGCATCAACACACATATCATCTCTATAATGAACATGGGAATGATTTAGTTCTGGTGTGCAATGCAATGCGAAATATGCATAACCTATAAGTTTTTCTTCAGTGCTTCAGTGTTAGATCGTTTGTGCAATGCAATTGCAACAACACATATGTTATCTCTTTAATGAACATGGGAATGAGTTAGTTCTGGTGTGCAATGCAATGCAATGCAAGAAGTGCATAGCCTATGTTATTCTTGAATGCACAACGTTAGATCGTGTGTGCAATGCAATGCAATGCAACAACACACGTTATCTTTGTAATGAACATGGGATCGAGTAGTTCTGTTGTGCAATGCAATGCAAGTAGTGCACAGACTATATGTTATTCTTCAATGCACAACGTTAGACAGTTTGTGCAAAGCAACAACACATATGTTATCTCTCTAATGAACTGTATTGAGTTAGTTTTGGTGTGCAATGCAATGCAATGCACGAAGTGCATAACCTATGTTTCTTTAATGATGCTCAACGTTAGATCGTTTGTGCAAAGCACATAATGTTATAAGAATGAGCTATACATAGGTACGCTTTTGACCTGCTGAACATATTTCTGGCCAAAGAGTCCTTAAAGATGTTCTATCATCCTGACAAAGGTCCAAATTTGAAACTGAATTTTTTTCTGTCCAAGGAGTACTCGAAACTTGACCTTACCATTTATACTCGTTGACTTTTTCTGATGTTACGTCAGCCATAAAGAAGTCCATATTTGACCCAAGGAACATATTTTTGGCCAAAGAGTCCTCGATCTTGGGCTTTCTATTCATATAGTCCAACTCATTCTGATGCGTCATAAGCCATATAGATGTCCATATCTGACCTTTTGAAATTATTTCTGGTCAAAGTGTCCTCAAAATTTTTCAAACTATATAAAGTTATAGTCTCCTTCTGATGATAAATCAGCTATACAGAGGTCCCCTTTTGACCTACTGAAAATATTTCTGGCCAAAGAGTCCTAAAAGATTAACACTATACATTCAGACTGATATCTTCGGATGTTATATCATCCTGACAAAAGTCCATATTTGACCTACCGAATTTTTTTCTGGCCATGGAGTGAGTACTCGAAACTTGATCTTTCCATATATACTTGTTGACTCTTTCTGATGTTACGTCAGACATACAGAATTCCATATTTGACCCAAGGAACATATTTCTGGCCAAAGAGACCTCTATCTTGGGCTTTCTATACATACTCATAGACTCCTTCTGATGCTTCATAAGCCATATAGATATCCTTATCTATCCTTTTGAACTTATTTCTTGTCAAAGTGTCCTAAAAAAAATTCAAACTATATAAAGTTATAGACTCCTTTTGATGATAAATCAGCTATACAGAGGGCCCCTTTTGACCTCCTGAACATATTTCTGACCAAAGAGTCCTTGATCTATGGGATTTCTATACATACTCATAGACTCCTTCTGATGCTTCATAAGCCATATAGATGTCCATATCTGACCTTTTGAACTTACTTGTGGTCAAATTTTCCTAACATTTTTTTCAAACTATAGAAAGTTATAGACTCCTTTTGATGATAAATCAGCTATACAGAGGGCCCCTTTTGACCTACTGAACATATTTCTGGCCAAATAGTCCTCGATCTTGGGCTTTCTATACATACTCATAGACTCCTTCTGGTGCTTCATAAGCCATATAGATGTCCATATCTGACATTTTGAACTTATTTGTGGTCAAAGTGTCCTCAAAATATTTCAAACAATAGAAAGTTATAGACTCCTTTTGATGATAAATCAGCTATACAGAGGTCAACTTTTGACCTCCTAAACATATTTCTGGCCAAACAGTCCTTGATCTTGGGGCTTTCTATACATACTTATAGATTCCTTCTGATGCTTCATAAGCCATATAGATGTCCATATCTGACCTTTTGAACTTATTTGTGGTCAAAGTGTCCAAAAAAAAATTAAAACTATATAAAGTTATAGACTCCTTTTGATGATAAGTCAGCTATACAGAGGTCCCTTTTGACCTCCTGAACATATTTCTGGCCAAAGAGTCCTCGATCTTGGGCTTTCTATACATACTCATAGACTCCTTCTGGTGCTTCATAAGATATAGATTTCCATATCTGACCTTTTGAACTTATTTGTGGTCAAAGTGTCCTCAACATTTTTCAAACAATAGAAAGTTATTGACTCCTTTTGATGATAAATCAGCTATACAGAGGTCAACTTTTGACCTCCTAAACATATTTCTGGCCAAACAGTCCTTGATCTTGGGCTTTCTATACATACTCATAGACTCCTTCTGATGCCTCATAAGCCATGTAGATGTCCATATCTGACCTTTTGAACTTATTTGTGGTCAAAGTGTCCTCAAAATTTTTCAAACTATAGAAATTTATAGACTCCTTTTGATGATAAATCAGCTATACAGAGGTCCCCTTTTGACCTCTTGAACATATTTCTGGCCAAAGAGTCCTCGATCTTGGGCTTTCTATACATACTCATAGACTCCTTCTGATGCTTCATAAGCCATATAGATGTCCATATCTGACCTTTTTAACTTATTTGTGGTCAAAGTGTCCTAACATTTTTTCAAACTATAGAAAGTTATAGACTCCTTTTGATGATAAGTCAGCTATACAGAGGTCCCCTTTTGACCTCCTGAACATATTTCTGGCCAAAGAGTCCTCGATCTTGGGCTTTCTATACATACTCATAGACTCCTTCTGGTGCTTCATAAGATATAGATTTCCATATCTGACCTTTTGAACTTATTTGTGGTCAAAGTGTCCTCAACATTTTTCAAACAATAGAAAGTTATAGACTCCTTTTGATGATAAATCAGCTATACAGAGGTCAACTTTTGACCTCCTAAACATATTTCTGGCCAAACAGTCCTTGATCTTGGGCTTTCTATACATACTCATAGACTCCTTCTGATGCCTCATAAGCCATGTAGATGTCCATATCTGACCTTTTGAACTTATTTGTGGTCAAAGTGTCCTCAAAATTTTTCAAACTATAGAAATTTATAGACTCCTTTTGATGATAAATCAGCTATACAGAGGTCCCCTTTTGACCTCTTGAACATATTTCTGGCCAAAGAGTCCTCGATCTTGGGCTTTCTATACATACTCATAGACTCCTTCTGATGCTTCATAAGCCATATAGATGTCCATATCTGACCTTTTTAACTTATTTGTGGTCAAAGTGTCCTAACATTTTTTCAAACTATAGAAAGTTATAGACTCCTTTTGATGATAAATCAGCTATACAGAGGGCCCCTTCTGACCTACTGAACATATTTCTGTCCAAATAGTCCTTGATCTTGGGCTTTCTATACATACTCATAGACTCCTTCTGATGCTTCATGAGCCATATAGATTTTTCATATCTGACCTTTTGAACTTATTTGTGGTCAAAGTGTCCTAAAAAAATTTCAAACTATGTAAGTTATAGAATCCTTTTGATGATAAATTAGCTATACAGAGGTCCCATTTTGACCTCCTGAACATATTTCTGGCCAAAGAGTCCTCGATCTTGGGCTTTCTATAAATATAGACTCCTTCTGATGCTTCATAAGCCAAATAGATGTCCATATCTGACCTTTTGAACTTATTTGTGGTCAAAGATGTCCTCAAAATATTTCAAACTATAGAAAGTTATAGACTCCTTTTGATGATAAATCAGCTATACAGAGGTCCCCTTTTGACCTCCTGAACATATTTCTGGCCAAAGAGTCCTCGATCTTGGGCTTTCTATACATACTCATAGACTCCTTCTGGTGCTTCATAAGCCATATAGATTTCCATATCTGACCTTTTGAACTTATTTGTGGTCAAAGTGTCCTCAACATTTTTCAAACAATAGAAAGTTATAGACTCCTTTTGATGATAAATCAGCTATACAGAGGTCAACTTTTGACCTCCTAAACATATTTCTGGCCAAACAGTCCTTGATCTTGGGCTTTCTATACATACTCATAGACTCCTTCTGATGCCTCATAAGCCATGTAGATGTCCATATCTGACCTTTTGAACTTATTTGTGGTCAAAGTGTCCTCAAAATTTTTCAAACTATAGAAATTTATAGACTCCTTTTGATGATAAATCAGCTATACAGAGGTCCCCTTTTGACCTCTTGAACATATTTCTGGCCAAAGAGTCCTCGATCTTGGGCTTTCTATAGATACTCATAGACTCCTTCTGATGCTTCATAAGCCATATAGATGTCCATATCTGACCTTTTTAACTTATTTGTGGTCAAAGTGTCTTAACATTTTTTCAAACTATAGAAAGTTATAGACTCCTTTTGATGATAAATCAGCTATACAGAGGGCCCCTTCTGACCTACTGAACATATTTCTGTCCAAAGAGTCCTTGATCTTGGGCTTTCTATACATACTCATAGACTCCTTCTGATGCTTCATAAGCCATATAGATTTTTCATATCTGACCTTTTGAACTTATTTGTGGTCAAAGTGTCCTAAAAAAAATTCAAACTATGTAAGTTATAGACTCCTTTTGATGATAAGTCAGCTATACAGAGGTCCCCTTTTGACCTCCTGAACATATTTCTGGCCAAAGAGTCCTCGATCTTGGGCTTTCTATACATACTCATAGACTCCTTCTGGTGCTTCATAAGATATAGATTTCCATATCTGACCTTTTGAACTTATTTGTGGTCAAAGTGTCCTCAACATTTTTCAAACAATAGAAAGTTATAGACTCCTTTTGATGATAAATCAGCTATACTGAGGTCAACTTTTGACCTCCTAAACATATTTCTGGCCAAACAGTCCTTGATCTTGGGCTTTCTATACATACTCATAGACTCCTTCTGATGCTTCATAAGCCATGTAGATGTCCATATCTGACCTTTTGAACTTATTTGTGGTCAAAGTGTCCTCAAAATTTTTCAAACTATAGAAATTTATAGACTCCTTTTGATGATAAATCAGCTATACAGAGGTCCCCTTTTGACCTCTTGAACATATTTCTGGCCAAAGAGTCCTCGATCTTGGGCTTTCTGTACATACTCATAGACTCCTTCTGTTGCTTCATAAGCCATATAGATGTCCATATCTGACCTTTTGAACTTATTTGTGGTCAAAGTGTCCTAACATTTTTTCAAACTTTAGAAAGTTATAGACTCCTTTTGATGATAAATCAGCTATACAGAGGGCCCCTTCTGACCTACTGAACATATTTCTGTCCAAAGAGTCCTTGATCTTGGGCTTTCTATACATACTCATAGACTCCTTCTGATGCTTCATAAGCCATATAGATTTTTCATATCTGACCTTTTGAACTTATTTGTGGTCAAAGTGTCCTAAAAAAAATTCAAACTATGTAAGTTATAGAATCCTTTTGATGATAAATCAGCTATACAGAGGTCCCATTTTGACCTCCTGAACATATTTCTGGCCAAAGAGTCCTCGATCTTGGGCTTTCTATACATATAGACTCCTTCTGATGCTTCATGAGCCATATAGATTTTTCATATCTGACCTTTTGAACTTATTTGTGGTCAAAGATGTCCTCAAAATATTTCAAACTATAGAAAGTTATAGACTCCTTTTGATGATAAATCAGCTATACAGAGGTCCCCTTTTGACCTCCTGAACATATTTCTGGCCAAAGAGTCCTCGATCTTGGGCTTTCTATACATACTCATAGACTCCATCTGGTGCTTCATAAGCCATATAGATTTCCATATCTGACATTTTGAACTTATTTGTGGTCAAAGTGTCCTAAAAAAACTTCAAACTATATAAAGTTATAGACTCCTTTTGATGATAAGTCAGCTATACAGAGGTCCCCTTTTGACCTCCTGAACATATTTCTGGCCAAAGAGTCCTTGATCTTGGGCTTTCTATACATACTCATAGACTCCTTCTGATGCTTCATAAGCCATATAGATGTCCATATCTGACCTTTTGAACTTATTTGTGGTCAAAGTGTCCAAAAAAAAATTAAAACTATATAAAGTTATAGACTCCTTTTGATGATAAGTCAGCTATACAGAGGTCCCCTTTCGACCTCCTGAACATATTTCTGGCCAAAGAGTCCTCGATCTTGGGCTTTCTATACATACTCATAGACTCCTTCTGGTGCTTCATAAGATATAGATTTCCATATCTGACCTTTTGAACTTATTTGTGGTCAAAGTGTCCTCAACATTTTTCAAACAATAGACTCCTTATATGATAAATATAAGTTATAGACTTCTTTTGATGATAAATCAGCTATACAGAGGTCAACTTTTTACCTCCTAAACATATTTCTGGCCAAACAGTCCTTGATCTTGGGCTTTCTATACATACTCATAGACTCCTTCTGATGCCGCATAAGCCATGTAGATGTCCATATCTGACCTTTTGAACTTATTTGTGGTCAAAGTGTCCTCAAAATTTTTCAAACTATAGAAATTTATAGACTCCTTTTGATGATAAATCAGCTATACAGAGGTCCCCTTTTGACCTCTTGAACATATTTCTGGCCAAAGAGTCCTCGATCTTGGGCTTTCTGTACATACTCATAGACTCCTTCTGTTGCTTCATAAGCCATATAGATGTCCATATCTGACCTTTTGAACTTATTTGTGGTCAAAGTGTCCTAACATTTTTTCAAACTTTAGAAAGTTATAGACTCCTTTTGATGATAAATCAGCTATGCAGAGGGCCCCTTCTGACCTACTGAACATATTTCTGTCCAAAGAGTCCTTGATCTTGGGCTTTCTATACATACTCATAGACTCCTTCTGATGCTTCATAAGCCATATAGATTTTTCATATCTGACCTTTTGAACTTATTTGTGGTCAAAGTGTCCTAAAAAAAATTCAAACTATGTAAGTTATAGAATCCTTTTGATGATAAATCAGCTATACAGAGGTCCCATTTTGACCTCCTGAACATATTTCTGGCCAAAGAGTCCTCGATCTTGGGCTTTCTATACATATAGACTCCTTCTGATGCTTCATAAGCCAAATAGATGTCCATATCTGACCTTTTGAACTTATTTGTGGTCAAAGATGTCCTCAAAATATTTCAAACTATAGAAAGTTATAGACTCCTTTTGATGATAAATCAGCTATACAGAGGTCCCCTTTTGACCTCCTGAACATATTTCTGGCCAAAGAGTCCTCGATCTTGGGCTTTCTATACATACTCATAGACTCCTTCTGGTGCTTCATAAGCCATATAGATTTCCATATCTGACCTTTTGAACTTATTTGTGGTCAAAGTGTCCTCAACATTTTTCAAACAATAGAAAGTTATAGACTCCTTTTGATGATAAATCAGCTATACAGAGGTCAACTTTTGACCTCCTAAACATATTTCTGGCCAAACAGTCCTTGATCTTGGGCTTTCTATACATACTCATAGACTCCTTCTGATGCCTCATAAGCCATGTAGATGTCCATATCTGACCTTTTGAACTTATTTGTGGTCAAAGTGTCCTCAAAATTTTTCAAACTATAGAAATTTATAGACTCCTTTTGATGATAAATCAGCTATACAGAGGTCCCCTTTTGACCTCTTGAACATATTTCTGGCCAAAGAGTCCTCGATCTTGGGCTTTCTGTACATACTCATAGACTCCTTCTGTTGCTTCATAAGCCATATAGATGTCCATATCTGACCTTTTGAACTTATTTGTGGTCAAAGTGTCCTAACATTTTTTCAAACTTTAGAAAGTTATAGACTCCTTTTGATGATAAATCAGCTATAAAGAGGGCCCCTTCTGACCTACTGAACATATTTCTGTCCAAAGAGTCCTTGATCTTGGGCTTTCTATACATACTCATAGACTCCTTCTGATGCTTCATAAGCCATATAGATTTTTCATATCTGACCTTTTGAACTTATTTGTGGTCAAAGTGTCCTAAAAAAAATTCAAACTATGTAAGTTATAGAATCCTTTTGATGATAAATCAGCTATACAGAGGTCCCATTTTGACCTCCTGAACATATTTCTGGCCAAAGAGTCCTCGATCTTGGGCTTTCTATACATATAGACTCCTTCTGATGCTTCATAAGCCAAATAGATGTCCATATCTGACCTTTTGAACTTATTTGTGGTCAAAGATGTCCTCAAAATTTTTCAAACTATAGAAAGTTATAGACTCCTTTTGATGATAAATCAGCAATACAGAGGTCCCCTTTTGACCTCCTGAACATATTTCTGGCCAAAGAGTCCTCGATCTTGGGCTTTCTATACATACTCATAGACTCCTTCTGGTGCTTCATAAGCCATATAGATTTCCATATCTGACATTTTAAACTTATTTGTGGTCAAAGTGTCCTAAAAAAACTTCAAACTATATAAAGTTATAGACTCCTTTTGATAATAAGTCAGCTATACAGAGGTCCCCTTTTGACCTCCTGAACATATTTCTGGCCAAAGAGTCCTCGATCTTGGGCTTTCTATACATACTCATAGACTCCTTCTGATGCTTCATAAGCCATATAGATGTCCATATCTGACCTTTTGAACTTATTTGTGGTCAAAGTGTCCTCAAAAGTTTTCAAACTATAGAAAGTTATAGACTCCTTTTGATGATAAATCAGCTATACAGAGGTCCCCTTTTGACCTCCAGAACATATTTCTGGCCAAAGAGTCCTCGATCTTGGGCTTTCTATACATACTCATAGACTCCTTCTGATGCTTCATAAGCCATATAGATTTCCATATCTGACCTTTTGAACTTATTTGTGGTCAAAGATGTCCTCAAAATTTTTCAAACTATAGAAAGTTATAGACTCCTTCTGATGATAAATCAGCTATACAGAGGTCCCTTTTTGACCTCCTGAACATGTTTCTGGCCAAAGAGTCCTCGATCTTGGGCTTCCTATACATACTCATAGATTCCTTCTGATGCTTCATAAGCCATATAGATGTCCATATCTGACCTTTTGAACTTATTTTTGGTCAAAGTGTCCTAACATTTTTTCAAACTATAGAAAGTTATAGACTCCTTTTGATGATAAATCAGCTATACAGAGGGCCCCTTCTGACCTACTGAACATATTTCTGGCCAAAGAGTCCTTGATCTTGGGCTTTCTATACATACTCATAGACTCCTTCTGGTGCTTCATAAGCCATATAGATGTCCATATCTGACCTTTTGAACTTATTTGTGGTCAAAGTGTCCTCAAAAGTTTTCAAACTATAGAAAGTTAAAGACTCCTTTTGATGATAAATCAGCTATACAGAGATCCCCTTTTGACCTCCAGAACATATTTCTGGCCAAAAGAGTCCTCGATCTTGGGCTTTCTATACATACTCACTCCTTCTGATGCTTCATAAGCCATATAGATTTCCATATCTGACCTTTTGAACTTATTTGTGGTCAAAGTGTCCTAAAAAAATTTCAAACTATGTAAGTTATAGAATCCTTTTGATGATAAATCAGCTATAGAGAGGTCCCATTTTGACCTCCTGAACATATTTCTGGCCAAAGAGTCCTCGACCTTGGGCTTTCTATACATACTCATAGACTCCTTCTGATGCTCTATAAGCCAAATAGATGTCCATATCTGACCTTTTGAACTTATTTGTGGTCAAAGATGTCCTCAAAATTTATCAAACTATAGAAAGTTATAGACTCCTTTTGATGATAAGTCAGCTATACAGAGGTCCCCTTTTGACCTCCTGAACATATTTCTGGCCAAATAGTCCTCGATCTTGGGCTTTCTATACATACTCATAGACTCCTTCTGATGCTTCATAAGCCATGTAGATGTCCATATCTGACCTTTTGAACTTATTTGTGGTCAAAGTGTCCTCAACATTTTTCAAACTATAGAAAGTTATAGACTCCTTTTGATGATAAATCAGCTATACAGAGGTCCCCTTTTGACCTCCAGAACATATTTCTGGCCAAAGAGTCCTCGATCTTGGGCTTTCTATACATACTCATAGACTCCTTCTGATGCTTCATAAGCCATATAGATGTCCATATCTGACCTTTTGAACTTATTTTTGGTCAAAGTGTCCTAACATTTTTTCAAACTATATAAAGTGATAGACTCCTTTTGATGATAAATCAGCTATACAGAGGTCCCCTTTTGACCTACTGAACATATTTCTGGCCAAAGAGTCTTCGATCTTGCGTTTTCTATACATACTCATAGACTCCTTCTGATGCTTCATAAGCCATATAGATGTCCATATCTGACCTTTTGAACTTATTTGTGGTCAAAGTGTCCTCAAATTTTTTCAAACTATATAAAGTTATAGTCTCCTTTTGATGATATATCAGCTATACAGAGGGCCCCTTTTGACCTATACTGAACATATTTCTGGCCAAAGAGTCCTAAAAGATTAACACTATACATTCAGACTGATATCTTCGGATGTTATATCATCCTGACAAAAGTCCATATTTGACCTACCGAATTTTTTTCTGACCAAGGAGTGAGTACTCGAAACTTGACCTTTTCATATATACTTGTTGACTCTTTCTGATGTTACGTCAGACATACAGAATTCCATATTTGACCCAAGGAACATATTTCTTGCCAAAGAGTCCTCGATCTTGGGCTTTCTATACATACTCATAGACTCCTTCTGATGCTTCATAAGCCATATAGATGTCCATATCTATCCTTTTGAACTTATTTCTGGTAAAAGTGTCCTCAAAATTTTTCAAACTATATAAAGTTATAGACTCCTTCTGATAAAAAAGAGTCCTCAATCTTGAACTTTGCATTCTCACTCCTAGACTCCTTCTGATGGTTCATAAGCCACATATAGAATTCCATATTTGACCTACTGAACTTATTTCTGGTCAAATGGTCCTCAAAGGGTTTCTTATTATGTTAATTCAGCCATACAGAGGTTCCTATTTGAACTACTGAACACATTTTTGGCCAAAGAGTCTTTGAACATTAATTTCTCTGCTTATTGACTTCTCTTAATAATACATTAGCCATACAAAAGTCCATATTTGACCTACTAATATATTTCTAGTCAAAGAGTCCCTGATCTTGACCTTTCTGTACATGCTCATTGACAGCTTCTGATGTTTCATCAGCCTGAAAGATGTCCATACTTGACCCATTGAATATATTTCTGACCATAGAGTCCTCGATCTTGAACTTTCTAAACATACTTGTAGACTTGTTAATTAATTATCTGCTATCCAATGTATTTGAACAGTAGTTCAAATTTTATATTTTGAACATATTTCTAGACATGAGACATGAGACTAATTGCTTTTACAATCCTTCTGATGTTTCATCAGCCATACAGTATAGTTCAAATTTGACCTATTGAACATTTCTATAACCAAAGTGTCCTCGATCTTGATCGTTCTATACATAATCATAGGCTTGTTCTGATGTTTCATCATTGAGACAGAAGTCAGTTATTGACCTACTGAACATATTTCTGGCAAAAGAATCATCAAAGTTTAACTTACTGTTCCTTCTCCTAGACTATTTTTGATTTTACATCCACCATACAGGAGTCCATATTTGACCAAGAGAACATATTTCTGGCCAAAAGAGTCGTCAAAAGGTATGTTTATATGCATTCTCATCGACTTCTTTTGATGTTAAATCAACCATATTGTTAGTCCAAATTTGACCCATTGAACATATATCTGGCCAAAGAGACCTAGAACTTTAATTATCTATACATAATTACTATCTCCTTCTGATTTTTCATCACCCAGGCTATTATCCATATTTGACAATTGAACATATTTCTGGCTGGAAGAGTCCTTGATCTTTCTATACGTACTCATAGATGCTTTCAGATAGTACTTCAGCCAAAAAATGATCCATAATTGACTACTAAACTCATTTCTGAGCGATGGGTTTATAATCTTGATTTCTCTATACATTGACTCCTTCTGATGTTACAATAGCAAAACATTATTGTATTGTATTGTATCAATATGACCTATTAAACCTATTTCTGACCAATGAGTCTATGAACATTTTTCAATACATACTCAATGACTCCTGATTTTACAACAGCAATATAGTATTTCAAAATTTGATCAATTGAACATATTTCTGGCCAAGAAGACCTTGATCTTATTCTTTCTATACATACTCCTTCTGATGTTTCATCAGCCAGATAATTGTCCACAATTGACCTACTGAACATTTTTCTGCCCGAAGAGTCTATGAACTTGAACTTTCTATACATAATCATTTACTTCTGATGTTTCTTCAGCCATACAGTAGTCCAGATTTGACATGTTGAACATATTTCTGACCAAAGGGATTTTGATCTTGAACTTTCTATTCATAATTATAGACTCTTTCAGAAAGTTACATCGGACAGACAATTGTCCATATTAATTATTAAACATATTTCTGACCAACAAGTCCATGAACTTGAACGTTCTGTACATGCTAATTGACTCCTTTTAGTGTTTCATCAGCCAGACATTAGTCCATAATTGACCTACTGAACATATTGCTGCCCGAAGAGTCTTGAACTTGAACTTTCTATATAGGCTCATTGACTCCTTCTGATGTTTCACAAGCAGACAATAGTCCATAATTGACCCTCTGAACATATTTATAGTAAAAGAGTCCTCTGTCTTGAACTTTCTATAGATTCTCAGTGACTCCATATAGATAATTGACCCACTGAACATATTTCTACCTGAAGACTCTTTGAACTTGAACTTTCTATTCATAATCTTCTTCCTCAATCTTCATTGACTTCTGATTCATCAGCCAGACAGCAGTCCATATTTGACCCACTAAACATATTTCTGGCAAAAGAGACCTCGATCTTGAACCTTTTAAACATACTCATAGACTCTTTCTGGTGTTTCATCAGCCATGCAGTAGTTCTGATTTGACATAATGAACATATTTCTGACCGAAGAGTCCTCGATCTTGAACTTTCTATTCACACTTATAGACTCTTTCAGATAGTACATCGGCCAGACAATTGTAGATATTGACTATTGAAGTAAAAGAGTTCTTGATCTTGAACTTTCTATACATTCTCAGTGATGCCTTATTTTGTTTCTTTAGCCATACAGAAGTCCAGATTTGACATGTTGAACATATTTCTGACTTGAAAATTGTGTACATGCTAATTGACTCCTTTTAGTGTTTCATCAGCCAGACAGTAGTCAATAATGGACCTACTGAAAATATTTCTGGTAAAAGAGTCCTCGATTTTGAACTTTCTATACATTCTCAGTGACGCCTTATTTTGTTTCTTTAGCCATAAAGTAGTTCAGATTTAACATGTTGAACATATTTCTGACTGAAGAGTCCTTGATCTTGAACTTTCTATTCACACTTATAGACTCGTTCAGATAGTACATCGGCCAGACAACTGTCCATAATGATTTTTTTTTTTTTTTTTGGCCAACGAGTCTATGTACTTGAACTTTCTATACATGCTCATTGACTCCTTTTAGTGCTTCATCAGCCAGAGAGTACTCCATAATTTACCTACTGAACATATTTCTAGTAAAAGAGTCCTCGATCTTGAACATTCTATACATGCTCATTGACTCCTTATGCTGTTTCTTTCTACACATAGTCGTTTACTCCATCTGATGTTACATCAGCCATAAAGAAGTCCATAATTGATCCAAGGGACATATTTGTGGCCAATCTTGAACTTTCTATACATACTCATAGTCTCCTTCTGATTCTTCATAAGCCATATTTATGTCCATATTTATGACTTATTATCAGGGCCGGCTCTAGCCCTTTGGTTGCCCTAGGCAAGATTGAGTTTTTGCGCCCCCCCCCCCCCCCCCCCCCCCCCCCCCCCGCTCTTTATAAGAAAATAAGAAAATTGATAAGTGTCAAGCCTTTATTTGTTATAATTTTGATGATTATGGCTTACAGCTTATGAAAACCCCAAATCAAAATCACAGAAAATTAGAATTGATATGAATTGATATGTCATAAGCTGTAAGTCTTGAAATATCTCACTTTGCATGTAATGAGTCTATATAATATATTAGTTTCACCTTATAAGTTGAATAATTTAAATAAATAAACTTTTGCACGATATTCTAATTTTTCGAGTTTCACCTGTAGTCACTCCAACACTTCAACAAGCAAAATATTACTTAAATGATACACTCTAATAAATTGCACATACAAAAATGCTACAAAGAATGTTCATTGATGAACAAACAAAAATGCTCTAATAGTCACTCCAACACTTCAACAAGCAAATTATGACTTGAAGAATCAACTGTAAATTGTTTATACACAAATTCTACAAAGAATGTTCAAGGATATTTACCAAATTGGATTAATTTAAGCAAATTATGACCATTAAACTGGTTTAACTATACCTTCTACAAACAAATGTGCTATTATGGATAATGTATGTACCACTACAAAATTAAAATATTTAAGTTCTTTTAGTTCTATCTCAATAAAATATTAACAGTTGTTTCTGCCATTTCTATTCACCTTCAAAGTAACTAGCTAGCAAACTATAGCTTAGTGACAGCAATGAAACGTCCAATATTAGGTGATGTAGGCTACAATACTAAGTAAATTTATCTCATTGGACACCTTAATAGCTAAGATGAGAAGACTTACTCTATACTGAGCTTTATTTTTTATCTTCTTCCTTTCTCCGTTTTCGTCCCTGTGCACCAGAGGTTTAGACCGCTTCATTTTCGATCAACGCGCCAGCAGCTGAGCACTTCCCTAACGTAACGTAACGCAACCCTCCCGCCCCCCGCCAATCCAGAAATGGTCGACAAAAATCATAAATTCAATCTAATAAGTAATTAAACGTGTGGTTGAGGGGCGCCCTTTGGTCATGTTTAATAAACATGTTTTATTTCGCGTTTCGTTCTAATTTTATGATTAATATGGGAAGTAGATAGGGCGACACTAGAGTGCGTGCGCGCCCCCAACACATTTGTCGCCCTAGGCAACCGCCTAGTTCGCCTATAGCAATCGCCGGCCCTGCTTATTATTATTTCTGGTCAAAGGTTCCTCAAAAGTTTTTAAACTATGTAAAATTATAGACTCCATCTGATGATAAATCAGACCAAAAGAGGTCAAATTTAGACTCTTGAGTCAATATGTATAGAGAGTTAATGTTCAATGATTCTTTGGCCAAAAATATATTCAGAGGGTCACATACCTGTTAAAGTGATGTATCATCAGAAGAAGTCTATGAGTATTTAGTAAGTTAACTTGTGAGGACCTTTTTGCCAAAAATATTTTCAATTCGCCAGATATGGACATCTATATAGCTAATGAAGAATCAGAAAGAGTCAATGAGTATATATAGAATGGTCAAGTTGAGACTCTTTGACCAGAAAAAATTTCAGTATGTCAAATATGGACTTTTGTCATGATGATATAACATCCGAAGATATCAATCTGAATGTATAGTGTTAATCTTTAAGGACTCTTTGGCCAGTAATATTTTCGGACATCAGAAGGAGTCTATAGATTATGACAGACAAAATCCTTTTGAGAACTCTTTGGTCAAATTTTTTTTTCAATCGGTCAAATATGGACTACTGCCTGCCTGGTTTGGCATTGCAAGAAGTCAGTCTATATTGTATAGTGAGTTAATGTTCACGGACTCTGGCCAGAAATATTTTCAGTAGGTCAAAAATAGACTACTGGCTGGTTAATATAACATCACAACAAGTCAATCTGTAGTCAAAAGTCAAAAGTTCAAGCAAGATAATGTTCAAGAACTCTTTGGCCAGAAATATGTTCAAAAGGTCAAAAGGTGACCTTTGTATAGCTGATTTATCATCAGAAAGAGTCTATAACTTTATATAGTTTAAAAACTTTTGATGACCAGAAATAAGTTCAAAAGGTCAGATATGGATATCTATATGGCTTATGTAACATTAGAAGGAGTCTATGAGTATGTATAGAAAGGTCAAGATCGAGAACTCTATGGCCATAAATATATTCCTTGGGTCAAATATGGACTTCTGTATGGCCGATTTAACATCAGAAGGAGTCTATGAGTTTCTAAGAGTAAAAAACATTTTGAGGATTCTTTGGCCAAAAACATGTTAAATCAGTCAAATATGGCTACAGTCTGGCTGACATAACATCACAAGAAGTCTTTATGGTAGGAGAAATATAAATAGTAAGGTAAATGTTCAAGGTCTCTGGCCAGAAATATGTTCAGAAGGTCAAATATGGACTTCTGTATGGCTGATTTAACATCAGAAGGAGTCTATACATTTATGATAGACAAAATCCTTTAGAGAACTCTTTGGTCAATTTTTTTTTTCAATCAGTCAAATATGGACTACTGTCTGCCTGATTTTACATTATGAGAAGTCAGTCTATATGTATAGTGAGTTGATGTTCACGGACTCTGGCCAGAAATATGTTCAGTAGGTCAAAAATAGACTACTGGCTGGTTAATATAACATCACAACAAGTCAATCTGTAGTATAGCAAGATAATGTTCAAGAACTCTTTGGCCAGAAATATGTTCAGAAGGTCAAAAGGTGACCTTGGTATAGCTGATTTATTATCAGAAGGAGTCTATAACTTTATATAGTTTGAAAAATTTTGAGGACACTTTGAACAGAAATAAGTTCAAAAGGTCAGATATAGACATCTATATGGCTTATGAAGCATCAGAAGGAGTCTATGAGTATGTATAGAAAGCCCAAGATCGAGGACTCTTTGGCAAGAAATATGTTCCTTGGGTCAAATATGGAATTCTGTATGTCTGACGTAACATCAGAAAGAGTCAACAATATGGAAAGGTCAAGTTTCGAGTACTCACTCCTTGGCCAGAAAAAAATTCAGTATGTCAAATATGGACTTTTGTCAGGATGATATAACATCCGAAGATAAAAGTCTGAATGTATAGTGTTAATCATTTAGGACTCTTTGGCCAGAAACATGTTCAGGAGGTCAAAAGGGGACCTCTGTATAGCTGACTTATCATCAAAAGGAGTCTATAACTTTATATAGTTTGAATTTTTTTTAGGACACTTTGACCACAAATAAGTTCAAAAGGTCATATATGGACATCTATATGGCTTATGAGGCATCAGAAGGAGTCTATGAGTATGTATAGAAAGCATAAGATCGAGGACTCTTTGGCCAGAAATATGTACAGGAGGTCAAAAGGGGACCTCTGTATAGCTGATTTATCATCAAAAGGAGTCTATAACTTTCTATAGTTTGAATTTTTTTAGGACACTTTGACCACAAATAAGTTCAAAAGGTCAGATATGGACATCTATATGGCTTATGAAGCACCAGAAGGAGTCTATGAGTATGTATAGAAAGCCCAAGATCAAGGACTCTTTGGCCAGAAATATGTACAGGAGGTCAAAAGGGGACCTCTGTATAGCTGATTTATCATCAAAAGGAGTCTATAACTTTCTATTGTTTGAAATATTTTGAGGACACTTTGACCACAAATAAGTTCAAAAGGTCAGATATGGACATCTATATGGCTTATGAAGCATCAGAAGGAATCTATGAGTATGTATAGAAAGCCCAAGATTGAGGAATCTTTGGCCAGAAACATGTTCAGTAGATCAAAAGGGTGTATAGCTGACTTATCATCAAAAGAACTCTATAACTTTATATAGTTTGAAAAAATGTTAGGACACTTTGACCACAAATAAGTTCAAAAGGTCAGATATGGACATCTATATGGCTTATGAAGCATCAGAAGGAATCTATGAGTATGTATAGAAAGCATAAGATCAAGGACTCTTTGGCCAGAAACATGTTCAGGAGCTCAAAAGGGGACCTCTGCTATTATAGCTGACTTATCATCAAAAGGAGTCTATAACTTTATATAGTTTGAATTTTTTTTAGGACACTTTGACCACAAACAAGTTCAAAAGGTCAGATATGGACATCTATATGGCTTATGAAGCATCAGAAGGAGTGTATGAGTATGTATAGAAAGCCCAAGATCGAGGACTCTTTGGCAAGAAATATGTTCCTTGGGTCAAATATGGAATTTTGTATGTCTGACGTAACATCAGAAAGAGTCAACAAGTCTGTATGGAAAGGTCAAGTTTCGAGTACTCCTTGGCCAGAAGAAAATTCAGTATGTCAAATATGGACTTTTGTCAGGAAGATATAACATCCGAAGATATCAATCTGAATGTATAGTGTTAATCATTTAGGACTCTTTGGCCAGAAATATGTTCAGTAGGTCAAAAGGGGACCTCTGAATAGCTGATTTATCATCAGAAAGAGTCTATAACTTTATATAGTTTAAAAACTTTTGATGACCAGAAATAAGTTCAAAAGGTCAGATATGGATATCTATATGGCTAACATTAGAAGGAGTCTATGAGTATGTATAGAAAGGTCAAGATCGAGAACTCTATGGCCAAAAATATATTCCTTGGGTCAAATATGGACCTCTGTATAGCTGATTTAACATCAGAAGGAGTCTATGAGTTTCTAAGAGTAAAAAACATTTTGAGGATTCTTTGGCCAAAAACATGTTAAATCAGTCAAATATGGCTACAGTCTGGCTGACATAACATCACGAGAAGTCTTTATGGTAGGAGAAATATAAATAGTAAGGTAAATGTTCAAGGTCTCTGGCCAGAAATATGTTCAGAAGGTCAAATATGGACTTCTGTATGGCTGATTTAACATCAGAAGGAGTTTATACATTTAGACAAAATCCTTTTGAGAACTCTTTGGTCAATTTTTTTTTCAATCAGTCAAATATGGACTACTGTCTGCCTGATTTTACATTACGAGAAGTCAGTCTATATGTATAGTGAGTTGATGTTCACGGACTCTGGCCATAAATATGTACAGTAGGTCAAAAATAGACCACTGGCTGGTTAATATAACATCACAAGAAGTCAATCTGTAGTATAGCAAGACAATGTTCAAGAACTCTTTGGCCTGAAATATGTTCAGAAGGTCAAAAGTTGACCTTTGTATAGCTGATTTATTATCAGAAGGAGTCTATAACTTTATATAGCTTAAGTATTATATATTAGAAATATGTTCCTTGGGTCACATATGGACTGATGGACATGGCTGACGTAACATCAGAAGGAGTCAACAAGTATGTATAGAAAGTTCAAGTTTGAGTACTCTTTGGCCCGAATTATGTTTAGTAGGTAAAAAAAGTGACCTCTGTATGGCTGATTTAACATCAGAATTAGTCTATAAGATTATATAGCTTAAGTATTATATATTATATAAGATTATATATATTTAAAACCTTTTAAGGACCCATTGACCAGAAATAAGTTTAACAGGTCAGATATGGACTTCTAAATGGCTTATGAAGCATCAGAAGATGTCTAGAGTATGTACAGAAAGTTCAAGATCGAGTACTCTTTTTCCCAGTAGTTGAAATATGGCTGATTTAACATCAGAAGGAGTCTATAAATTTATAAGAGTAAAAAAAAAAAACATTTCGAGGCCTCTTTGGCCAAAAATGTGTTCAATCGGTCAGATATCGACTACTCCTTGCCTGAGTTAACATCACGAGAAGTCAATATGTACGTTAAGTTTCATGGTCTCTTGGCAGAAATATGTTTAGTAGGTCAAAAATGTACTTTTTTTTTATGGGTGATGTAACATCAGAAGGAGTCTATAAGTTTGTTTAAAAACCTTTGAGGACCCTTTGACCAGAAATAAGTTCAATAGGTCAAATATGCACCTCTATATGGCTGATTTAACATCAGAAGGAGTCTATAAGTTTATAATATACACAAAATACCTTTTGAGGACTCTTTTGCCAAAAATATGTTCAATCAGTCAAATATGGACTACTGTCTGGCTTACTAAACATACAAGACTGACTTCTTGTGATGTTATATAAGACAAGAGGGACCTCTGTAGGCCTGATTTGACACATGACATATGTGCATTGGCATTGCACAATAACTAACTTATTCATTTATTCTTTTAAGGGAAATTATTGCATTTACCTCTTGCATTACAATGCATAGAATAAACTACTTCATACCTCATGTGCAATGAAAACATAACATGAGTGTTGCATTGCACAAACGATCTAAGAATTAGCGTTGAATAATAATGTATTATTATTATATCTAACTATATCAGTTAGATATTTTATGCAGTGGAATGTAGATAGTTGAGATAGTTATTGTATGTTTGTGATGCACTCATAGCTTATATGTTATTCTTCAATGCACAAAGTTTGATCTTGTGTGAAATGCAATGCAATAGCACATATTGTATTTCCTCAAAGCAAAACGCAAAGTAGTTTGGGAATGAGTTACTTCTGGTGTGTAATGCAATGCAAGAAGTGCATAGCCTATATGTTATTCTTCAATGCACAACGTTAGATCGTTAGTGCAATGCAATGCAACAACACACATACCATCTCTTTAATGAACATGGGAATGGTTAAGTTCTAGTGTGCAATGCAATGCAAAAAGTGCATAACCTATATGTTATTCTTCAGTGCACAAAGTTAGATCGTTAGTGCAATGCAATGCAATGCAGTACAAGGCATTGCAAATCAATGCAATGCAACAACACACGTTATGTCTTTAATCAACATGGGAATGAGGTAGTTCTGGTGTGCAATGCAATGAAATGCAAAAAGTGCATAACCTATATGTTATTCTTGAGTGCACAACGTTACATCGCTAGTGCAATGCAATGCAATGCACCAACAAACGTTATCTCTTTAATGAACATGGGAATGGTTAAGTTCTAGTGTGCAATGCAATGCAAAAAGTGTATAACCTATATGTTATTCTTCAGTGCACAACGTTAGATCGTTAGTGCAATGCAATGCAACAACACACATATCATCTCTTTTAAGAACATGGGAATGATTTATTTCTGGTGTGCAATGCAATGCGAAAAGTGCATAACCTATATGTTATTCTTCAGAGCACAACGTTAGATCGTTTGTGCAATGCAATGCAATGCAATGCAATGCAATGCAATGCAATGCAATGCAATGCAACAACAAACATTATCTCTTTAATGAACATGGGAATGATTTAGTTCTGATGTGCAATGCAATGCAATGCAAAAAGTGCATAACCTATATGTTTTTCTTCAATGCACAACGTTAGATCGTTTGTGCAATAAAATGCAATGCAATGCAATTGCAACAACACACGTTATCTCTTTAATGAACATGGGAATGATTTAGTAGTCTGGTATGCAATGCAATGCAATGCAATGCGAAAAGTGCATAACCTATATGTTATTCTTCAGTGCACAACGTTAGATCGTTAGTGCAATGCAATGCAACAACACACATACCATCTCTTTAATGAACATGGGAATGGTTAAGTTCTAGTGTGCAATGCAATGCAAAAAGTGCATAACATATATGTTACTCTTCAGTGCACAGTTAGATCGTTAGTGCAATGCAATGCAATGCAATGCAATGCAATGCAATGCAATGCAATGCAGTACAAGGCATTGCAAATCAATGCAATGCAATGCAATGCAACAACACACGTTATGTCTTTAATCAACATGGGAATGAGGTAGTTCTGGTGTGCAATTCAATGAAATGCAAAAAGTGCATAACCTATATGTTATTCTTGAGTGCACAACGTTACATCGCTAGTGCAATGCAATGCAATGCAATGCACCAACAAACGTTATCTCTTTAATGAACATGGGAATGATTTAGGTCTGGTGTGCAATGAAATGCAAAAAGTGCATAACCTATATGTTATTCTTTCGTGCACAAAGTTAGATCGTTAGTGCAATGCAATGCAAAGCAATGCAATGCAATGCAATGCAATGCAATGCAATGCAACAACACACATATCATCTCTATAATGAACTTGGGAATGATTTTGTTCTGGTGTGCAGTGCAATGTGAAAAGAGCATAACCTATATGTTATTCTTCAGTGCACAACGTTAGATCGTTAGTGCAATGCAATGCAGTGCAAAGCAATGCAATGCAATGCAATGCAATGCAATGCAATGCAAAGCAATGCAAAGCAATGCAAAGCAATGCAAAGCAATGCAAAGCAATGCAAAGCAATGCAAAGCAATGCAAAGCAATGCAAAGCAATGCAATGCAATGCAATGCAATGCAATGCAATGCAATGCAATACAATGCAATGCAAAAACAAACGTTATGTCTTTAATGAACATGGGAATGATTTAGTTCTGGTGTGCAATGCAATGCAATACGTGCATAACCTATATGTTATTCTTCAGTGCACAACGTTAGATCGTTAGTGCAATGCAATGCAATGCAATGCAATGCAATGCAATGCAATGCAATGCAATGCAATGCAATGCAGTGCAAAGCAATGCAAATAAATGCAATGCAATGCAATGCAATGCAACAACACACGTTATGTTTTTAATCAACATGGGAATGAGGTAGTTCTGGTGTGCAATGCAATGCAAAAAGTGCATAACATATGTTATTCTTCAGTGCACAACGTTAGATCGTTAGTGCAATGCAAAGCAATGCAGAGCAATGCAAAGCAATGCAGATATAGTGCAATACAATGCAATGAAAAACACTCGTTATGTCTTTAATCAACATGGGAATGAGGTAGTTCTGGTGTGCAATGCAATGCGAAAAGTGCATAACCTATATGTTATTCTTCAGTGCACAACGTTAGATTGTTAGTGCAATGCAATGCAATGCAATGCAGTGCAAAGCAATGCAAATAAATGCAATGCAATGCAATGCAACAACACACGTTATGTTTTTAATCAACATGGGAAGGAGGTAGTTCTGGTGTGCAATGCAATGCAAAAAGTGCATAACATATGTTATTCTTCAGTGCACAACGTTAGATCGTTAGTGCAATGCAATGCAGTGCAAAGCAATGCAAAGCAGTGCAATTCAATGTAATGCAATGCAATACATTGCATTGCAATACATAGCAATGCAATGCAATGCAATACAATGCAATACAGCAACACACGTTATGTCTTTAATTTACATGGGAATGATTTAGTTCTGGTGTGCAATGCAATGCAATACGTGCACAACGTTAGATCGTTAGTGCAATGCAATGCAGTGCAAAGCAATGCAAAGCAATGCAAAGCAATGCAAAGCAATGCAAAGCAATGCAATGCAAAGCAATGCAAAGCAATGCAAAGCAATGCAATGCAAAGCAATGCAAAGCAATGCAAAGCAATGCAAAGCAATGCAATGCAATGCAATACAATGCAATGCAACAACACACGTTATGTCTTTAATGAACATTGGAATGATTTAGTTCTGGTATGCAATGCAATGCAATGCAAAAAGTGCATGACCTATATGTTATTCTTCAGTGCACAACGTTAGATCGTTAGTGCAATGCAATGCAAAGCAATGCAATGCAGTGCAAAGCAATGCAGTGCAAAGCAATGCAAATCAATGCAATACAATGCAATGCAACAACACACGTTATCTCTTTTATGAACATGGGAATGATTTAGTTCTGGTGTGCAATGCAATGCAGTGCAAAAAGTGCATACCTATATGTTATTCTTCAGTGCACAACGTTAGATCGTTAGTGCAATGCAATGTAATGCAACAACAAACGTTATGTCTTTAATCAACATGGGAATGAGGTAGTTCAGTTGTACAATGCAATGCAAAAAGTGCATAACCTGTATGTTATTCTTCAGTGCACAACGTTAGATCGTTAGTGCAATGCAATGCAATGCATCAACACACATATCAACACACATATCATCTCTATAATGAACATGGGAATGATTTAGTTCTGGTGTGCAATGCAAAGCGAAATATGCATAACCTATAAGTTTTTCTTCAGTGCACAACGTTAGATCGTTTGTGCAATGCAATGCAATGCAAGAAGTGCATTGCCTTTGTTATTCTTCAATGCACAACGTCAGATCGTGTGTGCAATGCAATGCAATGCAACAACACACGTTATCTTTGTAATGAACATGGGATCGAGTAGTTCTGTTGTGCAATGCAATGCAAGTAGTGCACAGACTATATGTTATTCTTCAATGCACAACGTTAGACAGTTTGTGCAAAGCAACAACACATATGTTATCTCTCTAATGAACATGGCATTGAGTTAGTTTTGGTGTGCAATGCAATGCAATGCACGAAGTGCATAACCTATGTTTCTTTAATGATGCTCAACGTTAGATCGTTTGTGCAAAGCACATAATGTTATAAGAATGAGCTATAGATAGGTACGCTTTTGACCTGCTGAACATATTTCTGGCCAAAGAGTCCTTAAAGATGTTCTATCATCCTGACAAAGGTCCAAATTTGAAACTGAATTTTTTTCTGTCCAAGGAGTACTCGAAACTTGACCTTACCATTTATACTCGTTGACTTTTTCTGATGTTACGTCAGCCATAAAGAAGTCCATATTTGACCCAAGGAACATATTTCTGGCCAAAGAGACCTCTATCTTGGGCTTTCTATACATACTCATAGACTCCTTCTGATGCTTCATAAGCCATATAGATATCCATATCTATCCTTTTGAACTTATTTCTTGTCAAAGTGTCCTAAAAAAAATTCAAACTATATAAAGTTATAGACTCCTTTTGATGATAAATCAGCTATACAGAGGCCCCTTTTGACCTCCTGAACATATTTCTGACCAAAGAGTCCTTGATCTATGGGCTTTCTATACATACTCATAGACTCCTTCTGATGCTTCATAAGCCATATAGATGTCCATATCTGACCTTTTGAACTTACTTGTGGTCAAATTGTCCTAACATTTTTTCAAACTATAGAAAGTTATAGACTCCTTTTGATGATAAATCAGCTATACAGAGGGCCCCTTTTGACCTACTGAACATATTTCTGGCCAAATAGTCCTCGATCTTGGGCTTTCTATACATACTCATAGACTCCTTCTGGTGCTTCATAAGCCATATAGATGTCCATATCTGACATTTTGAACTTATTTGTGGTCAAAGTGTCCTCAAAATATTTCAAACAATAGAAAGTTATAGACTCCTTTTGATGATAAATCAGCTATACAGAGGTCAACTTTTGACCTCCTAAACATATTTCTGGCCAAACAGTCCTTGATCTTGGGGCTTTCTATACATACTCATAGATTCCTTCTGATGCTTCATAAGCCATATAGATGTCCATATCTGACCTTTTGAACTTATTTGTGGTCAAAGTGTCCAAAAAAAAATTAAAACTATATAAAGTTATAGACTCCTTTTGATGATAAGTCAGCTATACAGAGGTCCCCTTTTGACCTCCTGAACATATTTCTGGCCAAAGAGTCCTCGATCTTGGGCTTTCTATACATACTCATAGACTCCTTCTGGTGCTTCATAAGATATAGATTTCCATATCTGACCTTTTGAACTTATTTGTGGTCAAAGTGTCCTCAACATTTTTCAAACAATAGAAAGTTATAGACTCCTTTTGATGATAAATCAGCTATACAGAGGTCAACTTTTGACCTCCTAAACATATATCTGGCCAAACAGTCCTTGATCTTGGGCTTTCTATACATACTCATAGACTCCTTCTGATGCCTCATAAGCCATGTAGATGTCCATATCTGACCTTTTGAACTTATTTGTGGTCAAAGTGTCCTCAAAATTTTTCAAACTATAGAAATTTATAGACTCCTTTTGATGATAAATCAGCTATACAGAGGTCCCCTTTTGACCTCTTGAACATATTTCTGGCCAAAGAGTCCTCGATCTTGGGCTTTCTATACATACTCATAGACTCCTTCTGATGCTTCATAAGCCATATAGATGTCCATATCTGACCTTTTTAACTTATTTGTGGTCAAAGTGTCCTAACATTTTTTCAAACTATAGAAAGTTATAGACTCCTTTTGATGATAAATCAGCTATACAGAGGGCCCCTTCTGACCTACTGAACATATTTCTGTCCAAAGAGTCCTTGATCTTGGGCTTTCTATACATACTCATAGACTCCTTCTGATGCTTCATGAGCCATATAGATTTTTCATATCTGACCTTTTGAACTTATTTGTGGTCAAAGTGTCCTAAAAAAAATTCAAACTATGTAAGTTATAGAATCCTTTTGATGATAAATCAGCTATACAGAGGTCCCATTTTGACCTCCTGAACATTTCTGGCCAAAGAGTCCTCGATCTTGGGCTTTCTATACATATAGACTCCTTCTGATGCTTCATGAGCCATATAGATTTTTCATATCTGACCTTTTGAACTTATTTGTGGTCAAAGATGTCCTCAAAATATTTCAAACTATAGAAAGTTATAGACTCCTTTTGATGATAAATCAGCTATACAGAGGTCCCCTTTTGACCTCCTGAACATATTTCTGGCCAAAGAGTCCTCGATCTTGGGCTTTCTATACATACTCATAGACTCCTTCTGGTGCTTCATAAGCCATATAGATTTCCATATCTGACATTTTGAACTTATTTGTGGTCAAAGTGTCCTAAAAAAACTTCAAACTATATAATGTTATAGACTCCTTTTGATGATAAGTCAGCTATACAGAGGTCCCCTTTTGACCTCCTGAACATATTTCTGGCCAAAGAGTCCTTGATCTTGGGCTTTCTATACATACTCATAGACTCCTTCTGATGCTTCATAAGCCATATAGATGTCCATATCTGACCTTTTGAACTTATTTGTGGTCAAAGTGTCCAAAAAAAAATTAAAACTATATAAAGTTATAGACTCCTTTTGATGATAAGTCAGCTATACAGAGGTCCCCTTTTGACCTCCTGAACATATTTCTGGCCAAAGAGTCCTCGATCTTGGGCTTTCTATACATACTCATAGACTCCTTCTGGTGCTTCATAAGATATAGATTTCCATATCTGACCTTTTGAACTTATTTGTGGTCAAAGTGTCCTCAACATTTTTCAAACAATAGACTCCTTATATGATAAATATAAGTTATAGACTTCTTTTGATGATAAATCAGCTATACAGAGGTCAACTTTTGACCTCCTAAACATATTTCTGGCCAAACAGTCCTTTATCTTGGGCTTTCTATACATACTCATAGACTCCTTCTGGTGCTTCATAAGATATAGATTTCCATATCTGACCTTTTGAACTTATTTGTGGTCAAAGTGTCCTCAACATTTTTCAAACAATAGAAAGTTATAGACTCCTTTTGATGATAAATCAGCTATACAGAGGTCAACTTTTGACCTCCTAAACATATTTCTGGCCAAACAGTCCTTTATCTTGGGCTTTCTATACATACTCATAGACTCCTTCTGATGCCTCATAAGCCATGTAGATGTCCATATCTGACCTTTTGAACTTATTTGTGGTCAAAGTGTCCTCAAAATTTTTCAAACTATAGAAATTTATAAACTCCTTTTGATGATAAATCAGCTATACAGAGGTCCCCTTTTGACCTCTTGAACATATTTCTGGCCAAAGAGTCCTCGATCTTGGGCTTTCTGTACATACTCATAGACTCCTTCTGTTGCTTCATAAGCCATATAGATGTCCATATCTGACCTTTTGAACTTATTTGTGGTCAAAGTGTCCTAACATTTTTTCAAACTTTAGAAAGTTATAGACTCCTTTTGATGATAAATCAGCTATACAGAGGGCCCCTTCTGACCTACTGAACATATTTCTGTCCAAAGAGTCCTTGATCTTGGGCTTTCTATACATACTCATAGACTCCTTCTGATGCTTCATAAGCCATATAGATGTCCATATCTGACCTTTTGAACTTATTTGTGGTCAAAGTGTCCAAAAAAAAATTAAAACTATATAAAGTTATAGACTCCTTTTGATGATAAGTCAGCTATACAGAGGTCCCCTTTTGACCTCCTGAACATATTTCTGGCCAAAGAGTCCTCGATCTTGGGCTTTCTATACATACTCATAGACTCCTTCTGGTGCTTCATAAGATATAGATTTCCATATCTGACCTTTTGAACTTATTTGTGGTCAAAGTGTCCTCAACATTTTTCAAACAATAGAAAGTTATAGACTCCTTTTGATGATAAATCAGCTATACAGAGGTCAACTTTTGACCTCCTAAACATATTTCTGGCCAAACAGTCCTTGATCTTGGGCTTTCTATACATACTCATAGACTCCTTCTGATGCCTCATAAGCCATGTAGATGTCCATATCTGACCTTTTGAACTTATTTGTGGTCAAAGTGTCCTCAAAATTTTTCAAACTATAGAAATTTATAGACTCCTTTTGATGATAAATCAGCTATACAGAGGTCCCCTTTTGACCTCTTGAACATATTTCTGGCCAAAGAGTCCTCGATCTTGGGCTTTCTATACATACTCATAGACTCCTTCTGATGCTTCATAAGCCATATAGATGTCCATATCTGACCTTTTTAACTTATTTGTGGTCAAAGTGTCCTAACATTTTTTCAAACTATAGAAAGTTATAGACTCCTTTTGATGATAAATCAGCTATACAGAGGGCCCCTTCTGACCTACTGAACATATTTCTGTCCAAAGAGTCCTTGATCTTGGGCTTTCTATACATACTCATAGACTCCTTCTGATGCTTCATGAGCCATATAGATTTTTCATATCTGACCTTTTGAACTTATTTGTGGTCAAAGTGTCCTAAAAAAAATTCAAACTATGTAAGTTATAGAATCCTTTTGATGATAAATCAGCTATACAGAGGTCCCATTTTGACCTCCTGAACATTTCTGGCCAAAGAGTCCTCGATCTTGGGCTTTCTATACATATAGACTCCTTCTGATGCTTCATGAGCCATATAGATTTTTCATATCTGACCTTTTGAACTTATTTGTGGTCAAAGATGTCCTCAAAATATTTCAAACTATAGAAAGTTATAGACTCCTTTTGATGATAAATCAGCTATACAGAGGTCCCCTTTTGACCTCCTGAACATATTTCTGGCCAAAGAGTCCTCGATCTTGGGCTTTCTATACATACTCATAGACTCCTTCTGGTGCTTCATAAGCCATATAGATTTCCATATCTGACATTTTGAACTTATTTGTGGTCAAAGTGTCCTAAAAAAACTTCAAACTATAGAAAGTTATAGACTCCTTTTGATGATAAATCAGCTATACAGAGGTCAACTTTTGACCTCCTAAACATATTTCTGGCCAAACAGTCCTTGATCTTGGGGCTTTCTATACATACTCATAGATTCCTTCTGATGCTTCAGAAGGATCAGAATCAGAATCAGCTATACAGAGGTCAACTTTTGACCTCCTAAACATATTTCTGGCCAAACAGTCCTTGATCTTGGGGCTTTCTATACATACTCATAGATTCCTTCTGATGCTTCATAAGCCATATAGATGTCCATATCTGACCTTTTGAACTTATTTGTGGTCAAAGTGTCCAAAAAAAAATTAAAACTATATAAAGTTATAGACTCCTTTTGATGATAAGTCAGCTATACAGAGGTCCCCTTTTGACCTCCTGAACATATTTCTGGCCAAAGAGTCCTCGATCTTGGGCTTTCTATACATACTCATAGACTCCTTCTGGTGCTTCATAAGATATAGATTTCCATATCTGACCTTTTGAACTTATTTGTGGTCAAAGTGTCCTCAACATTTTTCAAACAATAGAAAGTTATAGACTCCTTTTGATGATAAATCAGCTATACAGAGGTCAACTTTTGACCTCCTAAACATATATCTGGCCAAACAGTCCTTGATCTTGGGCTTTCTATACATACTCATAGACTCCTTCTGATGCCTCATAAGCCATGTAGATGTCCATATCTGACCTTTTGAACTTATTTGTGGTCAAAGTGTCCTCAAAATTTTTCAAACTATAGAAATTTATAGACTCCTTTTGATGATAAATCAGCTATACAGAGGTCCCCTTTTGACCTCTTGAACATATTTCTGGCCAAAGAGTCCTCGATCTTGGGCTTTCTATACATACTCATAGACTCCTTCTGATGCTTCATAAGCCATATAGATGTCCATATCTGACCTTTTTAACTTATTTGTGGTCAAAGTGTCCTAACATTTTTTCAAACTATAGAAAGTTATAGACTCCTTTTGATGATAAATCAGCTATACAGAGGGCCCCTTCTGACCTACTGAACATATTTCTGTCCAAAGAGTCCTTGATCTTGGGCTTTCTATACATACTCATAGACTCCTTCTGATGCTTCATGAGCCATATAGATTTTTCATATCTGACCTTTTGAACTTATTTGTGGTCAAAGTGTCCTAAAAAAAATTCAAACTATGTAAGTTATAGAATCCTTTTGATGATAAATCAGCTATACAGAGGTCCCATTTTGACCTCCTGAACATTTCTGGCCAAAGAGTCCTCGATCTTGGGCTTTCTATACATATAGACTCCTTCTGATGCTTCATGAGCCATATAGATTTTTCATATCTGACCTTTTGAACTTATTTGTGGTCAAAGATGTCCTCAAAATATTTCAAACTATAGAAAGTTATAGACTCCTTTTGATGATAAATCAGCTATACAGAGGTCCCCTTTTGACCTCCTGAACATATTTCTGGCCAAAGAGTCCTCGATCTTGGGCTTTCTATACATACTCATAGACTCCTTCTGGTGCTTCATAAGCCATATAGATTTCCATATCTGACATTTTGAACTTATTTGTGGTCAAAGTGTCCTAAAAAAACTTCAAACTATATAATGTTATAGACTCCTTTTGATGATAAGTCAGCTATACAGAGGTCCCCTTTTGACCTCCTGAACATATTTCTGGCCAAAGAGTCCTTGATCTTGGGCTTTCTATACATACTCATAGACTCCTTCTGATGCTTCATAAGCCATATAGATGTCCATATCTGACCTTTTGAACTTATTTGTGGTCAAAGTGTCCAAAAAAAAATTAAAACTATATAAAGTTATAGACTCCTTTTGATGATAAGTCAGCTATACAGAGGTCCCCTTTTGACCTCCTGAACATATTTCTGGCCAAAGAGTCCTCGATCTTGGGCTTTCTATACATACTCATAGACTCCTTCTGGTGCTTCATAAGATATAGATTTCCATATCTGACCTTTTGAACTTATTTGTGGTCAAAGTGTCCTCAACATTTTTCAAACAATAGACTCCTTATATGATAAATATAAGTTATAGACTTCTTTTGATGATAAATCAGCTATACAGAGGTCAACTTTTGACCTCCTAAACATATTTCTGGCCAAACAGTCCTTGATCTTGGGCTTTCTATACATACTCATAGACTCCTTCTGATGCCTCATAAGCCATGTAGATGTCCATATCTGACCTTTTGAACTTATTTGTGGTCAAAGTGTCCTCAAAATTTTTCAAACTATAGAAATTTATAGACTCCTTTTGATGATAAATCAGCTATACAGAGGTCCCCTTTTGACCTCTTGAACATATTTCTGGCCAAAGAGTCCTCGATCTTGGGCTTTCTGTAGATACTCATAGACTCCTTCTGATGCTTCATAAGCCATATAGATGTCCATATCTGACCTTTTTAACTTATTTGTGGTCAAAGTGTCCTAACATTTTTTCAAACTATAGAAAGTTATAGACTCCTTTTGATGATAAATCAGCTATACAGAGGGCCCCTTCTGACCTACTGAACATATTTCTGTCCAAAGAGTCCTTGATCTTGGGCTTTCTATACATACTCATAGACTCCTTCTGATGCTTCATAAGCCATATAGATTTTTCATATCTGACCTTTTGAACTTATTTGTGGTCAAAGTGTCCTAAAAAAAATTCAAACTATGTAAGTTATAGACTCCTTTTGATGATAAGTCAGCTATACAGAGGTCCCCTTTTGACCTCCTGAACATATTTCTGGCCAAAGAGTCCTTGATCTTGGGCTTTCTATACATACTCATAGACTCCTTCTGATGCTTCATAAGCCATATAGATGTCCATATCTGACCTTTTGAACTTATTTGTGGTCAAAGTGTCCAAAAAAAAATTAAAACTATATAAAGTTATAGACTCCTTTTGATGATAAGTCAGCTATACAGAGGTCCCCTTTTGACCTCCTGAACATATTTCTGGCCAAAGAGTCCTCGATCTTGGGCTTTCTATACATACTCATAGACTCCTTCTGGTGCTTCATAAGATATAGATTTCCATATCTGACCTTTTGAACTTATTTGTGGTCAAAGTGTCCTCAACATTTTTCAAACAATAGAAAGTTATAGACTCCTTTTGATGATAAATCAGCTATACAGAGGTCAACTTTTGACCTCCTAAACATATATCTGGCCAAACAGTCCTTGATCTTGGGCTTTCTATACATACTCATAGACTCCTTCTGATGCCTCATAAGCCATGTAGATGTCCATATCTGACCTTTTGAACTTATTTGTGGTCAAAGTGTCCTCAAAATTTTTCAAACTATAGAAATTTATAGACTCCTTTTGATGATAAATCAGCTATACAGAGGTCCCCTTTTGACCTCTTGAACATATTTCTGGCCAAAGAGTCCTCGATCTTGGGCTTTCTATACATACTCATAGACTCCTTCTGATGCTTCATAAGCCATATAGATGTCCATATCTGACCTTTTTAACTTATTTGTGGTCAAAGTGTCCTAACATTTTTTCAAACTATAGAAAGTTATAGACTCCTTTTGATGATAAATCAGCTATACAGAGGGCCCCTTCTGACCTACTGAACATATTTCTGTCCAAAGAGTCCTTGATCTTGGGCTTTCTATACATACTCATAGACTCCTTCTGATGCTTCATGAGCCATATAGATTTTTCATATCTGACCTTTTGAACTTATTTGTGGTCAAAGTGTCCTAAAAAAAATTCAAACTATGTAAGTTATAGAATCCTTTTGATGATAAATCAGCTATACAGAGGTCCCATTTTGACCTCCTGAACATTTCTGGCCAAAGAGTCCTCGATCTTGGGCTTTCTATACATATAGACTCCTTCTGATGCTTCATGAGCCATATAGATTTTTCATATCTGACCTTTTGAACTTATTTGTGGTCAAAGATGTCCTCAAAATATTTCAAACTATAGAAAGTTATAGACTCCTTTTGATGATAAATCAGCTATACAGAGGTCCCCTTTTGACCTCCTGAACATATTTCTGGCCAAAGAGTCCTCGATCTTGGGCTTTCTATACATACTCATAGACTCCTTCTGGTGCTTCATAAGCCATATAGATTTCCATATCTGACATTTTGAACTTATTTGTGGTCAAAGTGTCCTAAAAAAACTTCAAACTATATAATGTTATAGACTCCTTTTGATGATAAGTCAGCTATACAGAGGTCCCCTTTTGACCTCCTGAACATATTTCTGGCCAAAGAGTCCTTGATCTTGGGCTTTCTATACATACTCATAGACTCCTTCTGATGCTTCATAAGCCATATAGATGTCCATATCTGACCTTTTGAACTTATTTGTGGTCAAAGTGTCCAAAAAAAAATTAAAACTATATAAAGTTATAGACTCCTTTTGATGATAAGTCAGCTATACAGAGGTCCCCTTTTGACCTCCTGAACATATTTCTGGCCAAAGAGTCCTCGATCTTGGGCTTTCTATACATACTCATAGACTCCTTCTGGTGCTTCATAAGATATAGATTTCCATATCTGACCTTTTGAACTTATTTGTGGTCAAAGTGTCCTCAACATTTTTCAAACAATAGACTCCTTATATGATAAATATAAGTTATAGACTTCTTTTGATGATAAATCAGCTATACAGAGGTCAACTTTTGACCTCCTAAACATATTTCTGGCCAAACAGTCCTTGATCTTGGGCTTTCTATACATACTCATAGACTCCTTCTGATGCCTCATAAGCCATGTAGATGTCCATATCTGACCTTTTGAACTTATTTGTGGTCAAAGTGTCCTCAAAATTTTTCAAACTATAGAAATTTATAGACTCCTTTTGATGATAAATCAGCTATACAGAGGTCCCCTTTTGACCTCTTGAACATATTTCTGGCCAAAGAGTCCTCGATCTTGGGCTTTCTGTAGATACTCATAGACTCCTTCTGATGCTTCATAAGCCATATAGATGTCCATATCTGACCTTTTTAACTTATTTGTGGTCAAAGTGTCCTAACATTTTTTCAAACTATAGAAAGTTATAGACTCCTTTTGATGATAAATCAGCTATACAGAGGGCCCCTTCTGACCTACTGAACATATTTCTGTCCAAAGAGTCCTTGATCTTGGGCTTTCTATACATACTCATAGACTCCTTCTGATGCTTCATAAGCCATATAGATTTTTCATATCTGACCTTTTGAACTTATTTGTGGTCAAAGTGTCCTAAAAAAAATTCAAACTATGTAAGTTATAGACTCCTTTTGATGATAAGTCAGCTATACAGAGGTCCCCTTTTGACCTCCTGAACATATTTCTGGCCAAAGAGTCCTTGATCTTGGGCTTTCTATACATACTCATAGACTCCTTCTGATGCTTCATAAGCCATATAGATGTCCATATCTGACCTTTTGAACTTATTTGTGGTCAAAGTGTCCAAAAAAAAATTAAAACTATATAAAGTTATAGACTCCTTTTGATGATAAGTCAGCTATACAGAGGTCCCCTTTTGACCTCCTGAACATATTTCTGGCCAAAGAGTCCTCGATCTTGGGCTTTCTATACATACTCATAGACTCCTTCTGGTGCTTCATAAGATATAGATTTCCATATCTGACCTTTTGAACTTATTTGTGGTCAAAGTGTCCTCAACATTTTTCAAACAATAGAAAGTTATAGACTCCTTTTGATGATAAATCAGCTATACAGAGGTCAACTTTTGACCTCCTAAACATATATCTGGCCAAACAGTCCTTGATCTTGGGCTTTCTATACATACTCATAGACTCCTTCTGATGCCTCATAAGCCTTGTAGATGTCCATATCTGACCTTTTGAACTTATTTGTGGTCAAAGTGTCCTCAAAATTTTTCAAACTATAGAAATTTATAGACTCCTTTTGATGATAAATCAGCTATACAGAGGTCCCCTTTTGACCTCTTGAACATATTTCTGGCCAAAGAGTCCTCGATCTTGGGCTTTCTATACATACTCATAGACTCCTTCTGATGCTTCATAAGCCATATAGATGTCCATATCTGACCTTTTTAACTTATTTGTGGTCAAAGTGTCCTAACATTTTTTCAAACTATAGAAAGTTATAGACTCCTTTTGATGATAAATCAGCTATACAGAGGGCCCCTTCTGACCTACTGAACATATTTCTGTCCAAAGAGTCCTTGATCTTGGGCTTTCTATACATACTCATAGACTCCTTCTGATGCTTCATGAGCCATATAGATTTTTCATATCTGACCTTTTGAACTTATTTGTGGTCAAAGTGTCCTAAAAAAAATTCAAACTATGTAAGTTATAGAATCCTTTTGATGATAAATCAGCTATACAGAGGTCCCCTTTTGACCTCCTGAACATATTTCTGGCCAAAGAGTCCTCGATCTTGGGCTTTCTATACATACTCATAGACTCCTTCTGGTGCTTCATAAGCCATATAGATTTCCATATCTGACATTTTGAACTTATTTGTGGTCAAAGTGTCCTAAAAAAACTTCAAACTATATAATGTTATAGACTCCTTTTGATGATAAGTCAGCTATACAGAGGTCCCCTTTTGACCTCCTGAACATATTTCTGGCCAAAGAGTCCTTGATCTTGGGCTTTCTATACATACTCATAGACTCCTTCTGATGCTTCATAAGCCATATAGATGTCCATATCTGACCTTTTGAACTTATTTGTGGTCAAAGTGTCCAAAAAAAAATTAAAACTATATAAAGTTATAGACTCCTTTTGATGATAAGTCAGCTATACAGAGGTCCCCTTTTGACCTCCTGAACATATTTCTGGCCAAAGAGTCCTCGATCTTGGGCTTTCTATACATACTCATAGACTCCTTCTGGTGCTTCATAAGATATAGATTTCCATATCTGACCTTTTGAACTTATTTGTGGTCAAAGTGTCCTCAACATTTTTCAAACAATAGACTCCTTATATGATAAATATAAGTTATAGACTTCTTTTGATGATAAATCAGCTATACAGAGGTCAACTTTTGACCTCCTAAACATATTTCTGGCCAAACAGTCCTTTATCTTGGGCTTTCTATACATACTCATAGACTCCTTCTGGTGCTTCATAAGATATAGATTTCCATATCTGACCTTTTGAACTTATTTGTGGTCAAAGTGTCCTCAACATTTTTCAAACAATAGAAAGTTATAGACTCCTTTTGATGATAAATCAGCTATACAGAGGTCAACTTTTGACCTCCTAAACATATTTCTGGCCAAACAGTCCTTTATCTTGGGCTTTCTGTACATACTCATAGACTCCTTCTGATGCCTCATAAGCCATGTAGATGTCCATATCTGACCTTTTGAACTTATTTGTGGTCAAAGTGTCCTCAAAATTTTTCAAACTATAGAAATTTATAAACTCCTTTTGATGATAAATCAGCTATACAGAGGTCCCCTTTTGACCTCTTGAACATATTTCTGGCCAAAGAGTCCTCGATCTTGGGCTTTCTGTACATACTCATAGACTCCTTCTGTTGCTTCATAAGCCATATAGATGTCCATATCTGACCTTTTGAACTTATTTGTGGTCAAAGTGTCCTAACATTTTTTCAAACTTTAGAAAGTTATAGACTCCTTTTGATGATAAATCAGCTATACAGAGGGCCCCTTCTGACCTACTGAACATATTTCTGTCCAAAGAGTCCTTGATCTTGGGCTTTCTATACATACTCATAGACTCCTTCTGATGCTTCATAAGCCATATAGATGTCCATATCTGACCTTTTGAACTTATTTGTGGTCAAAGTGTCCAAAAAAAAATTAAAACTATATAAAGTTATAGACTCCTTTTGATGATAAGTCAGCTATACAGAGGTCCCCTTTTGACCTCCTGAACATATTTCTGGCCAAAGAGTCCTCGATCTTGGGCTTTCTATACATACTCATAGACTCCTTCTGGTGCTTCATAAGATATAGATTTCCATATCTGACCTTTTGAACTTATTTGTGGTCAAAGTGTCCTCAACATTTTTCAAACAATAGAAAGTTATAGACTCCTTTTGATGATAAATCAGCTATACAGAGGTCAACTTTTGACCTCCTAAACATATTTCTGGCCAAACAGTCCTTGATCTTGGGCTTTCTATACATACTCATAGACTCCTTCTGATGCCTCATAAGCCATGTAGATGTCCATATCTGACCTTTTGAACTTATTTGTGGTCAAAGTGTCCTCAAAATTTTTCAAACTATAGAAATTTATAGACTCCTTTTGATGATAAATCAGCTATACAGAGGTCCCCTTTTGACCTCTTGAACATATTTCTGGCCAAAGAGTCCTCGATCTTGGGCTTTCTATACATACTCATAGACTCCTTCTGATGCTTCATAAGCCATATAGATGTCCATATCTGACCTTTTTAACTTATTTGTGGTCAAAGTGTCCTAACATTTTTTCAAACTATAGAAAGTTATAGACTCCTTTTGATGATAAATCAGCTATACAGAGGGCCCCTTCTGACCTACTGAACATATTTCTGTCCAAAGAGTCCTTGATCTTGGGCTTTCTATACATACTCATAGACTCCTTCTGATGCTTCATGAGCCATATAGATTTTTCATATCTGACCTTTTGAACTTATTTGTGGTCAAAGTGTCCTAAAAAAAATTCAAACTATGTAAGTTATAGAATCCTTTTGATGATAAATCAGCTATACAGAGGTCCCATTTTGACCTCCTGAACATTTCTGGCCAAAGAGTCCTCGATCTTGGGCTTTCTATACATATAGACTCCTTCTGATGCTTCATGAGCCATATAGATTTTTCATATCTGACCTTTTGAACTTATTTGTGGTCAAAGATGTCCTCAAAATATTTCAAACTATAGAAAGTTATAGACTCCTTTTGATGATAAATCAGCTATACAGAGGTCCCCTTTTGACCTCCTGAACATATTTCTGGCCAAAGAGTCCTCGATCTTGGGCTTTCTATACATACTCATAGACTCCTTCTGGTGCTTCATAAGCCATATAGATTTCCATATCTGACATTTTGAACTTATTTGTGGTCAAAGTGTCCTAAAAAAACTTCAAACTATAGAAAGTTATAGACTCCTTTTGATGATAAATCAGCTATACAGAGGTCAACTTTTGACCTCCTAAACATATTTCTGGCCAAACAGTCCTTGATCTTGGGGCTTTCTATACATACTCATAGATTCCTTCTGATGCTTCAGAAGGATCAGAATCAGAATCAGCTATACAGAGGTCAACTTTTGACCTCCTAAACATATTTCTGGCCAAACAGTCCTTGATCTTGGGGCTTTCTATACATACTCATAGATTCCTTCTGATGCTTCATAAGCCATATAGATGTCCATATCTGACCTTTTGAACTTATTTGTGGTCAAAGTGTCCAAAAAAAAATTAAAACTATATAAAGTTATAGACTCCTTTTGATGATAAGTCAGCTATACAGAGGTCCCCTTTTGACCTCCTGAACATATTTCTGGCCAAAGAGTCCTCGATCTTGGGCTTTCTATACATACTCATAGACTCCTTCTGGTGCTTCATAAGATATAGATTTCCATATCTGACCTTTTGAACTTATTTGTGGTCAAAGTGTCCTCAACATTTTTCAAACAATAGAAAGTTATAGACTCCTTTTGATGATAAATCAGCTATACAGAGGTCAACTTTTGACCTCCTAAACATATATCTGGCCAAACAGTCCTTGATCTTGGGCTTTCTATACATACTCATAGACTCCTTCTGATGCCTCATAAGCCATGTAGATGTCCATATCTGACCTTTTGAACTTATTTGTGGTCAAAGTGTCCTCAAAATTTTTCAAACTATAGAAATTTATAGACTCCTTTTGATGATAAATCAGCTATACAGAGGTCCCCTTTTGACCTCTTGAACATATTTCTGGCCAAAGAGTCCTCGATCTTGGGCTTTCTATACATACTCATAGACTCCTTCTGATGCTTCATAAGCCATATAGATGTCCATATCTGACCTTTTTAACTTATTTGTGGTCAAAGTGTCCTAACATTTTTTCAAACTATAGAAAGTTATAGACTCCTTTTGATGATAAATCAGCTATACAGAGGGCCCCTTCTGACCTACTGAACATATTTCTGTCCAAAGAGTCCTTGATCTTGGGCTTTCTATACATACTCATAGACTCCTTCTGATGCTTCATGAGCCATATAGATTTTTCATATCTGACCTTTTGAACTTATTTGTGGTCAAAGTGTCCTAAAAAAAATTCAAACTATGTAAGTTATAGAATCCTTTTGATGATAAATCAGCTATACAGAGGTCCCATTTTGACCTCCTGAACATTTCTGGCCAAAGAGTCCTCGATCTTGGGCTTTCTATACATATAGACTCCTTCTGATGCTTCATGAGCCATATAGATTTTTCATATCTGACCTTTTGAACTTATTTGTGGTCAAAGATGTCCTCAAAATATTTCAAACTATAGAAAGTTATAGACTCCTTTTGATGATAAATCAGCTATACAGAGGTCCCCTTTTGACCTCCTGAACATATTTCTGGCCAAAGAGTCCTCGATCTTGGGCTTTCTATACATACTCATAGACTCCTTCTGGTGCTTCATAAGCCATATAGATTTCCATATCTGACATTTTGAACTTATTTGTGGTCAAAGTGTCCTAAAAAAACTTCAAACTATATAATGTTATAGACTCCTTTTGATGATAAGTCAGCTATACAGAGGTCCCCTTTTGACCTCCTGAACATATTTCTGGCCAAAGAGTCCTTGATCTTGGGCTTTCTATACATACTCATAGACTCCTTCTGATGCTTCATAAGCCATATAGATGTCCATATCTGACCTTTTGAACTTATTTGTGGTCAAAGTGTCCAAAAAAAAATTAAAACTATATAAAGTTATAGACTCCTTTTGATGATAAGTCAGCTATACAGAGGTCCCCTTTTGACCTCCTGAACATATTTCTGGCCAAAGAGTCCTCGATCTTGGGCTTTCTATACATACTCATAGACTCCTTCTGGTGCTTCATAAGATATAGATTTCCATATCTGACCTTTTGAACTTATTTGTGGTCAAAGTGTCCTCAACATTTTTCAAACAATAGACTCCTTATATGATAAATATAAGTTATAGACTTCTTTTGATGATAAATCAGCTATACAGAGGTCAACTTTTGACCTCCTAAACATATTTCTGGCCAAACAGTCCTTGATCTTGGGCTTTCTATACATACTCATAGACTCCTTCTGATGCCTCATAAGCCATGTAGATGTCCATATCTGACCTTTTGAACTTATTTGTGGTCAAAGTGTCCTCAAAATTTTTCAAACTATAGAAATTTATAGACTCCTTTTGATGATAAATCAGCTATACAGAGGTCCCCTTTTGACCTCTTGAACATATTTCTGGCCAAAGAGTCCTCGATCTTGGGCTTTCTATACATACTCATAGACTCCTTCTGATGCTTCATAAGCCATATAGATGTCCATATCTGACCTTTTTAACTTATTTGTGGTCAAAGTGTCCTAACATTTTTTCAAACTATAGAAAGTTATAGACTCCTTTTGATGATAAATCAGCTATACAGAGGGCCCCTTCTGACCTACTGAACATATTTCTGTCCAAAGAGTCCTTGATCTTGGGCTTTCTATACATACTCATAGACTCCTTCTGATGCTTCATGAGCCATATAGATTTTTCATATCTGACCTTTTGAACTTATTTGTGGTCAAAGTGTCCTAAAAAAAATTCAAACTATGTAAGTTATAGAATCCTTTTGATGATAAATCAGCTATACAGAGGTCCCATTTTGACCTCCTGAACATTTCTGGCCAAAGAGTCCTCGATCTTGGGCTTTCTATACATATAGACTCCTTCTGATGCTTCATGAGCCATATAGATTTTTCATATCTGACCTTTTGAACTTATTTGTGGTCAAAGATGTCCTCAAAATATTTCAAACTATAGAAAGTTATAGACTCCTTTTGATGATAAATCAGCTATACAGAGGTCCCCTTTTGACCTCCTGAACATATTTCTGGCCAAAGAGTCCTCGATCTTGGGCTTTCTATACATACTCATAGACTCCTTCTGGTGCTTCATAAGCCATATAGATTTCCATATCTGACATTTTGAACTTATTTGTGGTCAAAGTGTCCTAAAAAAACTTCAAACTATATAATGTTATAGACTCCTTTTGATGATAAGTCAGCTATACAGAGGTCCCCTTTTGACCTCCTGAACATATTTCTGGCCAAAGAGTCCTTGATCTTGGGCTTTCTATACATACTCATAGACTCCTTCTGATGCTTCATAAGCCATATAGATGTCCATATCTGACCTTTTGAACTTATTTGTGGTCAAAGTGTCCAAAAAAAAATTAAAACTATATAAAGTTATAGACTCCTTTTGATGATAAGTCAGCTATACAGAGGTCCCCTTTTGACCTCCTGAACATATTTCTGGCCAAAGAGTCCTCGATCTTGGGCTTTCTATACATACTCATAGACTCCTTCTGGTGCTTCATAAGATATAGATTTCCATATCTGACCTTTTGAACTTATTTGTGGTCAAAGTGTCCTCAACATTTTTCAAACAATAGACTCCTTATATGATAAATATAAGTTATAGACTTCTTTTGATGATAAATCAGCTATACAGAGGTCAACTTTTGACCTCCTAAACATATTTCTGGCCAAACAGTCCTTGATCTTGGGCTTTCTATACATACTCATAGACTCCTTCTGATGCCTCATAAGCCATGTAGATGTCCATATCTGACCTTTTGAACTTATTTGTGGTCAAAGTGTCCTCAAAATTTTTCAAACTATAGAAATTTATAGACTCCTTTTGATGATAAATCAGCTATACAGAGGTCCCCTTTTGACCTCTTGAACATATTTCTGGCCAAAGAGTCCTCGATCTTGGGCTTTCTGTAGATACTCATAGACTCCTTCTGATGCTTCATAAGCCATATAGATGTCCATATCTGACCTTTTTAACTTATTTGTGGTCAAAGTGTCCTAACATTTTTTCAAACTATAGAAAGTTATAGACTCCTTTTGATGATAAATCAGCTATACAGAGGGCCCCTTCTGACCTACTGAACATATTTCTGTCCAAAGAGTCCTTGATCTTGGGCTTTCTATACATACTCATAGACTCCTTCTGATGCTTCATAAGCCATATAGATTTTTCATATCTGACCTTTTGAACTTATTTGTGGTCAAAGTGTCCTAAAAAAAATTCAAACTATGTAAGTTATAGACTCCTTTTGATGATAAGTCAGCTATACAGAGGTCCCCTTTTGACCTCCTGAACATATTTCTGGCCAAAGAGTCCTTGATCTTGGGCTTTCTATACATACTCATAGACTCCTTCTGATGCTTCATAAGCCATATAGATGTCCATATCTGACCTTTTGAACTTATTTGTGGTCAAAGTGTCCAAAAAAAAATTAAAACTATATAAAGTTATAGACTCCTTTTGATGATAAGTCAGCTATACAGAGGTCCCCTTTTGACCTCCTGAACATATTTCTGGCCAAAGAGTCCTCGATCTTGGGCTTTCTATACATACTCATAGACTCCTTCTGGTGCTTCATAAGATATAGATTTCCATATCTGACCTTTTGAACTTATTTGTGGTCAAAGTGTCCTCAACATTTTTCAAACAATAGAAAGTTATAGACTCCTTTTGATGATAAATCAGCTATACAGAGGTCAACTTTTGACCTCCTAAACATATATCTGGCCAAACAGTCCTTGATCTTGGGCTTTCTATACATACTCATAGACTCCTTCTGATGCCTCATAAGCCTTGTAGATGTCCATATCTGACCTTTTGAACTTATTTGTGGTCAAAGTGTCCTCAAAATTTTTCAAACTATAGAAATTTATAGACTCCTTTTGATGATAAATCAGCTATACAGAGGTCCCCTTTTGACCTCTTGAACATATTTCTGGCCAAAGAGTCCTCGATCTTGGGCTTTCTATACATACTCATAGACTCCTTCTGATGCTTCATAAGCCATATAGATGTCCATATCTGACCTTTTTAACTTATTTGTGGTCAAAGTGTCCTAACATTTTTTCAAACTATAGAAAGTTATAGACTCCTTTTGATGATAAATCAGCTATACAGAGGGCCCCTTCTGACCTACTGAACATATTTCTGTCCAAAGAGTCCTTGATCTTGGGCTTTCTATACATACTCATAGACTCCTTCTGATGCTTCATGAGCCATATAGATTTTTCATATCTGACCTTTTGAACTTATTTGTGGTCAAAGTGTCCAAAAAAAAATTAAAACTATATAAAGTTATAGACTCCTTTTGATGATAAGTCAGCTATACAGAGGTCCCCTTTTGACCTCCTGAACATATTTCTGGCCAAAGAGTCCTCGATCTTGGGCTTTCTATACATACTCATAGACTCCTTCTGGTGCTTCATAAGATATAGATTTCCATATCTGACCTTTTGAACTTATTTGTGGTCAAAGTGTCCTCAACATTTTTCAAACAATAGACTCCTTATATGATAAATATAAGTTATAGACTTCTTTTGATGATAAATCAGCTATACAGAGGTCAACTTTTGACCTCCTAAACATATTTCTGGCCAAACAGTCCTTTATCTTGGGCTTTCTATACATACTCATAGACTCCTTCTGGTGCTTCATAAGATATAGATTTCCATATCTGACCTTTTGAACTTATTTGTGGTCAAAGTGTCCTCAACATTTTTCAAACAATAGAAAGTTATAGACTCCTTTTGATGATAAATCAGCTATACAGAGGTCAACTTTTGACCTCCTAAACATATTTCTGGCCAAACAGTCCTTTATCTTGGGCTTTCTGTACATACTCATAGACTCCTTCTGATGCCTCATAAGCCATGTAGATGTCCATATCTGACCTTTTGAACTTATTTGTGGTCAAAGTGTCCTCAAAATTTTTCAAACTATAGAAATTTATAAACTCCTTTTGATGATAAATCAGCTATACAGAGGTCCCCTTTTGACCTCTTGAACATATTTCTGGCCAAAGAGTCCTCGATCTTGGGCTTTCTGTACATACTCATAGACTCCTTCTGTTGCTTCATAAGCCATATAGATGTCCATATCTGACCTTTTGAACTTATTTGTGGTCAAAGTGTCCTAACATTTTTTCAAACTTTAGAAAGTTATAGACTCCTTTTGATGATAAATCAGCTATACAGAGGGCCCCTTCTGACCTACTGAACATATTTCTGTCCAAAGAGTCCTTGATCTTGGGCTTTCTATACATACTCATAGACTCCTTCTGATGCTTCATAAGCCATATAGATGTCCATATCTGACCTTTTGAACTTATTTGTGGTCAAAGTGTCCAAAAAAAAATTAAAACTATATAAAGTTATAGACTCCTTTTGATGATAAGTCAGCTATACAGAGGTCCCCTTTTGACCTCCTGAACATATTTCTGGCCAAAGAGTCCTCGATCTTGGGCTTTCTATACATACTCATAGACTCCTTCTGGTGCTTCATAAGATATAGATTTCCATATCTGACCTTTTGAACTTATTTGTGGTCAAAGTGTCCTCAACATTTTTCAAACAATAGAAAGTTATAGACTCCTTTTGATGATAAATCAGCTATACAGAGGTCAACTTTTGACCTCCTAAACATATTTCTGGCCAAACAGTCCTTGATCTTGGGCTTTCTATACATACTCATAGACTCCTTCTGATGCCTCATAAGCCATGTAGATGTCCATATCTGACCTTTTGAACTTATTTGTGGTCAAAGTGTCCTCAAAATTTTTCAAACTATAGAAATTTATAGACTCCTTTTGATGATAAATCAGCTATACAGAGGTCCCCTTTTGACCTCTTGAACATATTTCTGGCCAAAGAGTCCTCGATCTTGGGCTTTCTATACATACTCATAGACTCCTTCTGATGCTTCATAAGCCATATAGATGTCCATATCTGACCTTTTTAACTTATTTGTGGTCAAAGTGTCCTAACATTTTTTCAAACTATAGAAAGTTATAGACTCCTTTTGATGATAAATCAGCTATACAGAGGGCCCCTTCTGACCTACTGAACATATTTCTGTCCAAAGAGTCCTTGATCTTGGGCTTTCTATACATACTCATAGACTCCTTCTGATGCTTCATGAGCCATATAGATTTTTCATATCTGACCTTTTGAACTTATTTGTGGTCAAAGTGTCCTAAAAAAAATTCAAACTATGTAAGTTATAGAATCCTTTTGATGATAAATCAGCTATACAGAGGTCCCATTTTGACCTCCTGAACATTTCTGGCCAAAGAGTCCTCGATCTTGGGCTTTCTATACATATAGACTCCTTCTGATGCTTCATGAGCCATATAGATTTTTCATATCTGACCTTTTGAACTTATTTGTGGTCAAAGATGTCCTCAAAATATTTCAAACTATAGAAAGTTATAGACTCCTTTTGATGATAAATCAGCTATACAGAGGTCCCCTTTTGACCTCCTGAACATATTTCTGGCCAAAGAGTCCTCGATCTTGGGCTTTCTATACATACTCATAGACTCCTTCTGGTGCTTCATAAGCCATATAGATTTCCATATCTGACATTTTGAACTTATTTGTGGTCAAAGTGTCCTAAAAAAACTTCAAACTATAGAAAGTTATAGACTCCTTTTGATGATAAATCAGCTATACAGAGGTCAACTTTTGACCTCCTAAACATATTTCTGGCCAAACAGTCCTTGATCTTGGGGCTTTCTATACATACTCATAGATTCCTTCTGATGCTTCAGAAGGATCAGAATCAGAATCAGCTATACAGAGGTCAACTTTTGACCTCCTAAACATATTTCTGGCCAAACAGTCCTTGATCTTGGGGCTTTCTATACATACTCATAGATTCCTTCTGATGCTTCATAAGCCATATAGATGTCCATATCTGACCTTTTGAACTTATTTGTGGTCAAAGTGTCCAAAAAAAAATTAAAACTATATAAAGTTATAGACTCCTTTTGATGATAAGTCAGCTATACAGAGGTCCCCTTTTGACCTCCTGAACATATTTCTGGCCAAAGAGTCCTCGATCTTGGGCTTTCTATACATACTCATAGACTCCTTCTGGTGCTTCATAAGATATAGATTTCCATATCTGACCTTTTGAACTTATTTGTGGTCAAAGTGTCCTCAACATTTTTCAAACAATAGAAAGTTATAGACTCCTTTTGATGATAAATCAGCTATACAGAGGTCAACTTTTGACCTCCTAAACATATATCTGGCCAAACAGTCCTTGATCTTGGGCTTTCTATACATACTCATAGACTCCTTCTGATGCCTCATAAGCCATGTAGATGTCCATATCTGACCTTTTGAACTTATTTGTGGTCAAAGTGTCCTCAAAATTTTTCAAACTATAGAAATTTATAGACTCCTTTTGATGATAAATCAGCTATACAGAGGTCCCCTTTTGACCTCTTGAACATATTTCTGGCCAAAGAGTCCTCGATCTTGGGCTTTCTATACATACTCATAGACTCCTTCTGATGCTTCATAAGCCATATAGATGTCCATATCTGACCTTTTTAACTTATTTGTGGTCAAAGTGTCCTAACATTTTTTCAAACTATAGAAAGTTATAGACTCCTTTTGATGATAAATCAGCTATACAGAGGGCCCCTTCTGACCTACTGAACATATTTCTGTCCAAAGAGTCCTTGATCTTGGGCTTTCTATATATACTCATAGACTCCTTCTGATGCTTCATGAGCCATATAGATTTTTCATATCTGACCTTTTGAACTTATTTGTGGTCAAAGTGTCCTAAAAAAAATTCAAACTATGTAAGTTATAGAATCCTTTTGATGATAAATCAGCTATACAGAGGTCCCATTTTGACCTCCTGAACATTTCTGGCCAAAGAGTCCTCGATCTTGGGCTTTCTATACATATAGACTCCTTCTGATGCTTCATGAGCCATATAGATTTTTCATATCTGACCTTTTGAACTTATTTGTGGTCAAAGATGTCCTCAAAATATTTCAAACTATAGAAAGTTATAGACTCCTTTTGATGATAAATCAGCTATACAGAGGTCCCCTTTTGACCTCCTGAACATATTTCTGGCCAAAGAGTCCTCGATCTTGGGCTTTCTATACATACTCATAGACTCCTTCTGGTGCTTCATAAGCCATATAGATTTCCATATCTGACATTTTGAACTTATTTGTGGTCAAAGTGTCCTAAAAAAACTTCAAACTATATAATGTTATAGACTCCTTTTGATGATAAGTCAGCTATACAGAGGTCCCCTTTTGACCTCCTGAACATATTTCTGGCCAAAGAGTCCTTGATCTTGGGCTTTCTATACATACTCATAGACTCCTTCTGATGCTTCATAAGCCATATAGATGTCCATATCTGACCTTTTGAACTTATTTGTGGTCAAAGTGTCCAAAAAAAAATTAAAACTATATAAAGTTATAGACTCCTTTTGATGATAAGTCAGCTATACAGAGGTCCCCTTTTGACCTCCTGAACATATTTCTGGCCAAAGAGTCCTCGATCTTGGGCTTTCTATACATACTCATAGACTCCTTCTGGTGCTTCATAAGATATAGATTTCCATATCTGACCTTTTGAACTTATTTGTGGTCAAAGTGTCCTCAACATTTTTCAAACAATAGACTCCTTATATGATAAATATAAGTTATAGACTTCTTTTGATGATAAATCAGCTATACAGAGGTCAACTTTTGACCTCCTAAACATATTTCTGGCCAAACAGTCCTTGATCTTGGGCTTTCTATACATACTCATAGACTCCTTCTGATGCCTCATAAGCCATGTAGATGTCCATATCTGACCTTTTGAACTTATTTGTGGTCAAAGTGTCCTCAAAATTTTTCAAACTATAGAAATTTATAGACTCCTTTTGATGATAAATCAGCTATACAGAGGTCCCCTTTTGACCTCTTGAACATATTTCTGGCCAAAGAGTCCTCGATCTTGGGCTTTCTGTAGATACTCATAGACTCCTTCTGATGCTTCATAAGCCATATAGATGTCCATATCTGACCTTTTTAACTTATTTGTGGTCAAAGTGTCCTAACATTTTTTCAAACTATAGAAAGTTATAGACTCCTTTTGATGATAAATCAGCTATACAGAGGGCCCCTTCTGACCTACTGAACATATTTCTGTCCAAAGAGTCCTTGATCTTGGGCTTTCTATACATACTCATAGACTCCTTCTGATGCTTCATAAGCCATATAGATTTTTCATATCTGACCTTTTGAACTTATTTGTGGTCAAAGTGTCCTAAAAAAAATTCAAACTATGTAAGTTATAGACTCCTTTTGATGATAAGTCAGCTATACAGAGGTCCCCTTTTGACCTCCTGAACATATTTCTGGCCAAAGAGTCCTTGATCTTGGGCTTTCTATACATACTCATAGACTCCTTCTGATGCTTCATAAGCCATATAGATGTCCATATCTGACCTTTTGAACTTATTTGTGGTCAAAGTGTCCAAAAAAAAATTAAAACTATATAAAGTTATAGACTCCTTTTGATGATAAGTCAGCTATACAGGGGTCCCCTTTTGACCTCCTGAACATATTTCTGGCCAAAGAGTCCTCGATCTTGGGCTTTCTATACATACTCATAGACTCCTTCTGGTGCTTCATAAGATATAGATTTCCATATCTGACCTTTTGAACTTATTTGTGGTCAAAGTGTCCTCAACATTTTTCAAACAATAGAAAGTTATAGACTCCTTTTGATGATAAATCAGCTATACAGAGGTCAACTTTTGACCTCCTAAACATATTTCTGGCCAAACAGTCCTTTATCTTGGGCTTTCTATACATACTCATAGACTCCTTCTGATGCCTCATAAGCCATGTAGATGTCCATATCTGACCTTTTGAACTTATTTGTGGTCAAAGTGTCCTCAAAATTTTTCAAACTATAGAAATTTATAAACTCCTTTTGATGATAAATCAGCTATACAGAGGTCCCCTTTTGACCTCTTGAACATATTTCTGGCCAAAGAGTCCTCGATCTTGGGCTTTCTGTACATACTCATAGACTCCTTCTGTTGCTTCATAAGCCATATAGATGTCCATATCTGACCTTTTGAACTTATTTGTGGTCAAAGTGTCCTAACATTTTTTCAAACTTTAGAAAGTTATAGACTCCTTTTGATGATAAATCAGCTATACAGAGGGCCCCTTCTGACCTACTGAACATATTTCTGTCCAAAGAGTCCTTGATCTTGGGCTTTCTATACATACTCATAGACTCCTTCTGATGCTTCATAAGCCATATAGATGTCCATATCTGACCTTTTGAACTTATTTGTGGTCAAAGTGTCCAAAAAAAAATTAAAACTATATAAAGTTATAGACTCCTTTTGATGATAAGTCAGCTATACAGAGGTCCCCTTTTGACCTCCTGAACATATTTCTGGCCAAAGAGTCCTCGATCTTGGGCTTTCTATACATACTCATAGACTCCTTCTGGTGCTTCATAAGATATAGATTTCCATATCTGACCTTTTGAACTTATTTGTGGTCAAAGTGTCCTCAACATTTTTCAAACAATAGAAAGTTATAGACTCCTTTTGATGATAAATCAGCTATACAGAGGTCAACTTTTGACCTCCTAAACATATTTCTGGCCAAACAGTCCTTGATCTTGGGCTTTCTATACATACTCATAGACTCCTTCTGATGCCTCATAAGCCATGTAGATGTCCATATCTGACCTTTTGAACTTATTTGTGGTCAAAGTGTCCTCAAAATTTTTCAAACTATAGAAATTTATAGACTCCTTTTGATGATAAATCAGCTATACAGAGGTCCCCTTTTGACCTCTTGAACATATTTCTGGCCAAAGAGTCCTCGATCTTGGGCTTTCTATACATACTCATAGACTCCTTCTGATGCTTCATAAGCCATATAGATGTCCATATCTGACCTTTTTAACTTATTTGTGGTCAAAGTGTCCTAACATTTTTTCAAACTATAGAAAGTTATAGACTCCTTTTGATGATAAATCAGCTATACAGAGGGCCCCTTCTGACCTACTGAACATATTTCTGTCCAAAGAGTCCTTGATCTTGGGCTTTCTATACATACTCATAGACTCCTTCTGATGCTTCATGAGCCATATAGATTTTTCATATCTGACCTTTTGAACTTATTTGTGGTCAAAGTGTCCTAAAAAAAATTCAAACTATGTAAGTTATAGAATCCTTTTGATGATAAATCAGCTATACAGAGGTCCCATTTTGACCTCCTGAACATTTCTGGCCAAAGAGTCCTCGATCTTGGGCTTTCTATACATATAGACTCCTTCTGATGCTTCATGAGCCATATAGATTTTTCATATCTGACCTTTTGAACTTATTTGTGGTCAAAGATGTCCTCAAAATATTTCAAACTATAGAAAGTTATAGACTCCTTTTGATGATAAATCAGCTATACAGAGGTCCCCTTTTGACCTCCTGAACATATTTCTGGCCAAAGAGTCCTCGATCTTGGGCTTTCTATACATACTCATAGACTCCTTCTGGTGCTTCATAAGCCATATAGATTTCCATATCTGACATTTTGAACTTATTTGTGGTCAAAGTGTCCTAAAAAAACTTCAAACTATAGAAAGTTATAGACTCCTTTTGATGATAAATCAGCTATACAGAGATCCCCTTTTGACCTCCAGAACATATTTCTGGCCAAAAGAGTCCTCGATCTTGGGCTTTCTATACATACTCACTCCTTCTGATGCTTCATAAGCCATATAGATTTCCATATCTGACCTTTTGAACTTATTTGTGGTCAAAGTGTCCTAAAAAAATTTCAAACTATGTAAGTTATAGAATCCTTTTGATGATAAATCAGCTATAGAGAGGTCCCATTTTGACCTCCTGAACATATTTCTGGCCAAAGAGTCCTCGACCTTGGGCTTTCTATACATACTCATAGACTCCTTCTGATGCTCTATAAGCCAAATAGATGTCCATATCTGACCTTTTGAACTTATTTGTGGTCAAAGATGTCCTCAAAATTTATCAAACTATAGAAAGTTATAGACTCCTTTTGATGATAAATCAGCTATACAGAGGTCCCCTTTTGACCTCCAGAACATATTTCTGGCCAAAGAGTCCTTGATCTTGGGCTTTCTATACATACTCATAGACTCCTTCTGATGCTTCATAAGCCATATAGATTTCCATATCTGACCTTTTGAACTTATTTTTGGTCAAAGTGTCCTAACATTTTTTCAAACTATATAAAGTGATAGACTCCTTTTGATGATAAATCAGCTATACAGAGGTCCCCTTTTGACCTACTGAACATATTTCTGGCCAAAGAGTCCTCGATCTTGGGCTTTCTATACATACTCATAGACTCCTTCTGATGCTTCATAAGCCATATAGATGTCCATATCTATCCTTTTGATATGGACATCTATATGGCCTTTTCATATATACTTGTTGACTATTTCTGATGTTACGTCAGACATACAGAATTCCATATTTGACCCAAGGAACATATTTCTTGCCAAAGAGTCCTCGATCTTGGGCTTTCTATACATACTCATAGACTCCTTCTGATGCTTCATAAGAATACATACTTTCTATACATACTCATAGACTCCTTCTGATGCTTCATAAGCCATATAGATGTCCATATCTATCCTTTTGATATGGACATCTATATGGCCTTTTCATATATACTTGTTGACTATTTCTGATGTTACGTCAGACATACAGAATTCCATATTTGACCCAAGGAACATATTTCTTGCCAAAGAGTCCTCGATCTTGGGCTTTCTATACATACTCATAGACTCCTTCTGATGCTTCATAAGCCATATAGATGTCCATATCTATCCTTTTGAACTTATTTCTGGTAAAAGTGTCCTCAAAATTTTTCAAACTATATAAAGTTATAGACTCCTTCTGATAAAAAAGAGTCCTCAATCTTGAACTTTGCATTCTCACTCCTAGACTCCTTCTGATGGTTCATAAGCCACATATAGAATTCCATATTTGACCTACTGAACTTATTTCTGGTCAAATGGTCCTCAAAGGGTTTCTTATTATGTTAATTCAGCCATACAGAGGTTCCTATTTGAACTACTGAACACATTTTTGGCCAAAGAGTCTTTGAACATTAATTTCTCTGCTTATTGACTTCTCTTAATAATACATTAGCCATACAAAAGTCCATATTTGACCTACTAATATATTTCTAGTCAAAGAGTCCCTGATCTTGACCTTTCTGTACATGCTCATTGACAGCTTCTGATGTTTCATCAGCCTGAAAGATGTCCATACTTGACCCATTGAATATATTTCTGACCATAGAGTCCTCGATCTTGAACTTTCTAAACATACTTGTAGACTTGTTAATTAATTATCTGCTATCCAATGTATTTGAACAGTAGTTCAAATTTTATATTTTGAACATATTTCTAGACATGAGACATTAGACTAATTGCTTTTACAATCCTTCTGATGTTTCATCAGCCATACAGTATAGTTCAAATTTGACCTATTGAACATTTCTATAACCAAAGTGTCCTCGATCTTGATCGTTCTATACATAATCATAGGCTTGTTCTGATGTTTCATCATTGAGACAGAAGTCAGTTATTGACCTACTGAACATATTTCTGGCAAAAGAATCATCAAAGTTTAACTTACTGTTCCTTCTCCTAGACTATTTTTGATTTTACATCCACCATACAGGAGTCCATATTTGACCAAGAGAACATATTTCTGGCCAAAAGAGTCGTCAAAAGGTATGTTTATATGCATTCTCATCGACTTCTTTTGATGTTAAATCAACCATATTGTTAGTCCAAATTTGACCCATTGAACATATATCTGGCCAAAGAGACCTAGAACTTTAATTATCTATACATAATTACTATCTCCTTCTGATTTTTCATCACCCAGGCTATTATCCATATTTGACAATTGAACATATTTCTGGCTGGAAGAGTCCTTGATCTTTCTATACGCACTCATAGATGCTTTCAGATAGTACTTCAGCCAAAAAATGATCCATAATTGACTACTAAACTCATTTCTGAGCGATGGGTTTATAATCTTGATTTCTCTATACATTGACTCCTTCTGATGTTACAATAGCAAAACATTATTGTATTGTATTGTATCAATATGACCTATTAAACCTATTTCTGACCAATGAGTCTATGAACATTTTTCAATACATACTCAATGACTCCTGATTTTACAACAGCAATATAGTATTTCAAAATTTGATCAATTGAACATATTTCTGGCCAAAGAGACCTTGATCTTATTCTTTCTATACATACTCCTTCTGATGTTTCATCAGCCAGATAATTGTCCACAATTGACCTACTGAACATTTTTCTGCCCGAAGAGTCTATGAACTTGAACTTTCTATACATAATCATTTACTTCTGATGTTTCTTCAGCCATACAGTAGTCCAGATTTGACATGTTGAACATATTTCTGACCAAAGGGATTTTGATCTTGAACTTTCTATTCATAATTATAGACTCTTTCAGAAAGTTACATCGGACAGACAATTGTCCATATTAATTATTAAACATATTTCTGACCAACAAGTCCATGAACTTGAACGTTCTGTACATGCTAAGAGTCCTCTGTCTTGAACTTTCTATAGATTCTCAGTGACTCCATATAGATAATTGACCCACTGAACATATTTCTACCTGAAGACTCTTTGAACTTGAACTTTCTATTCATAATCTTCTTCCTCAATCTTCATTGACTTCTGATTCATCAGCCAGACAGCAGTCCATATTTGACCCACTAAACATATTTCTGGCAAAAGAGTCCTCGATCTTGAACCTTTTAAACATACTCATAGACTCTTTCTGGTGTTTCATCAGCCATGCAGTAGTTCTGATTTGACATAATGAACATATTTCTGACCGAAGAGTCCTCGATCTTGAACTTTCTATTCACACTTATAGACTCTTTCAGATAGTACATCGGCCAGACAATTGTAGATATTGACTATTGAAGTAAAAGAGTTCTTGATCTTGAACTTTCTATACATTCTCAGTGATGCCTTATTTTGTTTCTTTAGCCATACAGAAGTCCAGATTTGACATGTTGAACATATTTCTGACTTGAAAATTGTGTACATGCTAATTGACTCCTTTTAGTGTTTCATCAGCCAGACAGTAGTCAATAATGGACCTACTGAAAATATTTCTGGTAAAAGAGTCCTCGATTTTGAACTTTCTATACATTCTCAGTGACGCCTTATTTTGTTTCTTTAGCCATAAAGTAGTTCAGATTTAACATGTTGAACATATTTCTGACTGAAGAGTCCTTGATCTTGAACTTTCTATTCACACTTATAGACTCGTTCAGATAGTACATCGGCCAGACAACTGTCCATAATGATTTTTTTTTTTTTTTTGGCCAACGAGTCTATGTACTTGAACTTTCTATACATGCTCATTGACTCCTTTTAGTGCTTCATCAGCCAGAGAGTACTCCATAATTTACCTACTGAACATATTTCTAGTAAAAGAGTCCTCGATCTTGAACATTCTATACATGCTCATTGACTCCTTATGCTGTTTCTTTCTACACATAGTCGTTTACTCCATCTGATGTTACATCAGCCATAAAGAAGTCCATAATTGATCCAAGGGACATATTTGTGGCCAATCTTGAACTTTCTATACATACTCATAGTCTCCTTCTGATTCTTCATAAGCCATATTTATGTCCATATTTATGACTTATTATTATTTCTGGTCAAAGGTTCCTCAAAAGTTTTTAAACTATGTAAAATTATAGACTCCATCTGATGATAAATCAGACCAAAAGAGGTCAAATTTAGACTCTTGAGTCAATATGTATAGAGAGTTAATGTTCAATGATTCTTTGGCCAAAAATATATTCAGAGGGTCACATACCTGTTAAAGTGATGTATCATCAGAAGAAGTCTATGAGTATTTAGTAAGTTAACTTGTGAGGACCTTTTTGCCAAAAATATTTTCAATTCGCCAGATATGGACATCTATATAGCTAATGAAGAATCAGAAAGAGTCAATGAGTATATATAGAATGGTCAAGTTGAGACTCTTTGACCAGAAAAAATTTCAGTATGTCAAATATGGACTTTTGTCATGATGATATAACATCCGAAGATATCAATCTGAATGTATAGTGTTAATCTTTAAGGACTCTTTGGCCAGTAATATTTTCGGACATCAGAAGGAGTCTATAGATTATGACAGACAAAATCCTTTTGAGAACTCTTTGGTCAAATTTTTTTTTCAATCGGTCAAATATGGACTACTGCCTGCCTGGTTTGGCATTGCAAGAAGTCAGTCTATATTGTATAGTGAGTTAATGTTCACGGACTCTGGCCAGAAATATTTTCAGTAGGTCAAAAATAGACTACTGGCTGGTTAATATAACATCACAACAAGTCAATCTGTAGTCAAAAGTCAAAAGTTCAAGCAAGATAATGTTCAAGAACTCTTTGGCCAGAAATATGTTCAAAAGGTCAAAAGGTGACCTTTGTATAGCTGATTTATCATCAGAAAGAGTCTATAACTTTATATAGTTTAAAAACTTTTGATGACCAGAAATAAGTTCAAAAGGTCAGATATGGATATCTATATGGCTTATGTAACATTAGAAGGAGTCTATGAGTATGTATAGAAAGGTCAAGATCGAGAACTCTATGGCCATAAATATATTCCTTGGGTCAAATATGGACTTCTGTATGGCCGATTTAACATCAGAAGGAGTCTATGAGTTTCTAAGAGTAAAAAACATTTTGAGGATTCTTTGGCCAAAAACATGTTAAATCAGTCAAATATGGCTACAGTCTGGCTGACATAACATCACAAGAAGTCTTTATGGTAGGAGAAATATAAATAGTAAGGTAAATGTTCAAGGTCTCTGGCCAGAAATATGTTCAGAAGGTCAAATATGGACTTCTGTATGGCTGATTTAACATCAGAAGGAGTCTATACATTTATGATAGACAAAATCCTTTAGAGAACTCTTTGGTCAATTTTTTTTTTCAATCAGTCAAATATGGACTACTGTCTGCCTGATTTTACATTATGAGAAGTCAGTCTATATGTATAGTGAGTTGATGTTCACGGACTCTGGCCAGAAATATGTTCAGTAGGTCAAAAATAGACTACTGGCTGGTTAATATAACATCACAACAAGTCAATCTGTAGTATAGCAAGATAATGTTCAAGAACTCTTTGGCCAGAAATATGTTCAGAAGGTCAAAAGGTGACCTTGGTATAGCTGATTTATTATCAGAAGGAGTCTATAACTTTATATAGTTTGAAAAATTTTGAGGACACTTTGAACAGAAATAAGTTCAAAAGGTCAGATATAGACATCTATATGGCTTATGAAGCATCAGAAGGAGTCTATGAGTATGTATAGAAAGCCCAAGATCGAGGACTCTTTGGCAAGAAATATGTTCCTTGGGTCAAATATGGAATTCTGTATGTCTGACGTAACATCAGAAAGAGTCAACAATATGGAAAGGTCAAGTTTCGAGTACTCACTCCTTGGCCAGAAAAAAATTCAGTATGTCAAATATGGACTTTTGTCAGGATGATATAACATCCGAAGATAAAAGTCTGAATGTATAGTGTTAATCATTTAGGACTCTTTGGCCAGAAACATGTTCAGGAGGTCAAAAGGGGACCTCTGTATAGCTGACTTATCATCAAAAGGAGTCTATAACTTTATATAGTTTGAATTTTTTTTAGGACACTTTGACCACAAATAAGTTCAAAAGGTCATATATGGACATCTATATGGCTTATGAGGCATCAGAAGGAGTCTATGAGTATGTATAGAAAGCATAAGATCGAGGACTCTTTGGCCAGAAATATGTACAGGAGGTCAAAAGGGGACCTCTGTATAGCTGATTTATCATCAAAAGGAGTCTATAACTTTCTATAGTTTGAATTTTTTTAGGACACTTTGACCACAAATAAGTTCAAAAGGTCAGATATGGACATCTATATGGCTTATGAAGCACCAGAAGGAGTCTATGAGTATGTATAGAAAGCCCAAGATCAAGGACTCTTTGGCCAGAAATATGTACAGGAGGTCAAAAGGGGACCTCTGTATAGCTGATTTATCATCAAAAGGAGTCTATAACTTTCTATTGTTTGAAATATTTTGAGGACACTTTGACCACAAATAAGTTCAAAAGGTCAGATATGGACATCTATATGGCTTATGAAGCATCAGAAGGAATCTATGAGTATGTATAGAAAGCCCAAGATTGAGGAATCTTTGGCCAGAAACATGTTCAGTAGATCAAAAGGGTGTATAGCTGACTTATCATCAAAAGAACTCTATAACTTTATATAGTTTGAAAAAATGTTAGGACACTTTGACCACAAATAAGTTCAAAAGGTCAGATATGGACATCTATATGGCTTATGAAGCATCAGAAGGAATCTATGAGTATGTATAGAAAGCATAAGATCAAGGACTCTTTGGCCAGAAACATGTTCAGGAGGTCAAAAGGGGGCCTCTGCTATTATAGCTGACTTATCATCAAAAGGAGTCTATAACTTTATATAGTTTGAATTTTTTTTAGGACACTTTGACCACAAACAAGTTCAATAGGTCAGATATGGACATCTATATAGTTTATGAAGCATCAGAAGGAGTGTATGAGTATGTATAAAAAGCCCAAGATCGAGGACTCTTTGGCAAGAAATATGTTCCTTGGGTCAAATATGGAATTTTGTATGTCTGACGTAACATCAGAAAGAGTCAACAAGTCTGTATGGAAAGGTCAAGTTTCGAGTACTCCTTGGCCAGAAGAAAATTCAGTATGTCAAATATGGACTTTTGTCAGGAAGATATAACATCCGAAGATATCAATCTGAATGTATAGTGTTAATCATTTAGGACTCTTTGGCCAGAAATATGTTCAGTAGGTCAAAAGGGGACCTCTGAATAGCTGATTTATCATCAGAAAGAGTCTATAACTTTATATAGTTTAAAAACTTTTGATGACCAGAAATAAGTTCAAAAGGTCAGATATGGACATCTATATGGCTTATGAAGCATCAGAAGGAGTCTATGAGTATGTATAGAAAGCCCCAAGATCAAAGACTCTTTAGCCAAAAATATGTTCAGTAGGTCAAAAGGGGACCTCTGTATAGCTGATTTATCATCAAAAGGAGTCTATAACTTTATATAGTTTGAATTTTTTTTAGGACACTTTGACCACAAATAAGTTCAAAAGGTCAGATATGGACATCTATATGGCTTATGAGGCATCAGAAGGAGTCTATGAGTATGTATAGAAAGCACAAGATCGAGGACTCTTTGGCCAGAAATATGTTCTGAAGGTCAAAAGGGGCCCTCTGTATAGCTGATTTATCATCAAAAGGAGTCTATAACTTTATATAGTTTAAAAACTTTTGATGACCAGAAATAAGTTCAAAAGGTCAGATATGGACATCTATATGGCTTATGAAGCATCAGAAGGAGTCTATGAGTATGTATAGAAAGCCCAAGATCGAGGACTCTTTGGCAAGAAATATGTTCCTTGGGTCAAATATGGAATTTTGTATGTCTGACGTAACATCAGAAAGAGTCAACAAGTCTGTATGGAAAGGTCAAGTTTCGAGTACTCCTTGGCCAGAAGAAAATTCAGTATGTCAAATATGGACTTTTGTCAGGAAGATATAACATCCGAAGATATCAATCTGAATGTATAGTGTTAATCATTTAGGACTCTTTGGCCAGAAATATGTTCAGTAGGTCAAAAGGGGACCTCTGAATAGCTGATTTATCATCAGAAAGAGTCTATAACTTTATATAGTTTAAAAACTTTTGATGACCAGAAATAAGTTCAAAAGGTCAGATATGGATATCTATATGGCTAACATTAGAAGGAGTCTATGAGTATGTATAGAAAGGTCAAGATCGAGAACTCTATGGCCAAAAATATATTCCTTGGGTCAAATATGGACCTATGAGTTTCTAAGAGTAAAAAACATTTTGAGGATTCTTTGGCCAAAAACATGTTAAATCAGTCAAATATGGCTACAGTCTGGCTGACATAACATCACGAGAAGTCTTTATGGTAGGAGAAATATAAATAGTAAGGTAAATGTTCAAGGTCTCTGGCCAGAAATATGTTCAGAAGGTCAAATATGGACTTCTGTATGGCTGATTTAACATCAGAAGGAGTTTATACATTTAGACAAAATCCTTTTGAGAACTCTTTGGTCAATTTTTTTTTCAATCAGTCAAATATGGACTACTGTCTGCCTGATTTTACATTACGAGAAGTCAGTCTATATGTATAGTGAGTTGATGTTCACGGACTCTGGCCATAAATATGTACAGTAGGTCAAAAATAGACCACTGGCTGGTTAATATAACATCACAAGAAGTCAATCTGTAGTATAGCAAGACAATGTTCAAGAACTCTTTGGCCTGAAATATGTTCAGAAGGTCAAAAGGTGACCTTTGTATAGCTGATTTATTATCAGAAGGAGTCTATAACTTTATATAGCTTAAGTATTATATATTAGAAATATGTTCCTTGGGTCACATATGGACTGATGGACATGGCTGACGTAACATCAGAAGGAGTCAACAAGTATGTATAGAAAGTTCAAGTTTGAGTACTCTTTGGCCCGAATTATGTTTAGTAGGTAAAAAAAGTGACCTCTGTATGGCTGATTTAACATCAGAATTAGTCTATAAGATTATATAGCTTAAGTATTATATATTATATAAGATTATATATATTTAAAACCTTTTAAGGACCCATTGACCAGAAATAAGTTTAACAGGTCAGATATGGACTTCTAAATGGCTTATGAAGCATCAGAAGATGTCTAGAGTATGTACAGAAAGTTCAAGATCGAGTACTCTTTTTCCCAGTAGTTGAAATATGGCTGATTTAACATCAGAAGGAGTCTATAAATTTATAAGAGTAAAAAAAAAAACATTTCGAGGCCTCTTTGGCCAAAAATGTGTTCAATCGGTCAGATATCGACTACTCCTTGCCTGAGTTAACATCACGAGAAGTCAATATGTACGTTAAGTTTCATGGTCTCTTGGCAGAAATATGTTTAGTAGGTCAAAAATGTACTTTTTTTTTATGGGTGATGTAACATCAGAAGGAGTCTATAAGTTTGTTTAAAAACCTTTGAGGACCCTTTGACCAGAAATAAGTTCAATAGGTCAAATATGCACCTCTATATGGCTGATTTAACATCAGAAGGAGTCTATAAGTTTATAATATACACAAAATACCTTTTGAGGACTCTTTTGCCAAAAATATGTTCAATCAGTCAAATATGGACTACTGTCTGGCTTACTAAACATACAAGACTGACTTCTTGTGATGTTATATAAGACAAGAGGGACCTCTGTAGGCCTGATTTGACACATGACATATGTGCATTGGCATTGCACAATAACTAACTTATTCATTTATTCTTTTAAGGGAAATTATTGCATTTACCTCTTGCATTACAATGCATAGAATAAACTACTTCATACCTCATGTGCAATGAAAACATAACATGAGTGTTGCATTGCACAAACGATCTAAGAATTAGCGTTGAATAATAATGTATTATTATTATATCTAACTATATCAGTTAGATATTTTATGCAGTGGAATGTAGATAGTTGAGATAGTTATTGTATGTTTGTGATGCACTCATAGCTTATATGTTATTCTTCAATGCACAAAGTTTGATCTTGTGTGAAATGCAATGCAATAGCACATATTGTATTTCCTCAAAGCAAAACGCAAAGTAGTTTGGGAATGAGTTACTTCTGGTGTGTAATGCAATGCAAGAAGTGCATAGCCTATATGTTATTCTTCAATGCACAACGTTAGATCGTTAGTGCAATGCAATGCAACAGCACACATGTTATCTCTTTAATGAACATGGGAATGGTTAAGTTCTAGTGTGCAATGCAATGCAAAAAGTGTATAACCTATATGTTATTCTTCAGTGCACAACGTTAGATCGTTTGTGCAATAAAATGCAATGCAATGCAATTGCAACAACACACGTTATCTCTTTAATGAACATGGGAATGATTTAGTAGTCTGGTATGCAATGCAATGCAATGCGAAAAGTGCATAACCTATATGTTATTCTTCAGTGCACAACGTTAGATCGTTAGTGCAATGCAATGCAACAACACACATACCATCTCTTTAATGAACATGGGAATGGTTAAGTTCTAGTGTGCAATGCAATGCAAAAAGTGCATAACCTATATGTTATTCTTCAGTGCACAAAGTTAGATCGTTAGTGCAATGCAATGCAATGCAGTACAAGGCATTGCAAATCAATGCAATGCAACAACACACGTTATGTCTTTAATCAACATGGGAATGAGGTAGTTCTGGTGTGCAATGCAATGAAATGCAAAAAGTGCATAACCTATATGTAATTCTTGAGTGCACAACGTTACATCGCTAGTGCAATGCAATGCAATGCACCAACAAACGTTATCTCTTTAATGAACATGGGAATGGTTAAGTTCTAGTGTGCAATGCAATGCAAAAAGTGTATAACCTATATGTTATTCTTCAGTGCACAACGTTAGATCGTTAGTGCAATGCAATGCAACAACACACATATCATCTCTTTTAAGAACATGGGAATGATTTATTTCTGGTGTGCAATGCAATGCGAAAAGTGCATAACCTATATGTTATTCTTCAGAGCACAACGTTAGATCGTTTGTGCAATGCAATGCAATGCAATGCAACAACAAACATTATCTCTTTAATGAACATGGGAATGATTTAGTTCTGATGTGCAATGCAATGCAATGCAAAAAGTGCATAACCTATATGTTTTTCTTCAATGCACAACGTTAGATCGTTTGTGCAATAAAATGCAATGCAATTGCAACAACACACGTTATCTCTTTAATGAACATGGGAATGATTTAGTAGTCTGGTATGCAATGCAATGCAATGCAATGCGAAAAGTGCATAACCTATATGTTATTCTTCAGTGCACAACGTTAGATCGTTAGTGCAATGCAATGCAACAACACACATACCATCTCTTTAATGAACATGGGAATGGTTAAGTTCTAGTGTGCAATGCAATGCAAAAAGTGCATAACATATATGTTATTCTTCAGTGCACAGTTAGATCGTTAGTGCAATGCAATGCAATGCAATGCAATGCAGTACAAGGCATTGCAAATCAATGCAATGCAATGCAATGCAACAACACACGTTATGTCTTTAATCAACATGGGAATGAGGTAGTTCTGGTGTGCAATTCAATGAAATGCAAAAAGTGCATAACCTATATGTTATTCTTGAGTGCACAACGTTACATCGCTAGTGCAATGCAATGCAATGCAATGCACCAACAAACGTTATCTCTTTAATGAACATGGGAATGATTTAGGTCTGGTGTGCAATGCAATGCAAAAAGTGCATAACCTATATGTTATTCTTTCGTGCACAAAGTTAGATCGTTAGTGCAATGCAATGCAATGCAAAGCAATGCAATGCAATGCAATGCAATGCAACAACACACATATCATCTCTATAATGAACTTGGGAATGATTTTGTTCTGGTGTGCAGTGCAATGCGAAAAGAGCATAACCTATATGTTATTCTTCAGTGCACAACGTTAGATCGTTAGTGCAATGCAATGCAATGCAATGCAGTGCAAAGCAATGCAATGCAGTGCAATGCAATGCAATGCAATGCAATGCAATGCAATGCAATGCAATGCAATGCAATGCAATGCAAAGCAATGCAAAGCAATGCAATGCAATGCAATGCAATGCAATGCAATGCAATGCAATACAATGCAATGCAATGCAAAAACAAATGTTATGTCTTTAATGAACATGGGAATGATTTAGTTCTGGTGTGCAATGCAATGCAATACGTGCATAACCTATATGTTATTCTTCAGTGCACAACGTTAGATCGTTAGTGCAATGCAATGCAATGCAATGCAATGCAATGCAATGCAATGCAGTGCAAAGCAATGCAAATAAATGCAATGCAATGCAATGCAATGCAATGCAACAACACACGTTATGTTTTTAATCAACATGGGAATGAGGTAGTTCTGGTGTGCAATGCAATGCAAAAAGTGCATAACATATGTTATTCTTCAGTGCACAACGTTAGATCGTTAGTGCAATGCAAAGCAATGCAGAGCAATGCAAAGCAATGCAGAGCAATATAGTGCAATACAATGCAATGAAAAACACTCGTTAGGTCTTTAATCAACATGGGAATGAGGTAGTTCTGGTGTGCAATGCAATGCGAAAAGTGCATAACCTATATGTTATTCTTCAGTGCACAACGTTAGATTGTTAGTGCAATGCAATGCAATGCAATGCAGTGCAAAGCAATGCAAATAAATGCAATGCAATGCAATGCAACAACACACGTTATGTTTTTAATCAACATGGGAAGGAGGTAGTTCTGGTGTGCAATGCAATGCAAAAAGTGCATAACATATGTTATTCTTCAGTGCACAACGTTAGATCGTTAGTGCAATGCAATGCAGTGCAAAGCAATGCAAAGCAGTGCAATTCAATGTAATACAATGCAATACATTGCATTGCAATACATAGCAATGCAATGCAATGCAATACAATGCAATACAGCAACACACGTTATGTCTTTAATTTACATGGGAATGATTTAGTTCTGGTGTGCAATGCAATGCAATACGTGCACAACGTTAGATCGTTAGTGCAATGCAATGCAGTGCAAAGCAATGCAAAGCAATGCAAAGCAATGCAAAGCAATGCAATGCAATACAATGCAATGCAACAACACACGTTATGTCTTTAATGAACATTGGAATGATTTAGTTCTGGTATGCAATGCAATGCAAAAAGTGCATGACCTATATGTTATTCTTCAGTGCACAACGTTAGATCGTTAGTGCAATGCAATGCAAAGCAATGCAATGCAGTGCAAAGCAATGCAGTGCAAAGCAATGCAAATCAATGCAATGCAATACAATGCAATGCAACAACACGTGTTATCTCTTTTATGAACATGGGAATGATTTAGTTCTGGTGTGCAATGCAATGCAGTGCAAAAAGTGCATACCTATATGTTATTCTTCAGTGCACAACGTTAGATCGTTAGTGCAATGCAATGTAATGCAACAACAAACGTTATGTCTTTAATCAACATGGGAATGAGGTAGTTCAGTTGTACAATGCAATGCAAAAAGTGCATAACCTGTATGTTATTCTTCAGTGCACAACGTTAGATCGTTAGTGCAATGCAATGCAATGCATCAACACACATATCAACACACATATCATCTCTATAATGAACATGGGAATGATTTAGTTCTGGTGTGCAATGCAAAGCGAAATATGCATAACCTATAAGTTTTTCTTCAGTGCACAACGTTAGATCGTTTGTGCAATGCAATTGCAACAACACATATGTTATCTCTTTAATGAACATGGGAATGAGTTAGTTCTGGTGTGCAATGCAATGCAATGCAAGAAGTGCATTGCCTATGTTATTCTTCAATGCATAACGTTAGATCGTGTGTGCAATGCAATGCAATGCAACAACACACGTTATCTTTGTAATGAACATGGGATCGAGTAGTTCTGTTGTGCAATGCAATGCAAGTAGTGCACAGACTATATGTTATTCTTCAATGCACAACATTAGACAGTTTGTGCAAAGCAACAACACATATGTTATCTCTCTAATGAACATGGCATTGAGTTAGTTTTGGTGTGCAATGCAATGCAATTTACGAAGTGCATAACCTATGTTTCTTTAATGATGCTCAACGTTAGATCGTTTGTGCAAAGCACATAATGTTATAAGAATGAGCTATAGATAGGTACGCTTTTGACCTGCTGAACATATTTCTGGCCAAAGAGTCCTTAAAGATGTTCTATTATCCTGACAAAGGTCCAAATTTGAAACTGAATTTTTTTCTGTCCAAGGAGTACTCGAAACTTGACCTTACCATTTATACTCGTTGACTTTTTCTGATGTAACGTCAGCCATAAAGAAGTCCATATTTGACCCAAGGAACATATTTTTGGCCAAAGAGTCCTCGATCTTGGGCTTTCTATTCATATAGTCCAACTCCTTCTGATGCGTCATAAGCCATATAGATGTCCATATCTGACCTTTTGAAATTATTTCTGGTCAAAGTGTCCTCAAAATTTTTCAAACTATATAAAGTTATAGTCTCCTTCTGATGATAAATCAGCTATACAGAGGTCCCCTTTTGACCTACTGAAAAAATTTCTGGCCAAAGAGTCCTAAAAGATTAACACTATACATTCAGACTGATATCTTCGGATGTTATATCATCCTGACAAAAGTCCATATTTGACCTACCGAATTTTTTTTCTGGCCATGGAGTGAGTACTCGAAACTTGATCTTTCCATATATACTTGTTGACTCTTTCTGATGTTACGTCAGACATACAGAATTCCATATTTGACCCAAGGAACATATTTCTGGCCAAAGAGACCTCTATCTTGGGCTTTCTATACATACTCATAGACTCCTTCTGATGCTTCATAAGCCATATAGATATCCATATCTATCCTTTTGAACTTATTTCTTGTCAAAGTGTCCTAAAAAAAATTCAAACTATATAAAGTTATAGACTCCTTTTGATGATAAATCAGCTATACAGAGGGCCCCTTTTGACCTCCTGAACATATTTCTGACCAAAGAGTCCTTGATCTATGGGCTTTCTATACATACTCATAGACTCCTTCTGATGCTTCATAAGCCATATAGATGTCCATATCTGACCTTTTGAACTTATTTTTGGTCAAAGTGTCCTCAACATTTTTCAAACAATAGAAAGTTATAGACTCCTTTTGATGATAAATCAGCTATACAGAGGTCCCCTTTTGACCTCTTGAACATATTTCTGGCCAAAGAGTCCTCGATCTTGGGCTTTCTGTACATACTCATAGACTCCTTCTGTTGCTTCATAAGCCATATAGATGTCCATATCTGACCTTTTGAACTTATTTGTGGTCAAAGTGTCCTAACATTTTTTCAAACTTTAGAAAGTTATAGACTCCTTTTGATGATAAATCAGCTATACAGAGGGCCCCTTCTGACCTACTGAACATATTTCTGTCCAAAGAGTCCTTGATCTTGGGCTTTCTATACATACTCATAGACTCCTTCTGATGCTTCATAAGCCATATAGATTTTTCATATCTGACCTTTTGAACTTATTTGTGGTCAAAGTGTCCTAAAAAAAATTCAAACTATGTAAGTTATAGAATCCTTTTGATGATAAATCAGCTATACAGAGGTCCCATTTTGACCTCCTGAACATATTTCTGGCCAAAGAGTCCTCGATCTTGGGCTTTCTATACATATAGACTCCTTCTGATGCTTCATAAGCCAAATAGATGTCCATATCTGACCTTTTGAACTTATTTGTGGTCAAAGATGTCCTCAAAATATTTCAAACTATAGAAAGTTATAGACTCCTTTTGATGATAAATCAGCTATACAGAGGTCCCCTTTTGACCTCCTGAACATATTTCTGGCCAAAGAGTCCTCGATCTTGGGCTTTCTATACATACTCATAGACTCCTTCTGGTGCTTCATAAGCCATATAGATTTCCATATCTGACCTTTTGAACTTATTTGTGGTCAAAGTGTCCTCAACATTTTTCAAACAATAGAAAGTTATAGACTCCTTTTGATGATAAATCAGCTATACAGAGGTCAACTTTTGACCTCCTGAACATATTTCTGGCCAAACAGTCCTTGATCTTGGGCTTTCTATACATACTCATAGACTCCTTCTGATGCCTCATAAGCCATGTAGATGTCCATATCTGACCTTTTGAACTTATTTGTGGTCAAAGTGTCCTCAAAATTTTTCAAACTATAGAAATTTATAGACTCCTTTTGATGATAAATCAGCTATACAGAGGTCCCCTTTTGACCTCTTGAACATATTTCTGGCCAAAGAGTCCTCGATCTTGGGCTTTCTGTAGATACTCATAGACTCCTTCTGATGCTTCATAAGCCATATAGATGTCCATATCTGACCTTTTTAACTTATTTGTGGTCAAAGTGTCCTAACATTTTTTCAAACTATAGAAAGTTGTAGACTCCTTTTGATGATAAATCAGCTATACAGAGGGCCCCTTCTGACCTCCTGAACATATTTCTGGCCAAAGAGTCCTTGATCTTGGGCTTTCTATACATACTCATAGACTCCTTCTGATGCTTCATAAGCCATATAGATGTCCATATCTGACCTTTTGAACTTATTTGTGGTCAAAGTGTCCAAAAAAAAATTAAAACTATATAAAGTTATAGACTCCTTTTGATGATAAGTCAGCTATACAGGGGTCCCCTTTTGACCTCCTGAACATATTTCTGGCCAAAGAGTCCTCGATCTTGGGCTTTCTATACATACTCATAGACTCCTTATGGTGCTTCATAAGATATAGATTTCCATATCTGACCTTTTGAACTTATTTGTGGTCAAAGTGTCCTCAACATTTTTCAAACAATAGAAAGTTATAGACTCCTTTTGATGATAAATCAGCTATACAGAGGTCAACTTTTGACCTCCTAAACATATTTCTGGCCAAACAGTCCTTGATCTTGGGCTTTCTATACATACTCATAGACTCCTTCTGATGCCTCATAAGCCATGTAGATGTCCATATCTGACCTTTTGAACTTATTTGTGGTCAAAGTGTCCTCAAAATTTTTCAAACTATAGAAATTTATAGACTCCTTTTGATGATAAATCAGCTATACAGAGGTCCCCTTTTGACCTCTTGAACATATTTCTGGCCAAAGAGTCCTCGATCTTGGGCTTTCTGTACATACTCATAGACTCCTTCTGTTGCTTCATAAGCCATATAGATGTCCATATCTGACCTTTTGAACTTATTTGTGGTCAAAGTGTCCTAACATTTTTTCAAACTTTAGAAAGTTATAGACTCCTTTTGATGATAAATCAGCTATACAGAGGGCCCCTTCTGACCTACTGAACATATTTCTGTCCAAAGAGTCCTTGATCTTGGGCTTTCTATACATACTCATAGACTCCTTCTGATGCTTCATAAGCCATATAGATTTTTCATATCTGACCTTTTGAACTTATTTGTGGTCAAAGTGTCCTAAAAAAAATTCAAACTATGTAAGTTATAGAATCCTTTTGATGATAAATCAGCTATACAGAGGTCCCATTTTGACCTCCTGAACATATTTCTGGCCAAAGAGTCCTCGATCTTGGGCTTTCTATACATATAGACTCCTTCTGATGCTTCATAAGCCAAATAGATGTCCATATCTGACCTTTTGAACTTATTTGTGGTCAAAGATGTCCTCAAAATATTTCAAACTATAGAAAGTTATAGACTCCTTTTGATGATAAATCAGCTATACAGAGGTCCCCTTTTGACCTCCTGAACATATTTCTGGCCAAAGAGACCTCGATCTTGGGCTTTCTATACATACTCATAGACTCCTTCTGGTGCTTCATAAGCCATATAGATTTCCATATCTGACCTTTTGAACTTATTTGTGGTCAAAGTGTCCTCAACATTTTTCAAACAATAGAAAGTTATAGACTCCTTTTGATGATAAATCAGCTATACAGAGGTCAACTTTTGACCTCCTAAACATATTTCTGGCCAAACAGTCCTTGATCTTGGGCTTTCTATACATACTCATAGACTCCTTCTGATGCCTCATAAGCCATGTAGATGTCCATATCTGACCTTTTGAACTTATTTGTGGTCAAAGTGTCCTCAAAATTTTTCAAACTATAGAAATTTATAGACTCCTTTTGATGATAAATCAGCTATACAGAGGTCCCCTTTTGACCTCTTGAACATATTTCTGGCCAAAGAGTCCTCGATCTTGGGCTTTCTGTACATACTCATAGACTCCTTCTGTTGCTTCATAAGCCATATAGATGTCCATATCTGACCTTTTGAACTTATTTGTGGTCAAAGTGTCCTAACATTTTTTCAAACTTTAGAAAGTTATAGACTCCTTTTGATGATAAATCAGCTATACAGAGGGCCCCTTCTGACCTACTGAACATATTTCTGTCCAAAGAGTCCTTGATCTTGGGCTTTCTATACATACTCATAGACTCCTTCTGATGCTTCATAAGCCATATAGATTTTTCATATCTGACCTTTTGAACTTATTTGTGGTCAAAGTGTCCTAAAAAAAATTCAAACTATGTAAGTTATAGAATCCTTTTGATGATAAATCAGCTATACAGAGGTCCCATTTTGACCTCCTGAACATATTTCTGGCCAAAGAGTCCTCGATCTTGGGCTTTCTATACATATAGACTCCTTCTGATGCTTCATAAGCCAAATAGATGTCCATATCTGACCTTTTGAACTTATTTGTGGTCAAAGATGTCCTCAAAATTTTTCAAACTATAGAAAGTTATAGACTCCTTTTGATGATAAATCAGCAATACAGAGGTCCCCTTTTGACCTCCTGAACATATTTCTGGCCAAAGAGTCCTCGATCTTGGGCTTTCTATACATACTCATAGACTCCTTCTGGTGCTTCATAAGCCATATAGATTTCCATATCTGACATTTTGAACTTATTTGTGGTCAAAGTGTCCTAAAAAAACTTCAAACTATATAAAGTTATAGACTCCTTTTGATAATAAGTCAGCTATACAGAGGTCCCCTTTTGACCTCCTGAACATATTTCTGGCCAAAGAGTCCTCGATCTTGGGCTTTCTATACATACTCATAGACTCCTTCTGATGCTTCATAAGCCATATAGATGTCCATATCTGACCTTTTGAACTTATTTGTGGTCAAAGTGTCCTCAAAAGTTTTCAAACTATAGAAAGTTATAGACTCCTTTTGATGATAAATCAGCTATACAGAGGTCCCCTTTTGACCTCCAGAACATATTTCTGGCCAAAGAGTCCTCGATCTTGGGCTTTCTATACATACTCATAGACTCCTTCTGATGCTTCATAAGCCATATAGATTTCCATATCTGACCTTTTGAACTTATTTGTGCTCAAAGATGTCCTCAAAATTTTTCAAACTATAGAAAGTTATAGACTCCTTCTGATGATAAATCAGCTATACAGAGGTCCCTTTTTGACCTCCTGAACATGTTTCTGGCCAAAGAGTCCTCGATCTTGGGCTTCCTATACATACTCATAGATTCCTTCTGATGCTTCATAAGCCATATAGATGTCCATATCTGACCTTTTGAACTTATTTTTGGTCAAAGTGTCCTAACATTTTTTCAAACTATAGAAAGTTATAGACTCCTTTTGATGATAAATCAGCTATACAGAGGGCCCCTTCTGACCTACTGAACATATTTCTGGCCAAAGAGTCCTTGATCTTGGGCTTTCTATACATACTCATAGACTCCTTCTGGTGCTTCATAAGCCATATAGATGTCCATATCTGACCTTTTGAACTTATTTGTGGTCAAAGTGTCCTCAAAAGTTTTCAAACTATGTAAGTTATAGAATCCTTTTGATGATAAATCAGCTATAGAGAGGTCCCATTTTGACCTCCTGAACATATTTCTGGCCAAAGAGTCCTCGACCTTGGGCTTTCTATACATACTCATAGACTCCTTCTGATGCTCTATAAGCCAAATAGATGTCCATATCTGACCTTTTGAACTTATTTGTGGTCAAAGATGTCCTCAAAATTTATCAAACTATAGAAAGTTATAGACTCCTTTTGATGATAAGTCAGCTATACAGAGGTCCCCTTTTGACCTCCTGAACATATTTCTGGCCAAATAGTCCTCGATCTTGGGCTTTCTATACATACTCATAGACTCCTTCTGATGCTTCATAAGCCATGTAGATGTCCATATCTGACCTTTTGAACTTATTTGTGGTCAAAGTGTCCTCAACATTTTTCAAACTATAGAAAGTTATAGACTCCTTTTGATGATAAATCAGCTATACAGAGGTCCCCTTTTGACCTCCAGAACATATTTCTGGCCAAAGAGTCCTTGATCTTGGGCTTTCTATACATACTCATAGACTCCTTCTGATGCTTCATAAGCCATATAGATGTCCATATCTGACCTTTTGAACTTATTTTTGGTCAAAGTGTCCTAACATTTTTTCAAACTATATAAAGTGATAGACTCCTTTTGATGATAAATCAGCTATACAGAGGTCCCCTTTTGACCTACTGAACATATTTCTGGCCAAAGAGTCTTCGATCTTGCGTTTTCTATACATACTCATAGACTCCTTCTGATGCTTCATAAGCCATATAGATGTCCATATCTGACCTTTTGAACTTATTTGTGGTCAAAGTGTCCTCAAATTTTTTCAAACTATATAAAGTTATAGTCTCCTTTTGATGATATATCAGCTATACAGAGGGCCCCTTTTGACCTATACTGAACATATTTCTGGCCAAAGAGTCCTAAAAGATTAACACTATACATTCAGACTGATATCTTCGGATTTTATATCATCCTGACAAAAGTCCATATTTGACCTACCGAATTTTTTTCTGACCAAGGAGTGAGTACTCGAAACTTGACCTTTTCATATATACTTGTTGACTCTTTCTGATGTTACGTCAGACATACAGAATTCCATATTTGACCCAAGGAACATATTTCTTGCCAAAGAGTCCTCGATCTTGGGCTTTCTATACATACTCATAGACTCCTTCTGATGCTTCATAAGCCATATAGATGTCCATATCTATCCTTTTGAACTTATTTCTGGTAAAAGTGTCCTCAAAATTTTTCAAACTATATAAAGTTATAGACTCCTTCTGATAAAAAAGAGTCCTCAATCTTGAACTTTGCATTCTCACTCCTAGACTCCTTCTGATGGTTCATAAGCCACATATAGAATTCCATATTTGACCTACTGAACTTATTTCTGGTCAAATGGTCCTCAAAGGGTTTCTTATTATGTTAATTCAGCCATACAGAGGTTCCTATTTGAACTACTGAACACATTTTTGGCCAAAGAGTCTTTGAACATTAATTTCTCTGCTTATTGACTTCTCTTAATAATACATTAGCCATACAAAAGTCCATATTTGACCTACTAATATATTTCTAGTCAAAGAGTCCCTGATCTTGACCTTTCTGTACATGCTCATTGACAGCTTCTGATGTTTCATCAGCCTGAAAGATGTCCATACTTGACCCATTGAATATATTTCTGACCATAGAGTCCTCGATCTTGAACTTTCTAAACATACTTGTAGACTTGTTAATTAATTATCTGCTATCCAATGTATTTGAACAGTAGTTCAAATTTTATATTTTGAACATATTTCTAGACATGAGACATGAGACTAATTGCTTTTACAATCCTTCTGATGTTTCATCAGCCATACAGTATAGTTCAAATTTGACCTATTGAACATTTCTATAACCAAAGTGTCCTCGATCTTGATCGTTCTATACATAATCATAGGCTTGTTCTGATGTTTCATCATTGAGACAGAAGTCAGTTATTGACCTACTGAACATATTTCTGGCAAAAGAATCATCAAAGTTTAACTTACTGTTCCTTCTCCTAGACTATTTTTGATTTTACATCCACCATACAGGAGTCCATATTTGACCAAGAGAACATATTTCTGGCCAAAAGAGTCGTCAAAAGGTATGTTTATATGCATTCTCATCGACTTCTTTTGATGTTAAATCAACCATATTGTTAGTCCAAATTTGACCCATTGAACATATATCTGGCCAAAGAGACCTAGAACTTTAATTATCTATACATAATTACTATCTCCTTCTGATTTTTCATCACCCAGGCTATTATCCATATTTGACAATTGAACATATTTCTGGCTGGAAGAGTCCTTGATCTTTCTATACGTACTCATAGATGCTTTCAGATAGTACTTCAGCCAAAAAATGATCCATAATTGACTACTAAACTCATTTCTGAGCGATGGGTTTATAATCTTGATTTCTCTATACATTGACTCCTTCTGATGTTACAATAGCAAAACATTATTGTATTGTATTGTATCAATATGACCTATTAAACCTATTTCTGACCAATGAGTCTATGAACATTTTTCAATACATACTCAATGACTCCTGATTTTACAACAGCAATATAGTATTTCAAAATTTGATCAATTGAACATATTTCTGGCCAAAGAGACCTTGATCTTATTCTTTCTATACATACTCCTTCTGATGTTTCATCAGCCAGATAATTGTCCACAATTGACCTACTGAACATTTTTCTGCCCGAAGAGTCTATGAACTTGAACTTTCTATACATAATCATTTACTTCTGATGTTTCTTCAGCCATACAGTAGTCCAGATTTGACATGTTGAACATATTTCTGACCAAAGGGATTTTGATCTTGAACTTTCTATTCATAATTATAGACTCTTTCAGAAAGTTACATCGGACAGACAATTGTCCATATTAATTATTAAACATATTTCTGACCAACAAGTCCATGAACTTGAACGTTCTGTACATGCTAATTGACTCCTTTTAGTGTTTCATCAGCCAGACATTAGTCCATAATTGACCTACTGAACATATTGCTGCCCGAAGAGTCTTGAACTTGAACTTTCTATATAGGCTCATTGACTCCTTCTGATGTTTCACAAGCAGACAATAGTCCATAATTGACCCTCTGAACATATTTATAGTAAAAGAGTCCTCTGTCTTGAACTTTCTATAGATTCTCAGTGACTCCATATAGATAATTGACCCACTGAACATATTTCTACCTGAAGACTCTTTGAACTTGAACTTTCTATTCATAATCTTCTTCCTCAATCTTCATTGACTTCTGATTCATCAGCCAGACAGCAGTCCATATTTGACCCACTAAACATATTTCTGGCAAAAGAGTCCTCGATCTTGAACCTTTTAAACATACTCATAGACTCTTTCTGGTGTTTCATCAGCCATGCAGTAGTTCTGATTTGACATAATGAACATATTTCTGACCGAAGAGTCCTCGATCTTGAACTTTCTATTCACACTTATAGACTCTTTCAGATAGTACATCGGCCAGACAATTGTAGATATTGACTATTGAAGTAAAAGAGTTCTTGATCTTGAACTTTCTATACATTCTCAGTGATGCCTTATTTTGTTTCTTTAGCCATACAGAAGTCCAGATTTGACATGTTGAACATATTTCTGACTTGAAAATTGTGTACATGCTAATTGACTCCTTTTAGTGTTTCATCAGCCAGACAGTAGTCAATAATGGACCTACTGAAAATATTTCTGGTAAAAGAGTCCTCGATTTTGAACTTTCTATACATTCTCAGTGACGCCTTATTTTGTTTCTTTAGCCATAAAGTAGTTCAGATTTAACATGTTGAACATATTTCTGACTGAAGAGTCCTTGATCTTGAACTTTCTATTCACACTTATAGACTCGTTCAGATAGTACATCGGCCAGACAACTGTCCATAATGATTTTTTTTTTTTTTTTTGGCCAACGAGTCTATGTACTTGAACTTTCTATACATGCTCATTGACTCCTTTTAGTGCTTCATCAGCCAGAGAGTACTCCATAATTTACCTACTGAACATATTTCTAGTAAAAGAGTCCTCGATCTTGAACATTCTATACATGCTCATTGACTCCTTATGCTGTTTCTTTCTACACATAGTCGTTTACTCCATCTGATGTTACATCAGCCATAAAGAAGTCCATAATTGATCCAAGGGACATATTTGTGGCCAATCTTGAACTTTCTATACATACTCATAGTCTCCTTCTGATTCTTCATAAGCCATATTTATGTCCATATTTATGACTTATTATTATTTCTGGTCAAAGGTTCCTCAAAAGTTTTTAAACTATGTAAAATTATAGACTCCATCTGATGATAAATCAGACCAAAAGAGGTCAAATTTAGACTCTTGAGTCAATATGTATAGAGAGTTAATGTTCAATGATTCTTTGGCCAAAAATATATTCAGAGGGTCACATACCTGTTAAAGTGATGTATCATCAGAAGAAGTCTATGAGTATTTAGTAAGTTAACTTGTGAGGACCTTTTTGCCAAAAATATTTTCAATTCGCCAGATATGGACATCTATATAGCTAATGAAGAATCAGAAAGAGTCAATGAGTATATATAGAATGGTCAAGTTGAGACTCTTTGACCAGAAAAAATTTCAGTATGTCAAATATGGACTTTTGTCATGATGATATAACATCCGAAGATATCAATCTGAATGTATAGTGTTAATCTTTAAGGACTCTTTGGCCAGTAATATTTTCGGACATCAGAAGGAGTCTATAGATTATGACAGACAAAATCCTTTTGAGAACTCTTTGGTCAAATTTTTTTTTCAATCGGTCAAATATGGACTACTGCCTGCCTGGTTTGGCATTGCAAGAAGTCAGTCTATATTGTATAGTGAGTTAATGTTCACGGACTCTGGCCAGAAATATATTCAGTAGGTCAAAAATAGACTACTGGCTGGTTAATATAACATCACAACAAGTCAATCTGTAGTCAAAAGTCAAAAGTTCAAGCAAGATAATGTTCAAGAACTCTTTGGCCAGAAATATGTTCAAAAGGTCAAAAGGTGACCTTTGTATAGCTGATTTATCATCAGAAAGAGTCTATAACTTTATATAGTTTAAAAACTTTTGATGACCAGAAATAAGTTCAAAAGGTCAGATATGGATATCTATATGGCTTATGTAACATTAGAAGGAGTCTATGAGTATGTATAGAAAGGTCAAGATCGAGAACTCTATGGCCATAAATATATTCCTTGGGTCAAATATGGACTTCTGTATGGCCGATTTAACATCAGAAGGAGTCTATGAGTTTCTAAGAGTAAAAAACATTTTGAGGATTCTTTGGCCAAAAACATGTTAAATCAGTCAAATATGGCTACAGTCTGGCTGACATAACATCACAAGAAGTCTTTATGGTAGGAGAAATATAAATAGTAAGGTAAATGTTCAAGGTCTCTGGCCAGAAATATGTTCAGAAGGTCAAATATGGACTTCTGTATGGCTGATTTAACATCAGAAGGAGTCTATACATTTATGATAGACAAAATCCTTTAGAGAACTCTTTGGTCAATTTTTTTTTTCAATCAGTCAAATATGGACTACTGTCTGCCTGATTTTACATTATGAGAAGTCAGTCTATATGTATAGTGAGTTGATGTTCACGGACTCTGGCCAGAAATATGTTCAGTAGGTCAAAAATAGACTACTGGCTGGTTAATATAACATCACAACAAGTCAATCTGTAGTATAGCAAGATAATGTTCAAGAACTCTTTGGCCAGAAATATGTTCAGAAGGTCAAAAGGTGACCTTGGTATAGCTGATTTATTATCAGAAGGAGTCTATAACTTTATATAGTTTGAAAAATTTTGAGGACACTTTGAACAGAAATAAGTTCAAAAGGTCAGATATAGACATCTATATGGCTTATGAAGCATCAGAAGGAGTCTATGAGTATGTATAGAAAGCCCAAGATCGAGGACTCTTAGGCAAGAAATATGTTCCTTGGGTCAAATATGGAATTCTGTATGTCTGACGTAACATCAGAAAGAGTCAACAATATGGAAAGGTCAAGTTTCGAGTACTCACTCCTTGGCCAGAAAAAAATTCAGTATGTCAAATATGGACTTTTGTCAGGATGATATAACATCCGAAGATAAAAGTCTGAATGTATAGTGTTAATCATTTAGGACTCTTTGGCCAGAAACATGTTCAGGAGGTCAAAAGGGGACCTCTGTATAGCTGACTTATCATCAAAAGGAGTCTATAACTTTATATAGTTTGAATTTTTTTTAGGACACTTTGACCACAAATAAGTTCAAAAGGTCATATATGGACATCTATATGGCTTATGAGGCATCAGAAGGAGTCTATGAGTATGTATAGAAAGCATAAGATCGAGGACTCTTTGGCCAGAAATATGTACAGGAGGTCAAAAGGGGACCTCTGTATAGCTGATTTATCATCAAAAGGAGTCTATAACTTTCTATAGTTTGAATTTTTTTAGGACACTTTGACCACAAATAAGTTCAAAAGGTCAGATATGGACATCTATATGGCTTATGAAGCACCAGAAGGAGTCTATGAGTATGTATAGAAAGCCCAAGATCAAGGACTCTTTGGCCAGAAATATGTACAGGAGGTCAAAAGGGGACCTCTGTATAGCTGATTTATCATCAAAAGGAGTCTATAACTTTCTATTGTTTGAAATATTTTGAGGACACTTTGACCACAAATGAGTTCAAAAGGTCAGATATGGACATCTATATGGCTTATGAAGCATCAGAAGGAATCTATGAGTATGTATAGAAAGCCGAAGATTGAGGAATCTTTGGCCAGAAACATGTTCAGTAGATCAAAAGGGTGTATAGCTGACTTATCATCAAAAGAACTCTATAACTTTATATAGTTTGAAAAAATGTTAGGACACTTTGACCACAAATAAGTTCAAAAGGTCAGATATGGACATCTATATGGCTTATGAAGCATCAGAAGGAATCTATGAGTATGTATAGAAAGCATAAGATCAAGGACTCTTTGGCCAGAAACATGTTCAGGAGGTCAAAAGGGGACCTCTGCTATTATAGCTGACTTATCATCAAAAGGAGTCTATAACTTTATATAGTTTGAATTTTTTTTAGGACACTTTGACCACAAACAAGTTCAAAAGGTCAGATATGGACATCTATATGGCTTATGAAGCATCAGAAGGAGTGTATGAGTATGTATAGAAAGCCCAAGATCAACTTAGCACTACCCTCGGGTATACCAGTGGTCAAACAATTTAAGTATTTGGGCATTATGATTGGTGCTTCATTGCAATATATAATTAAGACTAACTATGAGGGCATCCTGTCTAAAATTTCTTGTAACTTGGACAATTGGTCATCACTTCCAAATTCCCTTAGATCGCGCATCTCGATTATAAAAATGAATGTACTACCTCGAATTAACTTTGTGAGTTCTATGCTGCCCTTGCCTCCCCCTTCTCGTTTTTGGGATAGGCTACAGAGCATAATTACTAAATTTGTATGGAATGGCAAACGTCCACGCCTGAAACTTTCCACAATGCAACGAGATAGATTTGCAGGTGGACTTGCACTGCCGAATTTTAAGCTATATCACTGGGCTTTTACACTACGTCCCCTGCTTAGCTGGTATAATGACAAAATAGATGTTTCGTGGCGTTCCTTGGAGGGAAATCTAGTTCTTCCTCTGAAGTTAGATGAAGTTTTATTTGCCAATATTCCCCCAAAAAAGTGTACTCTCCGTTTCGGTCCTTTACTGTCACATGCTCTGTCGGTCTGGAGAGCAGCAGAAAAAGCGTGTAATATCCGTTCTAATTGGAATCCCTACTCTCCTATCTTCAATAATGATGGTTTGCTAATTGGTAAGCGCCCAATAAAGATTGGCCAGTGTCGACATTGGTTCAACAAAGGAATTCACTCCTTGGGTGATTTAATGGGTGATAAAGGCCTTCACTCCTTTGAAGAACTTTCCATTCAGTTTAACCTTCAGAGCTCTACCTTTTTTTTTTACTTACAGTTGAGGGCAGCTATGAAGGCTTATGGGGTTCCTTGGTTGGCTCCTCTTAAAGATCACCCTTTACTTAAAGTGTTACGTGAGACTCGGGGAACAAGAGGTTTGGTTTCTAAATTATATACTTTTTTTCGGGAAAAAATGCATCCCCCTCTGACAATTGACTCTTCATGGCGGGCAGATATTCCGGACCTTTCCCCCAGTTTTAATTGGGACAATGTTTGGGTGATGGTTATGCATGCCTCAAGGAATCCAGATCATCAACAAATCCATTTTAATTTTATTCATAGGACTTATATGACTCCACGTAAACTCTATATTATGAAGCTTAAACCTGATCCTAATTGTACGCTGTGCCATACAGGTGAAATTGGTACTTTTTTTCACATGATTTGGGAATGCCCTGGGGTTGCTTACTTTTGGAATATGGTTAAAGAAGGTTTGTCCACTTTATTGAACGTTTCGGTCCCTTTGTCCCCTTCTGTTTTTATTTTAGACGAGCTTTCTGATATCCAATTGAACAAAACTCAGAAACGAGTGTTCTTAGCTGGTTTGACAGCCGCTAAGAAAATAGTAGCAACGAGATGGAAACCTCCACATTCTCTTAATAAGCAGTATTGGGTTCTCGCATTTATTGATGTGGTGTATCTCGAATTGTCCACTGCACGCATTCATGGCGCAAGAGAGGACACCATTAGACTCTGGGCCCAAACATTGGAAAAACTCAAGGGTTTACTGAGTTGAATTAATACCACCACCCCCCCCCTCCCCCCCTCCTCCTCTCTCTCTGGTTTCATGGTCATTTTATTTTATTTTTATTGTTCTTGTTCATGTGGTTAATTTATTTTTTCTTTATTATTAATCATATATTCCAATTGTCGTAGATTTCTTTCAGCTCTATTCTACTGTGTTGTGTTTTTTTTTTTTTTTTTTTTTTTTTTTTTTTTTTGGATATTTTCTAATAATCTGTAGTAATTATCTGTGTATATTTTGAAGTATATTCTGTATGTTTGTTTACTTATTCATTATATATAATTTTTCTGTAGCTTTGTTATCCCACTGATAGTGCCCTATATATATTCATATTTTTTTTAAAAAAATTTATTATTATTATTATTTATTTATTTATTTATTTATTATTTTTATCTTATTGATTTATTCATTTTTATTTATGATTGTTGTTATTATTATTTATTTATTTATTTATTTATTTTTCATACTGGGGTAATTGCTGATTGTTTGTCTTCGATATGTCATGTTTAAACGATGTTAAACAATAAAAATTTGATAACAAAAAAAGAAAGCCCAAGATCGAGGACTCTTTGGCAAGAAATATGTTCCTTGGGTCAAATATGGAATTTTGTATGTCTGACGTAACATCAGAAAGAGTCAACAAGTCTGTATGGAAAGGTCAAGTTTCGAGTACTCCTTGGCCAGAAGAAAATTCAGTATGTCAAATATGGACTTTTGTCAGGAAGATATAACATCCGAAGATATCAATCTGAATGTATAGTGTTAATCATTTAGGACTCTTTGGCCAGAAATATGTTCAGTAGGTCAAAAGGGGACCTCTGAATAGCTGATTTATCATCAGAAAGAGTCTATAACTTTATATAGTTTAAAAACTTTTGATGACCAGAAATAAGTTCAAAAGGTCAGATATGGACATCTATATGGCTTATGAAGCATCAGAAGGAGTCTATGAGTATGTATAGAAAGCCCCAAGATCAAGGACTCTTTGGCCAAAAATATGTTCAGTAGGTCAAAAGGGGACCTCTGTATAGCTGATTTATCATCAAAAGGAGTCTATAACTTTATATAGTTTGAATTTTTTTTAGGAAACTTTGACCACAAATAAATTCAAAAGGTCAGATATGGACATCTATATGGCTTATGAAGCACCAGAAGGAGTCTATGAGTATGTATAGAAAGCATAAGATCGAGGACTCTTTGGCCAGAAATATGTTCAGTAGGTCAAAAGGGGACCTCTGTATAGCTGATTTATCATCAAAAGGAGTCTATAACTTTATATAGTTTGAATTTTTTTTAGGACACTTTGACCACAAATAAGTTCAAAAGGTCAGATATGGACATCTATATGGCTTATGAGGCATCAGAAGGAGTCTATGAGTATGTATAGAAAGCACAAGATCGAGGACTCTTTGGCCAGAAATATGTTCTGAAGGTCAAAAGGGGCCCTCTGTATAGCTGATTTATCATCAAAAGGAGTCTATAACTTTATATAGTTTAAAAACTTTTGATGACCAGAAATAAGTTCAAAAGGTCAGATATGGACATCTATATGGCTTATGAAGCATCAGAAGGAGTCTATGAGTATGTATAGAAAGCCCAAGATCGAGGACTCTTTGGCAAGAAATATGTTCCTTGGGTCAAATATGGAATTTTGTATGTCTGACGTAACATCAGAAAGAGTCAACAAGTCTGTATGGAAAGGTCAAGTTTCGAGTACTCCTTGGCCAGAAGAAAATTCAGTATGTCAAATATGGACTTTTGTCAGGAAGATATAACATCCGAAGATATCAATCTGAATGTATAGTGTTAATCATTTAGGACTCTTTGGCCAGAAATATGTTCAGTAGGTCAAAAGGGGACCTCTGAATAGCTGATTTATCATCAGAAAGAGTCTATAACTTTATATAGTTTAAAAACTTTTGATGACCAGAAATAAGTTCAAAAGGTCAGATATGGATATCTATATGGCTTATGTAACATTAGAAGGAGTCTATGAGTATGTATAGAAAGGTCAAGATCGAGAACTCTATGGCCAAAAATATATTCCTTGGGTCAAATATGGACCTCTGTATGGCTGATTTAACATCAGAAGGAGTCTATGAGTTTCTAAGAGTAAAAAACATTTTGAGGATTCTTTGGCCAAAAACATGTTAAATCAGTCAAATATGGCTACAGTCTGGCTGACATAACATCACGAGAAGTCTTTATGGTAGGAGAAATATAAATAGTAAGGTAAATGTTCAAGGTCTCTGGCCAGAAATATGTTCAGAAGGTCAAATATGGACTTCTGTATGGCTGATTTAACATCAGAAGGAGTTTATACATTTAGACAAAATCCTTTTGAGAACTCTTTGGTCAATTTTTTTTTCAATCAGTCAAATATGGACTACTGTCTGCCTGATTTTACATTACGAGAAGTCAGTCTATATGTATAGTGAGTTGATGTTCACGGACTCTGGCCATAAATATGTACAGTAGGTCAAAAATAGACCACTGGCTGGTTAATATAACATCACAAGAAGTCAATCTGTAGTATAGCAAGACAATGTTCAAGAACTCTTTGGCCTGAAATATGTTCAGAAGGTCAAAAGGTGACCTTTGTATAGCTGATTTATTATCAGAAGGAGTCTATAACTTTATATAGCTTAAGTATTATATATTAGAAATATGTTCCTTGGGTCACATATGGACTGATGGACATGGCTGACGTAACATCAGAAGGAGTCAACAAGTATGTATAGAAAGTTCAAGTTTGAGTACTCTTTGGCCCGAATTATGTTTAGTAGGTAAAAAAAGTGACCTCTGTATGGCTGATTTAACATCAGAATTAGTCTATAAGATTATATAGCTTAAGTATTATATATTATATAAGATTATATATATTTAAAACCTTTTAAGGACCCATTGACCAGAAATAAGTTTAACAGGTCAGATATGGACTTCTAAATGGCTTATGAAGCATCAGAAGATGTCTAGAGTATGTACAGAAAGTTCAAGATCGAGTACTCTTTTTCCCAGTAGTTGAAATATGGCTGATTTAACATCAGAAGGAGTCTATAAATTTATAAGAGTAAAAAAAAAAACATTTCGAGGCCTCTTTGGCCAAAAATGTGTTCAATCGGTCAGATATCGACTACTCCTTGCCTGAGTTAACATCACGAGAAGTCAATATGTACGTTAAGTTTCATGGTCTCTTGGCAGAAATATGTTTAGTAGGTCAAATATGCACCTCTATATGGCTGATTTAACATCAGAAGGAGTCTATAAGTTTATAATATACACAAAATACCTTTTGAGGACTCTTTTGCCAAAAATATGTTCAATCAGTCAAATATGGACTACTGTCTGGCTTACTAAACATACAAGACTGACTTCTTGTGATGTTATATAAGACAAGAGGGACCTCTGTAGGCCTGATTTGACACATGACATATGTGCATTGGCATTGCACAATAACTAACTTATTCATTTATTCTTTTAAGGGAAATTATTGCATTTACCTCTTGCATTACAATGCATAGAATAAACTACTTCATACCTCATGTGCAATGAAAACATAACATGAGTGTTGCATTGCACAAACGATCTAAGAATTAGCGTTGAATAATAATGTATTATTATTATATCTAACTATATCAGTTAGATATTTTATGCAGTGGAATGTAGATAGTTGAGATAGTTATTGTATGTTTGTGATGCACTCATAGCTTATATGTTATTCTTCAATGCACAAAGTTTGATCTTGTGTGAAATGCAATGCAATAGCACATATTGTATTTCCTCAAAGCAAAACGCAAAGTAGTTTGGGAATGAGTTACTTCTGGTGTGTAATGCAATGCAAGAAGTGCATAGCCTATATGTTATTCTTCAATGCACAACGTTAGATCGTTAGTGCAATGCAATGCAACAGCACACATGTTATCTCTTTAATGAACATGGGAATGGTTAAGTTCTAGTGTGCAATGCAATGCAAAAAGTGTATAACCTATATGTTATTCTTCAGTGCACAACGTTAGATTGTTTGTGCAATAAAATGCAATGCAATGCAATTGCAACAACACACGTTATCTCTTTAATGAACATGGGAATGATTTAGTAGTCTGGTATGCAATGCAATGCAATGCGAAAAGTGCATAACCTATATGTTATTCTTCAGTGCACAACGTTAGATCGTTAGTGCAATGCAATGCAACAACACACATACCATCTCTTTAATGAACATGGGAATGGTTAAGTTCTAGTGTGCAATGCAATGCAAAAAGTGCATAACCTATATGTTATTCTTCAGTGCACAAAGTTAGATCGTTAGTGCAATGCAATGCAATGCAGTACAAGGCATTGCAAATCAATGCAATGCAACAACACACGTTATGTCTTTAATCAACATGGGAATGAGGTAGTTCTGGTGTGCAATGCAATGAAATGCAAAAAGTGCATAACCTATATGTTATTCTTGAGTGCACAACGTTACATCGCTAGTGCAATGCAATGCAATGCACCAACAAACGTTATCTCTTTAATGAACATGGGAATGGTTAAGTTCTAGTGTGCAATGCAATGCAAAAAGTGTATAACCTATATGTTATTCTTCAGTGCACAACGTTAGATCGTTAGTGCAATGCAATGCAACAACACACATATCATCTCTTTTAAGAACATGGGAATGATTTATTTCTGGTGTGCAATGCAATGCGAAAAGTGCATAACCTATATGTTATTCTTCAGAGCACAACGTTAGATCGTTTGTGCAATGCAATGCAATGCAATGCAATGCAATGCAATGCAATGCAATGCAACAACAAACATTATCTCTTTAATGAACATGGGAATGATTTAGTTCTGATGTGCAATGCAATGCAATGCAAAAAGTGCATAACCTATATGTTTTTCTTCAATGCACAACGTTAGATCGTTTGTGCAATAAAATGCAATGCAATGCAATTGCAACAACACACGTTATCTCTTTAATGAACATGGGAATGATTTAGTAGTCTGGTATGCAATGCAATGCAATGCAATGCGAAAAGTGCATAACCTATATGTTATTCTTCAGTGCACAACGTTAGATCGTTAGTGCAATGCAATGCAACAACACACATACCATCTCTTTAATGAACATGGGAATGGTTAAGTTCTAGTGTGCAATGCAATGCAAAAAGTGCATAACATATATGTTATTCTTCAGTGCACAGTTAGATCGTTAGTGCAATGCAATGCAATGCAATGCAATGCAATGCAATGCAGTACAAGGCATTGCAAATCAATGCAATGCAATGCAATGCAACAACACACGTTATGTCTTTAATCAACATGGGAATGAGGTAGTTCTGGTGTGCAATTCAATGAAATGCAAAAAGTGCATAACCTATATGTTATTCTTGAGTGCACAACGTTACATCGCTAGTGCAATGCAATGCAATGCAATGCACCAACAAACGTTATCTCTTTAATGAACATGGGAATGATTTAGGTCTGGTGTGCAATGAAATGCAAAAAGTGCATAACCTATATGTTATTCTTTCGTGCACAAAGTTAGATCGTTAGTGCAAAGCAATGCAAAGCAATGCAATGCAATGCAATGCAATGCAATGCAATGCAATGCAACAACACACATATCATCTCTATAATGAACTTGGGAATGATTTTGTTCTGGTGTGCAGTGCAATGTGAAAAGAGCATAACCTATATGTTATTCTTCAGTGCACAACGTTAGATCGTTAGTGCAATGCAATGCAATGCAGTGCAAAGCAATGCAATGCAATGCAATGCAAAGCAATGCAAAGCAATGCAAAGCAATGCAAAGCAATGCAAAGCAATGCAAAGCAATGCAATGCAATGCAATGCAATACAATGCAATGCAAAAACAAACGTTATGTCTTTAATGAACATGGGAATGATTTAGTTCTGGTGTGCAATGCAATGCAATACGTGCATAACCTATATGTTATTCTTCAGTGCACAACGTTAGATCGTTAGTGCAATGCAATGCAATGCAATGCAATGCAGTGCAAAGCAATGCAAATAAATGCAATGCAATGCAATGCAATGCAACAACACACGTTATGTTTTTAATCAACATGGGAATGAGGTAGTTCTGGTGTGCAATGCAATGCAAAAAGTGCATAACATATGTTATTCTTCAGTGCACAACGTTAGATCGTTAGTGCAATGCAAAGCAATGCAGAGCAATGCAAAGCAATGCAGAGCAATATAGTGCAATACAATGCAATGAAAAACACTCGTTATGTCTTTAATCAACATGGGAATGAGGTAGTTCTGGTGTGCAATGCAATGCGAAAAGTGCATAACCTATATGTTATTCTTCAGTGCACAACGTTAGATTGTTAGTGCAATGCAATGCAATGCAATGCAGTGCAAAGCAATGCAAATAAATGCAATGCAATGCAATGCAACAACACACGTTATGTTTTTAATCAACATGGGAAGGAGGTAGTTCTGGTGTGCAATGCAATGCAAAAAGTGCATAACATATGTTATTCTTCAGTGCACAACGTTAGATCGTTAGTGCAATGCAATGCAGTGCAAAGCAATGCAAAGCAGTGCAATTCAATGTAATGCAATGCAATACATTGCATTGCAATACATAGCAATGCAATGCAATGCAATACAATGCAATACAGCAACACACGTTATGTCTTTAATTTACATGGGAATGATTTAGTTCTGGTGTGCAATGCAATGCAATACGTGCACAACGTTAGATCGTTAGTGCAATGCAATGCAGTGCAAAGCAATGCAAAGCAATGCAAAGCAATGCAAAGCAATGCAAAGCAATGCAAAGCAATGCAATGCAATGCAATACAATGCAATGCAACAACACACGTTATGTCTTTAATGAACATTGGAATGATTTAGTTCTGGTATGCAATGCAATGCAATGCAAAAAGTGCATGACCTATATGTTATTCTTCAGTGCACAACGTTAGATCGTTAGTGCAATGCAATGCAAAGCAATGCAATGCAGTGCAAAGCAATGCAGTGCAAAGCAATGCAAATCAATGCAGTGCAAAGCAATGCAAATCAATGCAATACAATGCAATGCAACAACACACGTTATCTCTTTTATGAACATGGGAATGATTTAGTTCTGGTGTGCAATGCAATGCAGTGCAAAAAGTGCATACCTATATGTTATTCTTCAGTGCACAACGTTAGATCGTTAGTGCAATGCAATGTAATGCAACAACAAACATTATGTCTTTAATCAACATGGGAATGAGGTAGTTCAGTTGTACAATGCAATGCAAAAAGTGCATAACCTGTATGTTATTCTTCAGTGCACAACGTTAGATCGTTAGTGCAATGCAATGCAATGCATCAACACACATATCAACACACATATCATCTCTATAATGAACATGGGAATGATTTAGTTCTGGTGTGCAATGTAAAGCGAAATATGCATAACCTATAAGTTTTTCTTCAATGCACAACGTTAGATCGTTTGTGCAATGCAATTGCAACAACACATATGTTATCTCTTTAATGAACATGGGAATGAGTTAGTTCTGGTGTGCAATGCAATGCAATGCAAGAAGTGCATTGCCTTTGTTATTCTTCAATGCACAACGTCAGATCGTGTGTGCAATGCAATGCAATGCAACAACACACGTTATCTTTGTAATGAACATGGGATCGAGTAGTTCTGTTGTGCAATGCAATGCAAGTAGTGCACAGACTATATGTTATTCTTCAATGCACAACGTTAGACAGTTTGTGCAAAGCAACAACACATATGTTATCTCTCTAATGAACATGGCATTGAGTTAGTTTTGGTGTGCAATGCAATGCAATGCACGAAGTGCATAACCTATGTTTCTTTAATGATGCTCAACGTTAGATCGTTTGTGCAAAGCACATAATGTTATAAGAATGAGCTATAGATAGGTACGCTTTTGACCTGCTGAACATATTTCTGGCCAAAGAGTCCTTAAAGATGTTCTATCATCCTGACAAAGGTCCAAATTTGAAACTGAATTTTTTTCTGTCCAAGGAGTACTCGAAACTTGACCTTACCATTTATACTCGTTGACTTTTTCTGATGTTACGTCAGCCATAAAGAAGTCCATATTTGACCCAAGGAACATATTTCTGGCCAAAGAGACCTCTATCTTGGGCTTTCTATACATACTCATAGACTCCTTCTGATGCTTCATAAGCCATATAGATATCCATATCTATCCTTTTGAACTTATTTCTTGTCAAAGTGTCCTAAAAAAAATTCAAACTATATAAAGTTATAGACTCCTTTTGATGATAAATCAGCTATACAGAGGCCCCTTTTGACCTCCTGAACATATTTCTGACCAAAGAGTCCTTGATCTATGGGCTTTCTATACATACTCATAGACTCCTTCTGATGCTTCATAAGCCATATAGATGTCCATATCTGACCTTTTGAACTGACTTGTGGTCAAATTGTCCTAACATTTTTTCAAACTATAGAAAGTTATAGACTCCTTTTGATGATAAATCAGCTATACAGAGGGCCCCTTTTGACCTACTGAACATATTTCTGGCCAAATAGTCCTCGATCTTGGGCTTTCTATACATACTCATAGACTCCTTCTGGTGCTTCATAAGCCATATAGATGTCCATATCTGACATTTTGAACTTATTTGTGGTCAAAGTGTCCTCAAAATATTTCAAACAATAGAAAGTTATAGACTCCTTTTGATGATAAATCAGCTATACAGAGGTCAACTTTTGACCTCCTAAACATATTTCTGGCCAAACAGTCCTTGATCTTGGGGCTTTCTATACATACTCATAGATTCCTTCTGATGCTTCATAAGCCATATAGATGTCCATATCTGACCTTTTGAACTTATTTGTGGTCAAAGTGTCCAAAAAAAAATTAAAACTATATAAAGTTATAGACTCCTTTTGATGATAAGTCAGCTATACAGAGGTCCCCTTTTGACCTCCTGAACATATTTCTGGCCAAAGAGTCCTCGATCTTGGGCTTTCTATACATACTCATAGACTCCTTCTGGTGCTTCATAAGATATAGATTTCCATATCTGACCTTTTGAACTTATTTGTGGTCAAAGTGTCCTCAACATTTTTCAAACAATAGAAAGTTATAGACTCCTTTTGATGATAAATCAGCTATACAGAGGTCAACTTTTGACCTCCTAAACATATATCTGGCCAAACAGTCCTTGATCTTGGGCTTTCTATACATACTCATAGACTCCTTCTGATGCCTCATAAGCCATGTAGATGTCCATATCTGACCTTTTGAACTTATTTGTGGTCAAAGTGTCCTCAAAATTTTTCAAACTATAGAAATTTATAGACTCCTTTTGATGATAAATCAGCTATACAGAGGTCCCCTTTTGACCTCTTGAACATATTTCTGGCCAAAGAGTCCTCGATCTTGGGCTTTCTATACATACTCATAGACTCCTTCTGATGCTTCATAAGCCATATAGATGTCCATATCTGACCTTTTTAACTTATTTGTGGTCAAAGTGTCCTAACATTTTTTCAAACTATAGAAAGTTATAGACTCCTTTTGATGATAAATCAGCTATACAGAGGGCCCCTTCTGACCTACTGAACATATTTCTGTCCAAAGAGTCCTTGATCTTGGGCTTTCTATACATACTCATAGACTCCTTCTGATGCTTCATGAGCCATATAGATTTTTCATATCTGACCTTTTGAACTTATTTGTGGTCAAAGTGTCCTAAAAAAAATTCAAACTATGTAAGTTATAGAATCCTTTTGATGATAAATCAGCTATACAGAGGTCCCATTTTGACCTCCTGAACATTTCTGGCCAAAGAGTCCTCGATCTTGGGCTAATATAGACTCCTTCTGATGCTTCATGAGCCATATAGATTTTTCATATCTGACCTTTTGAACTTATTTGTGGTCAAAGATGTCCTCAAAATATTTCAAACTATAGAAAGTTATAGACTCCTTTTGATGATAAATCAGCTATACAGAGGTCCCCTTTTGACCTCCTGAACATATTTCTGGCCAAAGAGTCCTCGATCTTGGGCTTTCTATACATACTCATAGACTCCTTCTGGTGCTTCATAAGCCATATAGATTTCCATATCTGACATTTTGAACTTATTTGTGGTCAAAGTGTCCTAAAAAAACTTCAAACTATATAATGTTATAGACTCCTTTTGATGATAAGTCAGCTATACAGAGGTCCCCTTTTGACCTCCTGAACATATTTCTGGCCAAAGAGTCCTTGATCTTGGGCTTTCTATACATACTCATAGACTCCTTCTGATGCTTCATAAGCCATATAGATGTCCATATCTGACCTTTTGAACTTATTTGTGGTCAAAGTGTCCAAAAAAAAATTAAAACTATATAAAGTTATAGACTCCTTTTGATGATAAGTCAGCTATACAGAGGTCCCCTTTTGACCTCCTGAACATATTTCTGGCCAAAGAGTCCTCGATCTTGGGCTTTCTATACATACTCATAGACTCCTTCTGGTGCTTCATAAGATATAGATTTCCATATCTGACCTTTTGAACTTATTTGTGGTCAAAGTGTCCTCAACATTTTTCAAACAATAGACTCCTTATATGATAAATATAAGTTATAGACTTCTTTTGATGATAAATCAGCTATACAGAGGTCAACTTTTGACCTCCTAAACATATTTCTGGCCAAACAGTCCTTGATCTTGGGCTTTCTATACATACTCATAGACTCCTTCTGATGCCTCATAAGCCATGTAGATGTCCATATCTGACCTTTTGAACTTATTTGTGGTCAAAGTGTCCTCAAAATTTTTCAAACTATAGAAATTTATAGACTCCTTTTGATGATAAATCAGCTATACAGAGGTCCCCTTTTGACCTCTTGAACATATTTCTGGCCAAAGAGTCCTCGATCTTGGGCTTTCTGTAGATACTCATAGACTCCTTCTGATGCTTCATAAGCCATATAGATGTCCATATCTGACCTTTTTAACTTATTTGTGGTCAAAGTGTCCTAACATTTTTTCAAACTATAGAAAGTTATAGACTCCTTTTGATGATAAATCAGCTATACAGAGGGCCCCTTCTGACCTACTGAACATATTTCTGTCCAAAGAGTCCTTGATCTTGGGCTTTCTATACATACTCATAGACTCCTTCTGATGCTTCATAAGCCATATAGATTTTTCATATCTGACCTTTTGAACTTATTTGTGGTCAAAGTGTCCTAAAAAAAATTCAAACTATGTAAGTTATAGACTCCTTTTGATGATAAGTCAGCTATACAGAGGTCCCCTTTTGACCTCCTGAACATATTTCTGGCCAAAGAGTCCTTGATCTTGGGCTTTCTATACATACTCATAGACTCCTTCTGATGCTTCATAAGCCATATAGATGTCCATATCTGACCTTTTGAACTTATTTGTGGTCAAAGTGTCCAAAAAAAAATTAAAACTATATAAAGTTATAGACTCCTTTTGATGATAAGTCAGCTATACAGGGGTCCCCTTTTGACCTCCTGAACATATTTCTGGCCAAAGAGTCCTCGATCTTGGGCTTTCTATACATACTCATAGACTCCTTCTGGTGCTTCATAAGATATAGATTTCCATATCTGACCTTTTGAACTTATTTGTGGTCAAAGTGTCCTCAACATTTTTCAAACAATAGAAAGTTATAGACTCCTTTTGATGATAAATCAGCTATACAGAGGTCAACTTTTGACCTCCTAAACATATTTCTGGCCAAACAGTCCTTGATCTTGGGCTTTCTATACATACTCATAGACTCCTTCTGATGCCTCATAAGCCATGTAGATGTCCATATCTGACCTTTTGAACTTATTTGTGGTCAAAGTGTCCTCAAAATTTTTCAAACTATAGAAATTTATAAACTCCTTTTGATGATAAATCAGCTATACAGAGGTCCCCTTTTGACCTCTTGAACATATTTCTGGCCAAAGAGTCCTCGATCTTGGGCTTTCTGTACATACTCATAGACTCCTTCTGTTGCTTCATAAGCCATATAGATGTCCATATCTGACCTTTTGAACTTATTTGTGGTCAAAGTGTCCTAACATTTTTTCAGACTTTAGAAAGTTATAGACTCCTTTTGATGATAAATCAGCTATACAGAGGGCCCCTTCTGACCTACTGAACATATTTCTGTCCAAAGAGTCCTTGATCTTGGGCTTTCTATACATACTCATAGACTCCTTCTGATGCTTCATAAGCCATATAGATGTCCATATCTGACCTTTTGAACTTATTTGTGGTCAAAGTGTCCAAAAAAAAATTAAAACTATATAAAGTTATAGACTCCTTTTGATGATAAGTCAGCTATACAGAGGTCCCCTTTTGACCTCCTGAACATATTTCTGGCCAAAGAGTCCTCGATCTTGGGCTTTCTATACATACTCATAGACTCCTTCTGGTGCTTCATAAGATATAGATTTCCATATCTGACCTTTTGAACTTATTTGTGGTCAAAGTGTCCTCAACATTTTTCAAACAATAGAAAGTTATAGACTCCTTTTGATGATAAATCAGCTATACAGAGGTCAACTTTTGACCTCCTAAACATATTTCTGGCCAAACAGTCCTTGATCTTGGGCTTTCTATACATACTCATAGACTCCTTCTGATGCCTCATAAGCCATGTAGATGTCCATATCTGACCTTTTGAACTTATTTGTGGTCAAAGTGTCCTCAAAATTTTTCAAACTATAGAAATTTATAGACTCCTTTTGATGATAAATCAGCTATACAGAGGTCCCCTTTTGACCTCTTGAACATATTTCTGGCCAAAGAGTCCTCGATCTTGGGCTTTCTATACATACTCATAGACTCCTTCTGATGCTTCATAAGCCATATAGATGTCCATATCTGACCTTTTTAACTTATTTGTGGTCAAAGTGTCCTAACATTTTTTCAAACTATAGAAAGTTATAGACTCCTTTTGATGATAAATCAGCTATACAGAGGGCCCCTTCTGACCTACTGAACATATTTCTGTCCAAAGAGTCCTTGATCTTGGGCTTTCTATACATACTCATAGACTCCTTCTGATGCTTCATGAGCCATATAGATTTTTCATATCTGACCTTTTGAACTTATTTGTGGTCAAAGTGTCCTAAAAAAAATTCAAACTATGTAAGTTATAGAATCCTTTTGATGATAAATCAGCTATACAGAGGTCCCATTTTGACCTCCTGAACATTTCTGGCCAAAGAGTCCTCGATCTTGGGCTTTCTATACATATAGACTCCTTCTGATGCTTCATGAGCCATATAGATTTTTCATATCTGACCTTTTGAACTTATTTGTGGTCAAAGATGTCATCAAAAAACTTCAAACTATAGAAAGTTATAGACTCCTTTTGATGATAAGTCAGCTATACAGAGGTCCCCTTTTGACCTCCTGAACATATTTCTGGCCAAAGAGTCCTTGATCTTGGGCTTTCTATACATACTCATAGACTCCTTCTGATGCTTCATAAGCCATATAGATGTCCATATCTGACCTTTTGAACTTATTTGTGGTCAAAGTGTCCAAAAAAAAATTAAAACTATATAAAGTTATAGACTCCTTTTGATGATAAGTCAGCTATACAGAGGTCCCCTTTTGACCTCCTGAACATATTTCTGGCCAAAGAGTCCTCGATCTTGGGCTTTCTATACATACTCATAGACTCCTTCTGGTGCTTCATAAGATATAGATTTCCATATCTGACCTTTTGAACTTATTTGTGGTCAAAGTGTCCTCAACATTTTTCAAACAATAGACTCCTTATATGATAAATATAAGTTATAGACTTCTTTTGATGATAAATCAGCTATACAGAGGTCAACTTTTGACCTCCTAAACATATTTCTGGCCAAACAGTCCTTTATCTTGGGCTTTCTATACATACTCATAGACTCCTTCTGATGCCTCATAAGCCATGTAGATGTCCATATCTGACCTTTTGAACTTATTTGTGGTCAAAGTGTCCTCAAAATTTTTCAAACTATAGAAATTTATAGACTCCTTTTGATGATAAATCAGCTATACAGAGGTCCCCTTTTGACCTCTTGAACATATTTCTGGCCAAAGAGTCCTCGATCTTGGGCTTTCTGTAGATACTCATAGACTCCTTCTGATGCTTCATAAGCCATATAGATGTCCATATCTGACCTTTTTAACTTATTTGTGGTCAAAGTGTCCTAACATTTTTTCAAACTATAGAAAGTTATAGACTCCTTTTGATGATAAATCAGCTATACAGAGGGCCCCTTCTGACCTACTGAACATATTTCTGTCCAAAGAGTCCTTGATCTTGGGCTTTCTATACATACTCATAGACTCCTTCTGATGCTTCATAAGCCATATAGATTTTTCATATCTGACCTTTTGAACTTATTTGTGGTCAAAGTGTCCTAAAAAAAATTCAAACTATGTAAGTTATAGACTCCTTTTGATGATAAGTCAGCTATACAGAGGTCCCCTTTTGACCTCCTGAACATATTTCTGGCCAAAGAGTCCTTGATCTTGGGCTTTCTATACATACTCATAGACTCCTTCTGATGCTTCATAAGCCATATAGATGTCCATATCTGACCTTTTGAACTTATTTGTGGTCAAAGTGTCCAAAAAAAAATTAAAACTATATAAAGTTATAGACTCCTTTTGATGATAAGTCAGCTATACAGGGGTCCCCTTTTGACCTCCTGAACATATTTCTGGCCAAAGAGTCCTCGATCTTGGGCTTTCTATACATACTCATAGACTCCTTCTGGTGCTTCATAAGATATAGATTTCCATATCTGACCTTTTGAACTTATTTGTGGTCAAAGTGTCCTCAACATTTTTCAAACAATAGAAAGTTATAGACTCCTTTTGATGATAAATCAGCTATACAGAGGTCAACTTTTGACCTCCTAAACATATTTCTGGCCAAACAGTCCTTGATCTTGGGCTTTCTATACATACTCATAGACTCCTTCTGATGCCTCATAAGCCATGTAGATGTCCATATCTGACCTTTTGAACTTATTTGTGGTCAAAGTGTCCTCAAAATTTTTCAAACTATAGAAATTTATAAACTCCTTTTGATGATAAATCAGCTATACAGAGGTCCCCTTTTGACCTCTTGAACATATTTCTGGCCAAAGAGTCCTCGATCTTGGGCTTTCTGTACATACTCATAGACTCCTTCTGTTGCTTCATAAGCCATATAGATGTCCATATCTGACCTTTTGAACTTATTTGTGGTCAAAGTGTCCTAACATTTTTTCAAACTTTAGAAAGTTATAGACTCCTTTTGATGATAAATCAGCTATACAGAGGGCCCCTTCTGACCTACTGAACATATTTCTGTCCAAAGAGTCCTTGATCTTGGGCTTTCTATACATACTCATAGACTCCTTCTGATGCTTCATAAGCCATATAGATTTTTCATATCTGACCTTTTGAACTTATTTGTGGTCAAAGTGTCCTAAAAAAAATTCAAACTATGTAAGTTATAGAATCCTTTTGATGATAAATCAGCTATACAGAGGTCCCATTTTGACCTCCTGAACATATTTCTGGCCAAAGAGTCCTCGATCTTGGGCTTTCTATACATATAGACTCCTTCTGATGCTTCATAAGCCAAATAGATGTCCATATCTGACCTTTTGAACTTATTTGTGGTCAAAGATGTCCTCAAAATATTTCAAACTATAGAAAGTTATAGACTCCTTTTGATGATAAATCAGCTATACAGAGGTCCCCTTTTGACCTCCTGAACATATTTCTGGCCAAAGAGTCCTCGATCTTGGGCTTTCTATACATACTCATAGACTCCTTCTGGTGCTTCATAAGCCATATAGATTTCCATATCTGACCTTTTGAACTTATTTGTGGTCAAAGTGTCCTCAACATTTTTCAAACAATAGAAAGTTATAGACTCCTTTTGATGATAAATCAGCTATACAGAGGTCAACTTTTGACCTCCTAAACATATTTCTGGCCAAACAGTCCTTGATCTTGGGCTTTCTATACATACTCATAGACTCCTTCTGATGCCTCATAAGCCATGTAGATGTCCATATCTGACCTTTTGAACTTATTTGTGGTCAAAGTGTCCTCAAAATGTTTCAAACTATAGAAATTTATAGACTCCTTTTGATGATAAATCAGCTATACAGAGGTCCCCTTTTGACCTCTTGAACATATTTCTGGCCAAAGAGTCCTCGATCTTGGGCTTTCTGTAGATACTCATAGACTCCTTCTGATGCTTCATAAGCCATATAGATGTCCATATCTGACCTTTTTAACTTATTTGTGGTCAAAGTGTCCTAACATTTTTTCAAACTATAGAAAGTTGTAGACTCCTTTTGATGATAAATCAGCTATACAGAGGGCCCCTTCTGACCTACTGAACATATTTCTGTCCAAAGAGTCCTTGATCTTGGGCTTTCTATACATACTCATAGACTCCTTCTGATGCTTCATAAGCCATATAGATTTTTCATATCTGACCTTTTGAACTTATTTGTGGTCAAAGTGTCCTAAAAAAAATTCAAACTATGTAAGTTATAGACTCCTTTTGATGATAAGTCAGCTATACAGAGGTCCCCTTTTGACCTCCTGAACATATTTCTGGCCAAAGAGTCCTTGATCTTGGGCTTTCTATACATACTCATAGACTCCTTCTGATGCTTCATAAGCCATATAGATGTCCATATCTGACCTTTTGAACTTATTTGTGGTCAAAGTGTCCAAAAAAAAATTAAAACTATATAAAGTTATAGACTCCTTTTGATGATAAGTCAGCTATACAGGGGTCCCCTTTTGACCTCCTGAACATATTTCTGGCCAAAGAGTCCTCGATCTTGGGCTTTCTATACATACTCATAGACTCCTTCTGGTGCTTCATAAGATATAGATTTCCATATCTGACCTTTTGAACTTATTTGTGGTCAAAGTGTCCTCAACATTTTTCAAACAATAGAAAGTTATAGACTCCTTTTGATGATAAATCAGCTATACAGAGGTCAACTTTTGACCTCCTAAACATATTTCTGGCCAAACAGTCCTTGATCTTGGGCTTTCTATACATACTCATAGACTCCTTCTGATGCCTCATAAGCCATGTAGATGTCCATATCTGACCTTTTGAACTTATTTGTGGTCAAAGTGTCCTCAAAATTTTTCAAACTATAGAAATTTATAGACTCCTTTTGATGATAAATCAGCTATACAGAGGTCCCCTTTTGACCTCTTGAACATATTTCTGGCCAAAGAGTCCTCGATCTTGGGCTTTCTGTACATACTCATAGACTCCTTCTGTTGCTTCATAAGCCATATAGATGTCCATATCTGACCTTTTGAACTTATTTGTGGTCAAAGTGTCCTAACATTTTTTCAAACTTTAGAAAGTTATAGACTCCTTTTGATGATAAATCAGCTATACATACCCCTTCTGACCTACTGAACATATTTCTGTCCAAAGAGTCCTTGATCTTGGGCTTTCTATACATACTCATAGACTCCTTCTGATGCTTCATAAGCCATATAGATTTTTCATATCTGACCTTTTGAACTTATTTGTGGTCAAAGTGTCCTAAAAAAAATTCAAACTATGTAAGTTATAGAATCCTTTTGATGATAAATCAGCTATACAGAGGTCCCATTTTGACCTCCTGAACATATTTCTGGCCAAAGAGTCCTCGATCTTGGGCTTTCTATACATATAGACTCCTTCTGATGCTTCATAAGCCAAATAGATGTCCATATCTGACCTTTTGAACTTATTTGTGGTCAAAGATGTCCTCAAAATATTTCAAACTATAGAAAGTTATAGACTCCTTTTGATGATAAATCAGCTATACAGAGGTCCCCTTTTGACCTCCTGAACATATTTCTGGCCAAAGAGTCCTCGATCTTGGGCTTTCTATACATACTCATAGACTCCTTCTGGTGCTTCATAAGCCATATAGATTTCCATATCTGACCTTTTGAACTTATTTGTGGTCAAAGTGTCCTCAACATTTTTCAAACAATAGAAAGTTATAGACTCCTTTTGATGATAAATCAGCTATACAGAGGTCAACTTTTGACCTCCTAAACATATTTCTGGCCAAACAGTCCTTGATCTTGGGCTTTCTATACATACTCATAGACTCCTTCTGATGCCTCAGAAGCCATGTAGATGTCCATATCTGACCTTTTGAACTTATTTGTGGTCAAAGTGTCCTCAAAATTTTTCAAACTATAGAAATTTATAGACTCCTTTTGATGATAAATCAGCTATACAGAGGTCCCCTTTTGACCTCTTGAACATATTTCTGGCCAAAGAGTCCTCGATCTTGGGCTTTCTGTAGATACTCATAGACTCCTTCTGATGCTTCATAAGCCATATAGATGTCCATATCTGACCTTTTTAACTTATTTGTGGTCAAAGTGTCCTAACATTTTTTCAAACTATAGAAAGTTGTAGACTCCTTTTGATGATAAATCAGCTATACAGAGGGCCCCTTCTGACCTACTGAACATATTTCTGTCCAAAGAGTCCTTGATCTTGGGCTTTCTATACATACTCATAGACTCCTTCTGATGCTTCATAAGCCATATAGATTTTTCATATCTGACCTTTTGAACTTATTTGTGGTCAAAGTGTCCTAAAAAAAATTCAAACTATGTAAGTTATAGACTCCTTTTGATGATAAGTCAGCTATACAGAGGTCCCCTTTTGACCTCCTGAACATATTTCTGGCCAAAGAGTCCTTGATCTTGGGCTTTCTATACATACTCATAGACTCCTTCTGGTGCTTCATAAGCCATATAGATTTCCATATCTGACATTTTGAACTTATTTGTGGTCAAAGTGTCCTAAAAAAACTTCAAACTATATAAAGTTATAGACTCCTTTTGATGATAAGTCAGCTATACAGGGGTCCCCTTTTGACCTCCTGAACATATTTCTGGCCAAAGAGTCCTCGATCTTGGGCTTTCTATACATACTCATAGACTCCTTCTGATGCTTCATAAGCCATATAGATGTCCATATCTGACCTTTTGAACTTATTTGTGGTCAAAGTGTCCTAACATTTTTTCAAACTATATAAAGTGATAGACTCCTTTTGATGATAAATCAGCTATACAGAGGTCCCCTTTTGACCTCCAGAACATATTTCTGGCCAAAGAGTCCTCGATCTTGGGCTTTCTATACATACTCATAGACTCCTTCTGATGCTTCATAAGCCATATAGATGTCCATATCTGACCTTTTGAACTTATTTGTGGTCAAAGTGTCCTCAAAAGCTTTCAAACTATAGAAAGTTATAGACTCCTTTTGATGATAAATCAGCTATACAGAGGTCCCCTTTTGACCTCCAGAACATATTTCTGGCCAAAGAGTCCTCGATCTTGGGCTTTCTATACATACTCATAGACTTCTTCTGATGCTTCATAAGCCATATAGATTTCCATATCTGACCTTTTGAACTTATTTGTGGTCAAAGATGTCCTCAAAATTTTTCAAACTATAGAAAGTTATAGACTCCTTCTGATGATAAATCAGCTATACAGAGGTCCCTTTTTGACCTCCTGAACATGTTTCTGGCCAAAGAGTCCTCGATCTTGGGCTTCCTATACATACTCATAGATTCCTTCTGATGCTTCATAAGCCATATAGATGTCCATATCTGACCTTTTGAACTTATTTTTGGTCAAAGTGTCCTAACATTTTTTCAAACTATAGAAAGTTATAGACTCCTTTTGATGATAAATCAGCTATACAGAGGGCCCCTTCTGACCTACTGAACATATTTCTGGCCAAAGAGTCCTTGATCTTGGGCTTTCTATACATACTCATAGACTCCTTCTGGTGCTTCATAAGCCATATAGATGTCCATATCTGACCTTTTGAACTTATTTGTGGTCAAAGTGTCCTCAAAAGTTTTCAAACTATAGAAAGTTAAAGACTCCTTTTGATGATAAATCAGCTATACAGAGATCCCCTTTTGACCTCCAGAACATATTTCTGGCCAAAAGAGTCCTCGATCTTGGGCTTTCTATACATACTCACTCCTTCTGATGCTTCATAAGCCATATAGATTTCCATATCTGACCTTTTGAACTTATTTGTGGTCAAAGTGTCCTAAAAAAATTTCAAACTATGTAAGTTATAGAATCCTTTTGATGATAAATCAGCTATAGAGAGGTCCCATTTTGACCTCCTGAACATATTTCTGGCCAAAGAGTCCTCGACCTTGGGCTTTCTATACATACTCATAGACTCCTTCTGATGCTCTATAAGCCAAATAGATGTCCATATCTGACCTTTTGAACTTATTTGTGGTCAAAGATGTCCTCAAAATTTATCAAACTATAGAAAGTTATAGACTCCTTTTGATGATAAATCAGCTATACAGAGGTCCCCTTTTGACCTCCTGAACATATTTCTGGCCAAATTGTCCTCGATCTTGGGCTTTCTATACATACTCATAGACTCCTTCTGATGCTTCATAAGCCATATAGATGTCCATATCTGACCTTTTTAACTTATTTGTGGTCAAAGTGTCCTAACATTTTTTCAAACTATAGAAAGTTATAGACTCCTTTTGATGATAAATCAGCTATACAGAGGGCCCCTTCTGACCTACTGAACATATTTCTGTCCAAAGAGTCCTTGATCTTGGGCTTTCTATACATACTCATAGACTCCTTCTGATGCTTCATAAGCCAAATAGATGTCCATATCTGACCTTTTGAACTTATTTGTGGTCAAAGATGTCCTCAAAATTTTTCAAACTATAGAAAGTTATAGACTCCTTTTGATGATAAATCAGCTATACAGAGGTCCCCTTTTGACCTCCTGAACATATTTCTGGCCAAAGAGTCCTCGATCTTGGGCTTTCTATACATACTCATAGACTCCTTCTGATGCTTCATAAGCCATGTAGATGTCCATATCTGACCTTTTGAACTTATTTGTGGTCAAAGTGTCCTCAACATTTTTCAAACTATAGAAAGTTATAGACTCCTTTTGATGATAAATCAGCTATACAGAGGTCCCCTTTTGACCTCCAGAACATATTTCTGGCCAAAGAGTCCTTGATCTTGGGCTTTCTATACATACTCATAGACTCCTTCTGATGCTTCATAAGTCATATAGATGTCCATATCTGACCTTTTGAACTTATTTTTGGTCAAAGTGTCCTAACATTTTTTCAAACTATATAAAGTGATAGACTCCTTTTGATGATAAATCAGCTATACAGAGGTCCCCTTTTGACCTACTGAACATATTTCTGGCCAAAGAGTCTTCGATCTTGCGTTTTCTATACATACTCATAGACTCCTTCTGATGCTTCATAAGCCATATAGATGTCCATATCTGACCTTTTGAACTTATTTGTGGTCAAAGTGTCCTCAAAATTTTTTCAAACTATATAAAGTTATAGTCTCCTTTTGATGATATATCAGCTATACAGAGGGCCCCTTTTGACCTATACTGAACATATTTCTGGCCAAAGAGTCCTAAAAGATTAACACTAACATTCAGACTGATATCTTCGGATGTTATCTCATCCTGACAAAAGTCCATATTTGACCTACCGAATTTTTTTCTGACCAAGGAGTGAGTACTCGAAACTTGACCTTTTCATATATACTTGTTGACTCTTTCTGATGTTACGTCAGACATACAGAATTCCATATTTGACCCAAGGAACATATTTCTTGCCAAAGAGTCCTCGATCTTGGGCTTTCTATACATACTCATAGACTCCTTCTGATGCTTCATAAGCCATATAGATGTCCATATCTATCCTTTTGAACTTATTTCTGGTCAAAGTGTCCTCAAAATTTTTCAAACTATATAATGTTATAGACTCCTTCTGATAAAAAAGAGTCCTCAATCTTGAACTTTGCATTCTCACTCCTAGACTCCTTCTGATGGTTCATAAGCCACATATAGAATTCCATATTTGACCTACTGAACTTATTTCTGGTCAAATGGTCCTCAAAGGGTTTCTTATTATGTTAATTCAGCCATACAGAGGTTCTTATTTGAACTACTGAACACATTTTTGGCCAAAGAGTCTTTGAACATTAACTTTCTCTGCTTATTGACTTCTCTTAATAATACATTAGCCATACAAAAGTCCATATTTGACCTACTAATATATTTCTGGTCAAAGAGTCCCTGATCTTGACCTTTCTGTACATGCTCATTGACAGCTTCTGATGTTTCATCAGCCTGAAAGATGTCCATACTTGACCCATTGAATATATTTCTGACCATAGAGTCCTCGATCTTGAACTTTCTAAACATACTTGTAGACTTGTTAATTAATTATCTGCTATCCAATGTATTTGAACAGTAGTTCAAATTTTATATTTTGAACATATTTCTAGACATGAGACATGAGACTAATTGCTTTTACAATCCTTCTGATGTCATCAGCCATACAGTATAGTTCAAATTTGACCTATTGAACATTTCTATAACCAAAGTGTCCTCGATCTTGATCGTTCTATACATAATCATAGGCTTGTTCTGATGTTTCATCATTGAGACAGAAGTCAGTTATTGACCTACTGAACATATTTCTGGCAAAAGAATCATCAAAGTTTAACTTACTGTTCCTTCTCCTAGACTATTTTTGATTTTACATCCACCATACAGGAGTCCATATTTGACCAAGAGAACATATTTCTGGCCAAAAGAGTCGTCAAAAGGTATGTTTATATGCATTCTCATCGACTTCTTTTGATGTTAAATCAACCATATTGTTAGTCCAAATTTGACCCATTGAACATATATCTGGCCAAAGAGACCTAGAACTTTAATTATCTATACATAATTACTATCTCCTTCTGATTTTTCATCACCCAGGCTATTATCCATATTTGACAATTGAACATATTTCTGGCTGGAAGAGTCCTTGATCTTTCTATACGTACTCATAGACGCTTTCAGATAGTACTTCAGCCAAAAAATTATCCATAATTGACTACTAAACTCATTTCTGAGCGATGGGTTTATAATCTTGATTTCTCTATACATTGACTCCTTCTGATGTTACAATAGCAAAACATTATTGTATTGTATTGTATCAATATGACCTATTAAACCTATTTCTGACCAATGAGTCTATGAACATTTTTCAATACATACTCAATGACTCCTGATTTTACAACAGCAATATAGTATTTCAAAATTTGATCAATTGAACATATTTCTGGCCAAAGAGACCTTGATCTTATTCTTTCTATACATACTCCTTCTGATGTTTCATCAGCCAGATAATTGTCCACAATCGACCTACTGAACATTTTTCTGCCCGAAGAGTCTATGAACTTGAACTTTCTATACATAATCATTTACTTCTGATGTTTCTTCAGCCATACAGTAGTCCAGATTTGACATGTTGAACATATTTCTGACCAAAGAGATTTTGATCTTGAACTTTCTATTCATAATTATAGACTCTTTAAGAAAGTTACATCAGACAGACAATTGTCCATATTAATTATTAAACATATTTCTGACCAACAAGTCCATGAACTTGAACATTCTGTACATGCTAATTGACTCCTTTTAGTGTTTCATCAGCCAGACATTAGTCCATAATTGACCTACTGAACATATTGCTGCCCGAAGAGTCTTGAACTTGAACTTTCTATATAGGCTCATTGACTCCTTCTGATGTTTCACAAGCAGACAATAGTCCATAATTGACCCTCTGAACATATTTATAGTAAAAGAGTCCTCTGTCTTGAACTTTCTATAGATTCTCAGTGACTCCATATAGATAATTGACCCACTGAACATATTTCTACCTGAAGAGTCTTTGAACTTGAACTTTCTATTCATAATCTTCTTCCTCAATCTTCATTGACTTCTGATTCATCAGCCAGACAGCAGTCCATATTTGACCCACTAAACATATTTCTGGCAAAAGAGTCCTCGATCTTGAACCTTTTAAACATACTCATAGACTCTTTCTGGTGTTTCATCAGCCATGCAGTAGTTCTGTTTTGACATAATGAACATATTTCTGACCGAAGAGTCCTCGATCTTGAACTTTCTATTCACACTTATAGACTCTTTCAGATAGTACATCGGCCAGACAATTGTAGATATTGACTATTGAAGTAAAAGAGTTCTCGATCTTGAACTTTCTATACATTCTCAGTGATGCCTTATTTTGTTTCTTTAGCCATACAGAAGTCCAGATTTGACATGTTGAACATATTTCTGACTTGAAAATTTTGTACATGCTAATTGACTCCTTTTAGTGTTTCATCAGCCAGACAGTAGTCAATAATGGACCTACTGAAAATATTTCTGGTAAAAGAGTCCTCGATTTTGAACTTTCTATACATTCTCAGTGACGCCTTATTTTGTTTCTTTAGCCATAAGGTAGTTCAGATTTAACATGTTGAACATATTTCTGACTGAAGAGTCCTTGATCTTGAACTTTCTATTCACACTTATAGACTCGTTCAGATAGTACATCGGCCAGACAACTGTCCATAATGATTTTTATTTATTTTTTTGGCCAACGAGTCTATGTACTTGAACTTTCTATACATGCTCATTGACTCCTTTTAGTGCTTCATCAGCCAGAGAGTACTCCATAATTTACCTACTGAACATATTTCTAGTAAAAGAGTCCTCGATCTTGAACATTCTATACATGCTCATTGACTCCTTATGCTGTTTCTTTCTACACATAGTCGTTTACTCCATCTGATGTTACATCAGCCATAAAGAAGTCCATAATTGACCCAAGGGACATATTTGTGGCCAATCTTGAACTTTCTATACATACTCATAGTCTCCTTCTGATTCTTCATAAGCCATATTTATGTCCATATTTATGACTTATTATTATTTCTGGTCAAAGGTTCCTCAAAAGTTTTTAAACTATGTAAAATTATAGACTCCATCTGATGATAAATCAGACCAAAAGAGGTCAAATTTAGACTCTTGAGTCAATATGTATAGAGAGTTAATGTTCAATGATTCTTTGGCCAAAAATATATTCAGAGGGTCACATACCTGTTAAAGTGATGTATCATCAGAAGAAGTCTATGAGTATTTAGTAAGTTAACTTGTGAGGACCTTTTTGCCAAAAATATTTTCAATTCGCCAGATATGGACATCTATATAGCTAATGAAGAATCAGAAAGAGTCAATGAGTATATATAGAATGGTCAAGTTGAGACTCTTTGACCAGAAAAAATTTCAGTATGTCAAATATGGACTTTTGTCATGATGATATAACATCCGAAGATATCAATCTGAATGTATAGTGTTAATCTTTAAGGACTCTTTGGCCAGTAATATTTTCGGACATCAGAAGGAGTCTATAGATTATGACAGACAAAATCCTTTTGAGAACTCTTTGGTCAAATTTTTTTTTCAATCGGTCAAATATGGACTACTGCCTGCCTGGTTTGGCATTGCAAGAAGTCAGTCTATATTGTATAGTGAGTTAATGTTCACGGACTCTGGCCAGAAATATTTTCAGTAGGTCAAAAATAGACTACTGGCTGGTTAATATAACATCACAACAAGTCAATCTGTAGTCAAAAGTCAAAAGTTCAAGCAAGATAATGTTCAAGAACTCTTTGGCCAGAAATATGTTCAAAAGGTCAAAAGGTGACCTTTGTATAGCTGATTTATCATCAGAAAGAGTCTATAACTTTATATAGTTTAAAAACTTTTGATGACCAGAAATAAGTTCAAAAGGTCAGATATGGATATCTATATGGCTTATGTAACATTAGAAGGAGTCTATGAGTATGTATAGAAAGGTCAAGATCGAGAACTCTATGGCCATAAATATATTCCTTGGGTCAAATATGGACTTCTGTATGGCCGATTTAACATCAGAAAGAGTCTATGAGTTTCTAAGAGTAAAAAACATTTTGAGGATTCTTTGGCCAAAAACATGTTAAATCAGTCAAATATGGCTACAGTCTGGCTGACATAACATCACGAGAAGTCTTTATGGTAGGAGAAATATAAATAGTAAGGTAAATGTTCAAGGTCTCTGGCCAGAAATATGTTCAGAAGGTCAAATATGGACTTCTGTATGGCTGATTTAACATCAGAAGGAGTCTATACATTTATGATAGACAAAATCCTTTAGAGAACTCTTTGGTCAATTTTTTTTTTCAATCAGTCAAATATGGACTACTGTCTGCCTGATTTTACATTATGAGAAGTCAGTCTATATGTATAGTGAGTTGATGTTCACGGACTCTGGCCAGAAATATGTTCAGTAGGTCAAAAATAGACTACTGGCTGGTTAATATAACATCACAAGAAGTCAATCTGTAGTATAGCAAGATAATGTTCAAGAACTCTTTGGCCAGAAATATGTTCAGAAGGTCAAAAGGTGACCTTGGTATAGCTGATTTATTATCAGAAGGAGTCTATAACTTTATATAGTTTGAAAAATTTTGAGGACACTTTGAACAGAAATAAGTTCAAAAGGTCAGATATAGACATCTATATGGCTTATGAAGCATCAGAAGGAGTCTATGAGTATGTATAGAAAGCCCAAGATCGAGGACTCTTTGGCAAGAAATATGTTCCTTGGGTCAAATATGGAATTCTGTATGTCTGACGTAACATCAGAAAGAGTCAACAATATGGAAAGGTCAAGTTTCGAGTACTCACTCCTTGGCCAGAAAAAAATTCAGTATGTCAAATATGGACTTTTGTCAGGATGATATAACATCCGAAGATAAAAGTCTGAATGTATAGTGTTAATCATTTAGGACTCTTTGGCCAGAAATATGTACAGGAGGTCAAAAGGGGACCTCTGTATAGCTGATTTATCATCAAAAGAAGTCTAAAACTTTCTATTGTTTGAAAAAATGTTAGGACACTTTGACCACAAATAAGTTCAAAAGGTCAGATATGGACATCTATATGGCTTATGAAGCATCAGAAGGAGTCTATGAGTATGTATAGAAATCCCAAGATCGAGGACTCTTTGGCCAGAAACATGTTCAGGAGGTCAAAAGGGGACCTCTGTATAGCTGACTTATCATCAAAAGGAGTCTATAACTTTATATAGTTTGAATTTTTTTTAGGACACTTTGACCACAAATAAGTTCAAAAGGTCATATATGGACATCTATATGGCTTATGAGGCATCAGAAGGAGTCTATGAGTATGTATAGAAAGTATAAGATCGAGGACTCTTTGGCCAGAAATATGTACAGGAGGTCAAAAGGGGACCTCTGTATAGCTGATTTATCATCAAAAGGAGTCTATAACTTTCTATAGTTTGAATTTTTTTAGGACACTTTGACCACAAATAAGTTCAAAAGGTCAGATATGGACATCTATATGGCTTATGAAGCACCAGAAGGAGTCTATGAGTATGTATAGAAAGCCCAAGATCAAGGACTCTTTGGCCAGAAATATGTACAGGAGGTCAAAAGGGGACCTCTGTATAGCTGATTTATCATCAAAAGGAGTCTATAACTTTCTATTGTTTGAAATATTTTTTTTTGGACACTTTGACCACAAATAAGTTCAAAAGGTCAGATATGGACATCTATATGGCTTATGAAGCATCAGAAGGAATCTATGAGTATGTATAGAAAGCCCAAGATTGAGGAATCTTTGGCCAGAAACATGTTCAGTAGATCAAAAGGGTGTATAGCTGACTTATCATCAAAAGAACTCTATAACTTTATATAGTTTGAAAAAATGTTAGGACACTTTGACCACAAATAAGTTCAAAAGGTCAGATATGGACATCTATATGGCTTATGAAGCATCAGAAGGAATCTATGAGTATGTATAGAAAGCATAAGATCAAGGACTCTTTGGCCAGAAACATGTTCAGGAGGTCAAAAGGGGACCTCTGCTATTATAGCTGACTTATCATCAAAAGGAGTCTATAACTTTATATAGTTTGAATTTTTTTTAGGACACTTTGACCACAAACAAGTTCAAAAGGTCAGATATGGACATCTATATGGCTTATGAGGCATCAGAAGGAGTCTATGAGTATGTATAGAAAGCACAAGATCGAGGACTCTTTGGCCAGAAATATGTTCTGGAGGTCAAAAGGGGCCCTCTGTATAGCTGATTTATCATCAAAAGGAGTCTATAACTTTATATAGTTTAAAAACTTTTGATGACCAGAAATAAGTTCAAAAGGTCAGATATGGACATCTATATGGCTTATGAAGCATCAGAAGGAGTCTATGAGTATGTATAGAAAGCCCCAAGATCAAGGACTCTTTGGCCAAAAATATGTTCAGTAGGTCAAAAGGGGACCTCTGTATAGCTGATTTATCATCAAAAGGAGTCTATAACTTTATATAGTTTGAATTTTTTTTAGGAAACTTTGACCACAAATAAATTCAAAAGGTCAGATATGGACATCTATATGGCTTATGAAGCACCAGAAGGAGTCTATGAGTATGTATAGAAAGCATAAGATCGAGGACTCTTTGGCCAGAAATATGTTCAGTAGGTCAAAAGGGGACCTCTGTATAGCTGATTTATCATCAAAAGGAGTCTATAACTTTATATAGTTTGAATTTTTTTTAGGACACTTTGACCACAAATAAGTTCAAAAGGTCAGATATGGACATCTATATGGCTTATGAGGCATCAGAAGGAGTCTATGAGTATGTATAGAAAGCACAAGATCGAGGACTCTTTGGCCAGAAATATGTTCTGAAGGTCAAAAGGGGCCCTCTGTATAGCTGATTTATCATCAAAAGGAGTCTATAACTTTATATAGTTTAAAAACTTTTGATGACCAGAAATAAGTTCAAAAGGTCAGATATGGACATCTATATGGCTTATGAAGCATCAGAAGGAGTCTATGAGTATGTATAGAAAGCCCAAGATCGAGGACTCTTTGGCAAGAAATATGTTCCTTGGGTCAAATATGGAATTTTGTATGTCTGACGTAACATCAGAAAGAGTCAACAAGTCTGTATGGAAAGGTCAAGTTTCGAGTACTCCTTGGCCAGAAGAAAATTCAGTATGTCAAATATGGACTTTTGTCAGGAAGATATAACATCCGAAGATATCAATCTGAATGTATAGTGTTAATCATTTAGGACTCTTTGGCCAGAAATATGTTCAGTAGGTCAAAAGGGGACCTCTGAATAGCTGATTTATCATCAGAAAGAGTCTATAACTTTATATAGTTTAAAAACTTTTGATGACCAGAAATAAGTTCAAAAGGTCAGATATGGATATCTATATGGCTTATGTAACATTAGAAGGAGTCTATGAGTATGTATAGAAAGGTCAAGATCGAGAACTCTATGGCCAATAATATATTCCTTGGGTCAAATATGGACCTCTGTATGGCTGATTTAACATCAGAAGGAGTCTATGAGTTTCTAAGAGTAAAAAACATTTTGAGGATTCTTTGGCCAAAAACATGTTAAATCAGTCAAATATGGCTACAGTCTGGCTGACATAACATCACGAGAAGTCTTTATGGTAGGAGAAATATAAATAGTAAGGTAAATGTTCAAGGTCTCTGGCCAGAAATATGTTCAGAAGGTCAAATATGGACTTCTGTATGGCTGATTTAACATCAGAAGGAGTTTATACATTTAGACAAAATCCTTTTGAGAACTCTTTGGTCAATTTTTTTTTCAATCAGTCAAATATGGACTACTGTCTGCCTGATTTTACATTACGAGAAGTCAGTCTATATGTATAGTGAGTTGATGTTCACGGACTCTGGCCATAAATATGTACAGTAGGTCAAAAATAGACCACTGGCTGGTTAATATAACATCACAAGAAGTCAATCTGTAGTATAGCAAGACAATGTTCAAGAACTCTTTGGCCTGAAATATGTTCAGAAGGTCAAAAGGTGACCTTTGTATAGCTGATTTATTATCAGAAGGAGTCTATAACTTTATATAGCTTAAGTATTATATATTAGAAATATGTTCCTTGGGTCACATATGGACTGATGGACATGGCTGACGTAACATCAGAAGGAGTCAACAAGTATGTATAGAAAGTTCAAGTTTGAGTACTCTTTGGCCCGAATTATGTTTAGTAGGTAAAAAAAGTGACCTCTGTATGGCTGATTTAACATCAGAATTAGTCTATAAGATTATATAGCTTAAGTATTATATATTATATAAGATTATATATATTTAAAACCTTTTAAGGACCCATTGACCAGAAATAAGTTTAACAGGTCAGATATGGACTTTTAAATGGCTTATGAAGCATCAGAAGATGTCTAGAGTATGTACAGAAAGATCAAGATCGAGTACTCTTTTTCCCAGTAGTTGAAATATGGCTGATTTAACATCAGAAGGAGTCTATAAATTTATAAGAGTAAAAAAAAAAACATTTCGAGGCCTCTTTGGCCAAAAATGTGTTCAATCGGTCAGATATCGACTACTCCTTGCCTGAGTTAACATCACGAGAAGTCAATATGTACGTATAGTAAGTTAAGTTTCATGGTCTCTTGGCTAAAATATGTTTAGTAGGTCAAAAATGTACTTTTTATGGGTGATGTAACATCAGAAGGAGTCTATAAGTTTGTTTAAAAACCTTTGAGGACCCTTTGACCAGAAATAAGTTCAATAGGTCAAATATGCACCTCTATATGGCTGATTTAACATCAGAAGGAGTCTATAAGTTTATAATATACACAAAATACCTTTTGAGGACTCTTTTGCCATGTTCAATCAGTCAAATATGGACTACTGTCTGGCTTACTAAACATACAAGACTGACTTCTTGTGATGTTATATAAGACAAGAGGGACCTCTGTAAGCCTGATTTGACACATGACATATGTGCATTGGCATTGCACAATAACTAACTTATTCATTTATTCTTTTAAGGGAAATTATTGCATTTACCTCTTGCATTACAATGCATAGAATAAACTACTTCATACCTCATGTGCAATGAAAACTTAACATGAGTGTTGCATTGCACAAACAATCTAAGAATTAGCGTTGAATAATAATGTATTATTATTATATCTAACTATATCAGTTAGATATTTTATGCAGTGGAATGTAGATAGTTGAGATAGTTATTGTATGTTTGTGATGCACTCATAGCTTATATGTTATTCTTCAATGCACAAAGTTTGATCTTGTGTGAAATGCAATGCAATAGCACATATTGTATTTCCTCAAAGCAAAACGCAAAGTAGTTTGGGAATGAGTTACTTCTGGTGTGTAATGCAATGCAAGAAGTGCATAGCCTATATGTTATTCTTCAATGCACAACGTTAGATCGTTAGTGCAATGCAATGCAACAGCACACATGTTATCTCTTTAATGAACATGGGAATGGTTAAGTTCTAGTGTGCAATGCAATGCAAAAAGTGTATAACCTATATGTTATTCTTCAGTGCACAACGTTAGATCGTTTGTGCAATGCAATGCAACAACACATATGTTATCTCTTTAATGAACATGGGAATGGTTAAGTTCTAGTGTGCAATGCAATGCAAAAAGTGTATAACCTATATGTTATTCTTCAGTGCACAACGTTAGATCGTTAGTGCAATGCAATGCAACAACACACATACCATCTCTTTAATGAACATGGGAATGGTTAAGTTCTAAGTGTGCAATGCAATGCAATGCAAAAAGTGCATAACCTATATGTTATTCTTCAGTGCACAACGTTACATCGCTAGTGCAATGCAATGCAACAACACACATATCGTCTCTTTAAAGAACATGGGAATGATTTATTTCTGGTGTGCAATGCAATGCGAAAAGTGCATAACCTATATGTTATTCTTCAGAGCACAACGTTAGATCGTTTGTGCAATGCAATGCAATGCAACAACAAACATTATCTCTTTAATGAACATGGGAATGATTTAGTTCTGATGTGCAATGCAATGCAATGCAAAAAGTGCATAACCTATATGTTTTTCTTCAGTGCACAACGTTAGATCGTTTGTGCAATAAAATGCAATGCAATGCAATTGCAACAACACACGTTATCTCTTTAATGAACATGGGAATGATTTAGTAGTCTGGTATGCAATGCAATGCAATGCGAAAAGTGCATAACCTATATGTTATTCTTCAGTGCACAACGTTAGATCGTTAGTGCAATGCAATGCAACAACACACATACCATCTCTTTAATGAACATGGGAATGGATAAGTTCTAGTGTGCAATGCAATGCAAAAAGTGCATAACCTATATGTTATTCTTCAGTGCACAAAGTTAGATCGTTAGTGCAATGCAATGCAATGCAGTACAAGGCATTGCAAATCAATGCAATGCAACAACACACGTTATGTCTTTAATCAACATGGGAATGAGGTAGTTCTGGTGTGCAATGCAATGAAATGCAAAAAGTGCATAACCTATATGTTATTCTTGAGTGCACAACGTTACATCGCTAGTGCAATGCAATGCAATGCACCAACAAACGTTATCTCTTTAATGAACGGGAATGGTTAAGTTCTAGTGTGCAATGCAATGCAAAAAGTGTATAACCTATATGTTATTCTTCAGTGCACAACGTTAGATCGTTAGTGCAATGCAATGCAACAACACACATATCATCTCTTTTAAGAACATGGGAATGATTTATTTCTGGTGTGCAATGCAATGCGAAAAGTGCATAACCTATATGTTATTCTTCAGAGCACAACGTTAGATCGTTTGTGCAATGCAATGCAATGCAATGCAATGCAACAACAAACATTATCTCTTTAATGAACATGGGAATGATTTAGTTCTGATGTGCAATGCAATGCAATGCAAAAAGTGCATAACCTATATGTTTTTCTTCAATGCACAACGTTAGATCGTTTGTGCAATAAAATGCAATGCAATTGCAACAACACACGTTATCTCTTTAATGAACATGGGAATGATTTAGTAGTCTGGTATGCAATGCAATGCAATGCAATGCAATGCGAAAAGTGCATAACCTATATGTTATTCTTCAGAGCACAACGTTAGATCCTTTGTGCAATGCAATGCAATGCAATGCAACAACACACGTTATGTCTTTAATCAACATGGGAATGAGGTAGTTCTGGTGTGCAATGCAATGAAATGCAAAAAGTGCATAACCTATATGTTATTCTTCAGTGCACAACGTTACATCGCTAGTGCAATGCAATGCAACAACACACATATCATCTCTTTAAAGAACATGGGAATTATTTATTTCTGGTGTGCAATGCAATGCGAAAAGTGCATAACCTATATGTTATTCTTCAGAGCACAACGTTAGATCGTTTGTGCAATGCAATGCAATGCAACAACAAACATTATCTCTTTAATGAACATGGGAATGATTTAGTTCTGATGTGCAATGCAATGCAATGCAAAAAGTGCATAACCTATATGTTTTTCTTCAGTGCACAACGTTAGATCGTTTGTGCAATAAAATGCAATGCAATGCAATTGCAACAACACACGTTATCTCTTTAATGAACATGGGAATGATTTAGTAGTCTGGTATGCAATGCAATGCAATGCGAAAAGTGCATAACCTATATGTTATTCTTCAGTGCACAACGTTAGATCGTTAGTGCAATGCAATGCAACAACACACCTACCATCTCTTTAATGAACATGGGAATGGTTAAGTTCTAGTGTGCAATGCAATGCAAAAAGTGCATAACCTATATGTTATTCTTCAGTGCACAAAGTTAGATCGTTAGTGCAATGCAATGCAATGCAGTACAAGGCATTGCAAATCAATGCAATGCAACAACACACGTTATGTCTTTAATCAACATGGGAATGAGGTAGTTCTGGTGTGCAATGCAATGAAATGCAAAAAGTGCATAACCTATATGTTATTCTTGAGTGCACAACGTTACATCGCTAGTGCAATGCAATGCAATGCACCAACAAACGTTATCTCTTTAATGAACATGGGAATGGTTAAGTTCTAGTGTGCAATGCAATGCAAAAAGTGTATAACCTATATGTTATTCTTCAGTGCACAACGTTAGATCGTTTGTGCAATGCAATGCAACAACACATATGTTATCTCTTTAATGAACATGGGAATGGTTAAGTTCTAGTGTGCAATGCAATGCAAAAAGTGTATAACCTATATGTTATTCTTCAGTGCACAACGTTAGATCGTTAGTGCAATGCAATGCAACAACACACATATCATCTCTTTTAAGAACATGGGAATGATTTATTTCTGGTGTGCAATGCAATGCGAAAAGTGCATAACCTATATGTTATTCTTCAGAGCACAACGTTAGATCGTTTGTGCAATGCAATGCAATGCAATGCAACAACAAACATTATCTCTTTAATGAACATGGGAATGATTTAGTAGTCTGGTATGCAATGCAATGCAATGCAATGCGAAAAGTGCATAACCTATATGTTATTCTTCAGTGCACAACGTTAGATCGTTAGTGCAATGCAATGCAACAACACACATACCATCTCTTTAATGAACATGGGAATGGTTAAGTTCTAGTGTGCAATGCAATGCAAAAAGTGCATAACATATATGTTATTCTTCAGTGCACAGTTAGATCGTTAGTGCAATGCAATGCAATGCAATGCAATGCAATGCAATGCAGTACAAGGCATTGCAAATCAATGCAATGCAATGCAATGCAACAACACACGTTATGTCTTTAATCAACATGGGAATGAGGTAGTTCTGGTGTGCAATTCAATGAAATGCAAAAAGTGCATAACCTATATGTTATTCTTGAGTGCACAACGTTACATCGCTAGTGCAATGCAATGCAATGCAATGCACCAACAAACGTTATCTCTTTAATGAACATGGGAATGATTTAGGTCTGGTGTGCAATGAAATGCAAAAAGTGCATAACCTATATGTTATTCTTTCGTGCACAAAGTTAGATCGTTAGTGCAATGCAATGCAAAGCAATGCAAAGCAATGCAATGCAATGCAATGCAATGCAATGCAATGCAATGCAATGCAATGCAACAACACACATATCATCTCTATAATGAACTTGGGAATGATTTTGTTCTGGTGTGCAGTGCAATGCGAAAAGAGCATAACCTATATGTTATTCTTCAGTGCACAACGTTAGATCGTTAGTGCAATGCAATGCAATGCAGTGCAAAGCAATGCAATGCAATGCAATGCAATGCAATGCAATGCAATGCAATGCAAAGCAATGCAAAGCAATGCAAAGCAATGCAAAGCAATGCAAAGCAATGCAATGCAATGCAATGCAATGCAATGCAATGCAATGCAATGCAATGCAATGCAAAAACAAACGTTATGTCTTTAATGAACATGGGAATGATTTAGTTCTGGTGTGCAATGCAATGCAATACGTGCATAACCTATATGTTATTCTTCAGTGCACAACGTTAGATCGTTAGTGCAATGCAATGCAGTGCAAAGCAATGCAAATAAATGCAATGCAATGCAATGCAATGCAATGCAATGCAACAACACACGTTATGTTTTTAATCAACATGGGAATGAGGTAGTTCTGGTGTGCAATGCAATGCAAAAAGTGCATAACATATGTTATTCTTCAGTGCACAACGTTAGATCGTTAGTGCAATGCAAAGCAATGCAGAGCAATGCAGAGCAATGCAAAGCAATGCAGAGCAATATAGTGCAATACAATGCAATGAAAAACACTCGTTATGTCTTTAATCAACATGGGAATGAGGTAGTTCTGGTGTGCAATGCAATGCGAAAAGTGCATAACCTATATGTTATTCTTCAGTGCACAACGTTAGATTGTTAGTGCAATGCAATGCAATGCAGTGCAAAGCAATGCAAATAAATGCAATGCAATGCAATACAACAACACACGTTATGTTTTTAATCAACATGGGAAGGAGGTAGTTCTGGTGTGCAATGCAATGCAAAAAGTGCATAACATATGTTATTCTTCAGTGCACAACGTTAGATCGTTAGTGCAATGCAATGCAGTGCAAAGCAATGCAAAGCAGTGCAATTCAATGTAATGCAATGCAATACATTGCATTGCAATACATAGCAATGCAATGCAATGCAATACAATGCAATACAGCAACACACGTTATGTCTTTAATTTACATGGGAATGATTTAGTTCTGGTGTGCAATGCAATGCAATACGTGCACAACGTTAGATCGTTAGTGCAAAGCAATGCAAAGCAATGCAAAGCAATGCAAAGCAATGCAAAGCAATGCAAAGCAATGCAATGCAATACAATGCAATGCAACAACACACGTTATGTCTTTAATGAACATTGGAATGATTTAGTTCTGGTATGCAATGCAATGCAATGCAAAAAGTGCATGACCTATATGTTATTCTTCAGTGCACAACGTTAGATCGTTAGTGCAATGCAATGCAATGCAGTGCAAAGCAATGCAGTGCAAAGCAATGCAAATCAATGCAATGCAATACAATGCAATGCAACAACACGTGTTATCTCTTTTATGAACATGGGAATGATTTAGTTCTGGTGTGCAATGCAATGCAGTGCAAAAAGTGCATACCTATATGTTATTCTTCAGTGCACAACGTTAGATCGTTAGTGCAATGCAATGTAATGCAACAACAAACGTTATGTCTTTAATCAACATGGGAATGAGGTAGTTCAGTTGTACAATGCAATGCAAAAAGTGCATAACCTGTATGTTATTCTTCAGTGCACAACGTTAGATCGTTAGTGCAATGCAATGCAATGCATCAACACACATATCAACACACATATCATCTCTATAATGAACATGGGAATGATTTAGTTCTGGTGTGCAATGCAAAGCGAAATATGCATAACCTATAAGTTTTTCTTCAGTGCACAACGTTAGATCGTTTGTGCAATGCAATTGCAACAACACATATGTTATCTCTTTAATGAACATGGGAATGAGTTAGTTCTGGTGTGCAATGCAATGCAATGCAAGAAGTGCATTGCCTTTGTTATTCTTCAATGCACAACGTCAGATCGTGTGTGCAATGCAATGCAATGCAACAACACACGTTATCTTTGTAATGAACATGGGATCGAGTAGTTCTGTTGTGCAATGCAATGCAAGTAGTGCACAGACTATATGTTATTCTTCAATGCACAACGTTAGACAGTTTGTGCAAAGCAACAACACATATGTTATCTCTCTAATGAACATGGCATTGAGTTAGTTTTGGTGTGCAATGCAATGCAATGCACGAAGTGCATAACCTATGTTTCTTTAATGATGCTCAACGTTAGATCGTTTGTGCAAAGCACATAATGTTATAAGAATGAGCTATAGATAGGTACGCTTTTGACCTGCTGAACATATTTCTGGCCAAAGAGTCCTTAAAGATGTTCTATCATCCTGACAAAGGTCCAAATCTGAAACTGAATTTTTTTCTGTCCAAGGAGTACTCGAAACTTGACCTTACCATTTATACTCGTTGACTTTTTCTGATGTTACGTCAGCCATAAAGAAGTCCATATTTGACCCAAGGAACATATTTTTGGCCAAAGAGTCCTCGATCTTGGGCTTTCTATTCATATAGTCCAACTCCTTCTGATGCGTCATAAGCCATATAGATGTCCATATCTGACCTTTTGAAATTATTTCTGGTCAAAGTGTCCTCAAAATTTTTCAAACTATATAAAGTTATAGTCTCCTTCTGATGATAAATCAGCTATACAGAGGTCCCCTTTTGACCTACTGAAAATATTTCTGGCCAAAGAGTCCTAAAAGATTAACACTATACATTCAGACTGATATCTTCGGATGTTATATCATCCTGACAAAAGTCCATATTTGACCTACCGAATTATTTTCTGGCCATGGAGTGAGTACTCGAAACTTGATCTTTCCATATATACTTGTTGACTCTTTCTGATGTTACGTCAGACATACAGAATTCCATATTTGACCCAAGGAACATATTTCTGGCCAAAGAGACCTCTATCTTGGGCTTTCTATACATACTCATAGACTCCTTCTGATGCTTCATAAGCCATATAGATATCCATATCTATCCTTTTGAACTTATTTCTTGTCAAAGTGTCCTAAAAAAAATTCAAACTATATAAAGTTATAGACTCCTTTTGATGATAAATCAGCTATACAGAGGGCCCCTTTTGACCTCCTGAACATATTTCTGACCAAAGAGTCCTTGATCTATGGGCTTTCTATACATACTCATAGACTCCTTCTGATGCTTCATAAGCCATATAGATGTCCATATCTGACCTTTTGAACTTACTTGTGGTCAAATTGTCCTAACATTTTTTCAAACTATAGAAAGTTATAGACTCCTTTTGATGATAAATCAGCTATACAGAGGGCCCCTTTTGACCTACTGAACATATTTCTGGCCAAATAGTCCTCGATCTTGGGCTTTCTATACATACTCATAGACTCCTTCTGGTGCTTCATAAGCCATATAGATGTCCATATCTGACATTTTGAACTTATTTGTGGTCAAAGTGTCCTCAAAATATTTCAAACAATAGAAAGTTATAGACTCCTTTTGATGATAAATCAGCTATACAGAGGTCAACTTTTGACCTCCTAAACATATTTCTGGCCAAACAGTCCTTGATCTTGGGGCTTTCTATACATACTCATAGATTCCTTCTGATGCTTCATAAGCCATATAGATGTCCATATCTGACCTTTTGAACTTATTTGTGGTCAAAGTGTCCAAAAAAAAATTAAAACTATATAAAGTTATAGACTCCTTTTGATGATAAGTCAGCTATACAGAGGTCCCCTTTTGACCTCCTTAACATATTTCTGGCCAAAGAGTCCTCGATCTTGGGCTTTCTATACATACTCATAGACTCCTTCTGGTGCTTCATAAGATATAGATTTCCATATCTGACCTTTTGAACTTATTTGTGGTCAAAGTGTCCTCAACATTTTTCAAACAATAGAAAGTTATAGACTCCTTTTGATGATAAATCAGCTATACAGAGGTCAACTTTTGACCTCCTAAACATATTTCTGGCCAAACAGTCCTTGATCTTGGGCTTTCTATACATACTCATAGACTCCTTCTGATGCCTCATAAGCCATGTAGATGTCCATATCTGACCTTTTGAACTTATTTGTGGTCAAAGTGTCCTCAAAATTTTTCAAACTATAGAAATTTATAGACTCCTTTTGATGATAAATCAGCTATACAGAGGTCCCCTTTTGACCTCTTGAACATATTTCTGGCCAAAGAGTCCTCGATCTTGGGCTTTCTATACATACTCATAGACTCCTTCTGATGCTTCATAAGCCATATAGATGTCCATATCTGACCTTTTTAACTTATTTGTGGTCAAAGTGTCCTAACATTTTTTCAAACTATAGAAAGTTATAGACTCCTTTTGATGATAAATCAGCTATACAGAGGGCCCCTTCTGACCTACTGAACATATTTCTGTCCAAAGAGTCCTTGATCTTGGGCTTTCTATACATACTCATAGACTCCTTCTGATGCTTCATGAGCCATATAGATTTTTCATATCTGACCTTTTGAACTTATTTGTGGTCAAAGTGTCCTAAAAAAAATTCAAACTATGTAAGTTATAGAATCCTTTTGATGATAAATCAGCTATACAGAGGTCCCATTTTGACCTCCTGAACATTTCTGGCCAAAGAGTCCTCGATCTTGGGCTTTCTATACATATAGACTCCTTCTGATGCTTCATGAGCCATATAGATTTTTCATATCTGACCTTTTGAACTTATTTGTGGTCAAAGTGTCCTCAAAATTTTTCAAACTATAGAAATTTATAGACTCCTTTTGATGATAAATCAGCTATACAGAGGTCCCCTTTTGACCTCCTGAACATATTTCTGGCCAAAGAGTCCTCGATCTTGGGCTTTCTATACATACTCATAGACTCCTTCTGGTGCTTCATAAGCCATATAGATTTCCATATCTGACATTTTGAACTTATTTGTGGTCAAAGTGTCCTAAAAAAACTTCAAACTATATAAAGTTATAGACTCCTTTTGATGATAAGTCAGCTATACAGAGGTCCCCTTTTGACCTCCTGAACATATTTCTGGCCAAAGAGTCCTTGATCTTGGGCTTTCTATACATACTCATAGACTCCTTCTGATGCTTCATAAGCCATATAGATGTCCATATCTGACCTTTTGAACTTATTTGTGGTCAAAGTGTCCTAAAAAAACTTCAAACTATATAAAGTTATAGACTCCTTTTGATGATAAGTCAGCTATACAGAGGTCCCCTTTTGACCTCCTGAACATATTTCTGGCCAAAGAGTCCTTGATCTTGGGCTTTCTATACATACTCATAGACTCCTTCTGATGCTTCATAAGCCATATAGATGTCCATATCTGACCTTTTGAACTTATTTGTGGTCAAAGTGTCCAAAAAAAATTTAAAACTATATAAAGTTATAGACTCCTTTTGATGATAAGTCAGCTATACAGAGGTCCCCTTTTGACCTCCTGAACATATTTCTGGCCAAAGAGTCCTCGATCTTGGGCTTTCTATACATACTCATAGACTCCTTCTGGTGCTTCATAAGATATAGATTTCCATATCTGACCTTTTGAACTTATTTGTGGTCAAAGTGTCCTCAACATTTTTCAAACAATAGACTCCTTATATGATAAATATAAATTATAGACTTCTTTTGATGATAAATCAGCTATACAGAGGTCAACTTTTGACCTCCTAAACATATTTCTGGCCAAACAGTCCTTGATCTTGGGCTTTCTATACATACTCATAGACTCCTTCTGATGCTTCATAAGCCATATAGATATCCATATCTATCCTTTTGAACTTATTTCTTGTCAAAGTGTCCTAAAAAAAATTCAAACTATATAAAGTTATAGACTCCTTTTGATGATAAATCAGCTATACAGAGGGCCCCTTTTGACCTCCTGAACATATTTCTGACCAAAGAGTCCTTGATCTATGGGCTTTCTATACATACTCATAGACTCCTTCTGATGCTTCATAAGCCATATAGATGTCCATATCTGACCTTTTGAACTTACTTGTGGTCAAATTGTCCTAACATTTTTTCAAACTATAGAAAGTTATAGACTCCTTTTGATGATAAATCAGCTATACAGAGGGCCCCTTTTGACCTACTGAACATATTTCTGGCCAAATAGTCCTCGATCTTGGGCTTTCTATACATACTCATAGACTCCTTCTGGTGCTTCATAAGCCATATAGATGTCCATATCTGACATTTTGAACTTATTTGTGGTCAAAGTGTCCTCAAAATATTTCAAACAATAGAAAGTTATAGACTCCTTTTGATGATAAATCAGCTATACAGAGGTCAACTTTTGACCTCCTAAACATATTTCTGGCCAAACAGTCCTTGATCTTGGGGCTTTCTATACATACTCATAGATTCCTTCTGATGCTTCATAAGCCATATAGATGTCCATATCTGACCTTTTGAACTTATTTGTGGTCAAAGTGTCCAAAAAAAAATTAAAACTATATAAAGTTATAGACTCCTTTTGATGATAAGTCAGCTATACAGAGGTCCCCTTTTGACCTCCTGAACATATTTCTGGCCAAAGAGTCCTCGATCTTGGGCTTTCTATACATACTCATAGACTCCTTCTGGTGCTTCATAAGATATAGATTTCCATATCTGACCTTTTGAACTTATTTGTGGTCAAAGTGTCCTCAACATTTTTCAAACAATAGAAAGTTATAGACTCCTTTTGATGATAAATCAGCTATACAGAGGTCAACTTTTGACCTCCTAAACATATTTCTGGCCAAACAGTCCTTGATCTTGGGCTTTCTATACATACTCATAGACTCCTTCTGATGCCTCATAAGCCATGTAGATGTCCATATCTGACCTTTTGAACTTATTTGTGGTCAAAGTGTCCTCAAAATTTTTCAAACTATAGAAATTTATAGACTCCTTTTGATGATAAATCAGCTATACAGAGGTCCCCTTTTGACCTCTTGAACATATTTCTGGCCAAAGAGTCCTCGATCTTGGGCTTTCTATACATACTCATAGACTCCTTCTGATGCTTCATAAGCCATATAGATGTCCATATCTGACCTTTTTAACTTATTTGTGGTCAAAGTGTCCTAACATTTTTTCAAACTATAGAAAGTTATAGACTCCTTTTGATGATAAATCAGCTATACAGAGGGCCCCTTCTGACCTACTGAACATATTTCTGTCCAAAGAGTCCTTGATCTTGGGCTTTCTATACATACTCATAGACTCCTTCTGATGCTTCATGAGCCATATAGATTTTTCATATCTGACCTTTTGAACTTATTTGTGGTCAAAGTGTCCTAAAAAAAATTCAAACTATGTAAGTTATAGAATCCTTTTGATGATAAATCAGCTATAGAGAGGTCCCATTTTGACCTCCTGAACATATTTCTGGCCAAAGAGTCCTCGATCTTGGGCTTTCTATACATATAGACTCCTTCTGATGCTTCATGAGCCATATAGATTTTTCATATCTGACCTTTTGAACTTATTTGTGGTCAAAGATGTCCTCAAAATATTTCAAACTATAGAAAGTTATAGACTCCTTTTGATGATAAATCAGCTATACAGAGGTCCCCTTTTGACCTCCTGAACATATTTCTGACCAAAGAGTCCTCGATCTTGGGCTTTCTATACATACTCATAGACTCCTTCTGGTGCTTCATAAGCCATATAGATTTCCATATCTGACATTTTGAACTTATTTGTGGTCAAAGTGTCCTAAAAAAACTTCAAACTATATAAAGTTATAGACTCCTTTTGATGATAAGTCAGCTATACAGAGGTCCCCTTTTGACCTCCTGAACATATTTCTGGCCAAAGAGTCCTTGATCTTGGGCTTTCTATACATACTCATAGACTCCTTCTGATGCTTCATAAGCCATATAGATGTCCATATCTGACCTTTTGAACTTATTTGTGGTCAAAGTGTCCAAAAAAAAATTAAAACTATATAAAGTTATAGACTCCTTTTGATGATAAGTCAGCTATACAGAGGTCCCCTTTTGACCTCCTGAACATATTTCTGGCCAAAGAGTCCTCGATCTTGGGCTTTCTATACATACTCATAGACTCCTTCTGGTGCTTCATAAGATATAGATTTCCATATCTGACCTTTTGAACTTATTTGTGGTCAAAGTGTCCTCAACATTTTTCAAACAATAGACTCCTTATATGATAAATATAAGTTATAGACTTCTTTTGATGATAAATCAGCTATACAGAGGTCAACTTTTGACCTCCTAAACATATTTCTGGCCAAACAGTCCTTGATCTTGGGCTTTCTATACATACTCATAGACTCCTTCTGATGCCTCATAAGCCATGTAGATGTCCATATCTGACCTTTTGAACTTATTTGTGGTCAAAGTGTCCTCAAAATTTTTCAAACTATAGAAATTTATAGACTCCTTTTGATGATAAATCAGCTATACAGAGGTCCCCTTTTGACCTCTTGAACATATTTCTGGCCAAAGAGTCCTCGATCTTGGGCTTTCTGTAGATACTCATAGACTCCTTCTGATGCTTCATAAGCCATATAGATGTCCATATCTGACCTTTTTAACTTATTTGTGGTCAAAGTGTCCTAACATTTTTTCAAACTATAGAAAGTTATAGACTCCTTTTGATGATAAATCAGCTATACAGAGGGCCCCTTTTGACCTCTTGAACATATTTCTGTCCAAAGAGTCCTTGATCTTGGGCTTTCTATACATACTCATAGACTCCTTCTGATGCTTCATAAGCCATATAGATTTTTCATATCTGACCTTTTGAACTTATTTGTGGTCAAAGTGTCCTAAAAAAAAATCAAACTATGTAAGTTATAGACTCCTTTTGATGATAAGTCAGCTATACAGAGGTCCCCTTTTGACCTCCTGAACATATTTCTGGCCAAAGAGTCCTTGATCTTGGGCTTTCTATACATACTCATAGACTCCTTCTGATGCTTCATAAGCCATATAGATGTCCATATCTGACCTTTTGAACTTATTTGTGGTCAAAGTGTCCAAAAAAAATTTAAAACTATATAAAGTTATAGACTCCTTTTGATGATAAGTCAGCTATACAGGGGTCCCCTTTTGACCTCCTGAACATATTTCTGGCCAAAGAGTCCTCGATCTTGGGCTTTCTATACATACTCATAGACTCCTTCTGGTGCTTCATAAGATATAGATTTCCATATCTGACCTTTTGAACTTATTTGTGGTCAAAGTGTCCTCAACATTTTTCAAACAATAGAAAGTTATAGACTCCTTTTGATGATAAATCAGCTATACAGAGGTCAACTTTTGACCTCCTAAACATATTTCTGGCCAAACAGTCCTTGATCTTGGGCTTTCTATACATACTCATAGACTCCTTCTGATGCCTCATAAGCCATATAGATGTCCATATCTGACCTTTTGAACTTATTTGTGGTCAAAGTGTCCAAAAAAAAATTAAAACTATATAAAGTTATAGACTCCTTTTGATGATAAGTCAGCTATACAGAGGTCCCCTTTTGACCTCCTTAACATATTTCTGGCCAAAGAGTCCTCGATCTTGGGCTTTCTATACATACTCATAGACTCCTTCTGGTGCTTCATAAGATATAGATTTCCATATCTGACCTTTTGAACTTATTTGTGGTCAAAGTGTCCTCAACATTTTTCAAACAATAGAAAGTTATAGACTCCTTTTGATGATAAATCAGCTATACAGAGGTCAACTTTTGACCTCCTAAACATATTTCTGGCCAAACAGTCCTTGATCTTGGGCTTTCTATACATACTCATAGACTCCTTCTGATGCCTCATAAGCCATGTAGATGTCCATATCTGACCTTTTGAACTTATTTGTGGTCAAAGTGTCCTCAAAATTTTTCAAACTATAGAAATTTATAGACTCCTTTTGATGATAAATCAGCTATACAGAGGTCCCCTTTTGACCTCTTGAACATATTTCTGGCCAAAGAGTCCTCGATCTTGGGCTTTCTATACATACTCATAGACTCCTTCTGATGCTTCATAAGCCATATAGATGTCCATATCTGACCTTTTTAACTTATTTGTGGTCAAAGTGTCCTAACATTTTTTCAAACTATAGAAAGTTATAGACTCCTTTTGATGATAAATCAGCTATACAGAGGGCCCCTTCTGACCTACTGAACATATTTCTGTCCAAAGAGTCCTTGATCTTGGGCTTTCTATACATACTCATAGACTCCTTCTGATGCTTCATGAGCCATATAGATTTTTCATATCTGACCTTTTGAACTTATTTGTGGTCAAAGTGTCCTAAAAAAAATTCAAACTATGTAAGTTATAGAATCCTTTTGATGATAAATCAGCTATACAGAGGTCCCATTTTGACCTCCTGAACATTTCTGGCCAAAGAGTCCTCGATCTTGGGCTTTCTATACATATAGACTCCTTCTGATGCTTCATGAGCCATATAGATTTTTCATATCTGACCTTTTGAACTTATTTGTGGTCAAAGTGTCCTCAAAATTTTTCAAACTATAGAAATTTATAGACTCCTTTTGATGATAAATCAGCTATACAGAGGTCCCCTTTTGACCTCCTGAACATATTTCTGGCCAAAGAGTCCTCGATCTTGGGCTTTCTATACATACTCATAGACTCCTTCTGGTGCTTCATAAGCCATATAGATTTCCATATCTGACATTTTGAACTTATTTGTGGTCAAAGTGTCCTAAAAAAACTTCAAACTATATAAAGTTATAGACTCCTTTTGATGATAAGTCAGCTATACAGAGGTCCCCTTTTGACCTCCTGAACATATTTCTGGCCAAAGAGTCCTTGATCTTGGGCTTTCTATACATACTCATAGACTCCTTCTGATGCTTCATAAGCCATATAGATGTCCATATCTGACCTTTTGAACTTATTTGTGGTCAAAGTGTCCTAAAAAAACTTCAAACTATATAAAGTTATAGACTCCTTTTGATGATAAGTCAGCTATACAGAGGTCCCCTTTTGACCTCCTGAACATATTTCTGGCCAAAGAGTCCTTGATCTTGGGCTTTCTATACATACTCATAGACTCCTTCTGATGCTTCATAAGCCATATAGATGTCCATATCTGACCTTTTGAACTTATTTGTGGTCAAAGTGTCCAAAAAAAATTTAAAACTATATAAAGTTATAGACTCCTTTTGATGATAAGTCAGCTATACAGAGGTCCCCTTTTGACCTCCTGAACATATTTCTGGCCAAAGAGTCCTCGATCTTGGGCTTTCTATACATACTCATAGACTCCTTCTGGTGCTTCATAAGATATAGATTTCCATATCTGACCTTTTGAACTTATTTGTGGTCAAAGTGTCCTCAACATTTTTCAAACAATAGACTCCTTATATGATAAATATAAATTATAGACTTCTTTTGATGATAAATCAGCTATACAGAGGTCAACTTTTGACCTCCTAAACATATTTCTGGCCAAACAGTCCTTGATCTTGGGCTTTCTATACATACTCATAGACTCCTTCTGATGCTTCATAAGCCATATAGATATCCATATCTATCCTTTTGAACTTATTTCTTGTCAAAGTGTCCTAAAAAAAATTCAAACTATATAAAGTTATAGACTCCTTTTGATGATAAATCAGCTATACAGAGGGCCCCTTTTGACCTCCTGAACATATTTCTGACCAAAGAGTCCTTGATCTATGGGCTTTCTATACATACTCATAGACTCCTTCTGATGCTTCATAAGCCATATAGATGTCCATATCTGACCTTTTGAACTTACTTGTGGTCAAATTGTCCTAACATTTTTTCAAACTATAGAAAGTTATAGACTCCTTTTGATGATAAATCAGCTATACAGAGGGCCCCTTTTGACCTACTGAACATATTTCTGGCCAAATAGTCCTCGATCTTGGGCTTTCTATACATACTCATAGACTCCTTCTGGTGCTTCATAAGCCATATAGATGTCCATATCTGACATTTTGAACTTATTTGTGGTCAAAGTGTCCTCAAAATATTTCAAACAATAGAAAGTTATAGACTCCTTTTGATGATAAATCAGCTATACAGAGGTCAACTTTTGACCTCCTAAACATATTTCTGGCCAAACAGTCCTTGATCTTGGGGCTTTCTATACATACTCATAGATTCCTTCTGATGCTTCATAAGCCATATAGATGTCCATATCTGACCTTTTGAACTTATTTGTGGTCAAAGTGTCCAAAAAAAAATTAAAACTATATAAAGTTATAGACTCCTTTTGATGATAAGTCAGCTATACAGAGGTCCCCTTTTGACCTCCTGAACATATTTCTGGCCAAAGAGTCCTCGATCTTGGGCTTTCTATACATACTCATAGACTCCTTCTGGTGCTTCATAAGATATAGATTTCCATATCTGACCTTTTGAACTTATTTGTGGTCAAAGTGTCCTCAACATTTTTCAAACAATAGAAAGTTATAGACTCCTTTTGATGATAAATCAGCTATACAGAGGTCAACTTTTGACCTCCTAAACATATTTCTGGCCAAACAGTCCTTGATCTTGGGCTTTCTATACATACTCATAGACTCCTTCTGATGCCTCATAAGCCATGTAGATGTCCATATCTGACCTTTTGAACTTATTTGTGGTCAAAGTGTCCTCAAAATTTTTCAAACTATAGAAATTTATAGACTCCTTTTGATGATAAATCAGCTATACAGAGGTCCCCTTTTGACCTCTTGAACATATTTCTGGCCAAAGAGTCCTCGATCTTGGGCTTTCTATACATACTCATAGACTCCTTCTGATGCTTCATAAGCCATATAGATGTCCATATCTGACCTTTTTAACTTATTTGTGGTCAAAGTGTCCTAACATTTTTTCAAACTATAGAAAGTTATAGACTCCTTTTGATGATAAATCAGCTATACAGAGGGCCCCTTCTGACCTACTGAACATATTTCTGTCCAAAGAGTCCTTGATCTTGGGCTTTCTATACATACTCATAGACTCCTTCTGATGCTTCATGAGCCATATAGATTTTTCATATCTGACCTTTTGAACTTATTTGTGGTCAAAGTGTCCTAAAAAAAATTCAAACTATGTAAGTTATAGAATCCTTTTGATGATAAATCAGCTATAGAGAGGTCCCATTTTGACCTCCTGAACATATTTCTGGCCAAAGAGTCCTCGATCTTGGGCTTTCTATACATATAGACTCCTTCTGATGCTTCATGAGCCATATAGATTTTTCATATCTGACCTTTTGAACTTATTTGTGGTCAAAGATGTCCTCAAAATATTTCAAACTATAGAAAGTTATAGACTCCTTTTGATGATAAATCAGCTATACAGAGGTCCCCTTTTGACCTCCTGAACATATTTCTGACCAAAGAGTCCTCGATCTTGGGCTTTCTATACATACTCATAGACTCCTTCTGGTGCTTCATAAGCCATATAGATTTCCATATCTGACATTTTGAACTTATTTGTGGTCAAAGTGTCCTAAAAAAACTTCAAACTATATAAAGTTATAGACTCCTTTTGATGATAAGTCAGCTATACAGAGGTCCCCTTTTGACCTCCTGAACATATTTCTGGCCAAAGAGTCCTTGATCTTGGGCTTTCTATACATACTCATAGACTCCTTCTGATGCTTCATAAGCCATATAGATGTCCATATCTGACCTTTTGAACTTATTTGTGGTCAAAGTGTCCAAAAAAAAATTAAAACTATATAAAGTTATAGACTCCTTTTGATGATAAGTCAGCTATACAGAGGTCCCCTTTTGACCTCCTGAACATATTTCTGGCCAAAGAGTCCTCGATCTTGGGCTTTCTATACATACTCATAGACTCCTTCTGGTGCTTCATAAGATATAGATTTCCATATCTGACCTTTTGAACTTATTTGTGGTCAAAGTGTCCTCAACATTTTTCAAACAATAGACTCCTTATATGATAAATATAAGTTATAGACTTCTTTTGATGATAAATCAGCTATACAGAGGTCAACTTTTGACCTCCTAAACATATTTCTGGCCAAACAGTCCTTGATCTTGGGCTTTCTATACATACTCATAGACTCCTTCTGATGCCTCATAAGCCATGTAGATGTCCATATCTGACCTTTTGAACTTATTTGTGGTCAAAGTGTCCTCAAAATTTTTCAAACTATAGAAATTTATAGACTCCTTTTGATGATAAATCAGCTATACAGAGGTCCCCTTTTGACCTCTTGAACATATTTCTGGCCAAAGAGTCCTCGATCTTGGGCTTTCTGTAGATACTCATAGACTCCTTCTGATGCTTCATAAGCCATATAGATGTCCATATCTGACCTTTTTAACTTATTTGTGGTCAAAGTGTCCTAACATTTTTTCAAACTATAGAAAGTTATAGACTCCTTTTGATGATAAATCAGCTATACAGAGGGCCCCTTTTGACCTCTTGAACATATTTCTGTCCAAAGAGTCCTTGATCTTGGGCTTTCTATACATACTCATAGACTCCTTCTGATGCTTCATAAGCCATATAGATTTTTCATATCTGACCTTTTGAACTTATTTGTGGTCAAAGTGTCCTAAAAAAAAATCAAACTATGTAAGTTATAGACTCCTTTTGATGATAAGTCAGCTATACAGAGGTCCCCTTTTGACCTCCTGAACATATTTCTGGCCAAAGAGTCCTTGATCTTGGGCTTTCTATACATACTCATAGACTCCTTCTGATGCTTCATAAGCCATATAGATGTCCATATCTGACCTTTTGAACTTATTTGTGGTCAAAGTGTCCAAAAAAAATTTAAAACTATATAAAGTTATAGACTCCTTTTGATGATAAGTCAGCTATACAGGGGTCCCCTTTTGACCTCCTGAACATATTTCTGGCCAAAGAGTCCTCGATCTTGGGCTTTCTATACATACTCATAGACTCCTTCTGGTGCTTCATAAGATATAGATTTCCATATCTGACCTTTTGAACTTATTTGTGGTCAAAGTGTCCTCAACATTTTTCAAACAATAGAAAGTTATAGACTCCTTTTGATGATAAATCAGCTATACAGAGGTCAACTTTTGACCTCCTAAACATATTTCTGGCCAAACAGTCCTTGATCTTGGGCTTTCTATACATACTCATAGACTCCTTCTGATGCCTCATAAGCCATGTAGATGTCCATATCTGACCTTTTGAACTTATTTGTGGTCAAAGTGTCCTCAAAATTTTTCAAACTATAGAAATTCATAGACTCCTTTTGATGATAAATCAGCTATACAGAGGTCCCCTTTTGACCTCTTGAACATATTTCTGGCCAAAGAGTCCTCGATCTTGGGCTTTCTGTACATACTCATAGACTCCTTCTGTTGCTTCATAAGCCATATAGATGTCCATATCTGACCTTTTGAACTTATTTGTGGTCAAAGTGTCCTAACATTTTTTCAAACTTTAGAAAGTTATAGACTCCTTTTGATGATAAATCAGCTATACAGAGGGCCCCTTCTGACCTACTGAACATATTTCTGTCCAAAGAGTCCTTGATCTTGGGCTTTCTATACATACTCATAGACTCCTTCTGATGCTTCATAAGCCATATAGATTTTTCATATCTGACCTTTTGAACTTATTTGTGGTCAAAGTGTCCTAAAAAAAATTCAAACTATGTAAGTTATAGAATCCTTTTGATGATAAATCAGCTATACAGAGGTCCCATTTTGACCTCCTGAACATATTTCTGGCCAAAGAGTCCTCGATCTTGGGCTTTCTATACATATAGACTCCTTCTGATGCTTCATAAGCCAAATAGATGTCCATATCTGACCTTTTGAACTTATTTGTGGTCAAAGATGTCCTCAAAATATTTCAAACTATAGAAAGTTATAGACTCCTTTTGATGATAAATCAGCAATACAGAGGTCCCCTTTTGACCTCCTGAACATATTTCTGGCCAAAGAGTCCTCGATCTTGGGCTTTCTATACATACTCATAGACTCCTTCTGGTGCTTCAAAAGCCATATAGATTTCAATATCTGACATTTTGAACTTATTTGTGGTCAAAGTGTCCTAAAAAAACTTCAAACTATATAAAGTTATAGACTCCTTTTGATAATAAGTCAGCTATACAGAGGTCCCCTTTTGACCTCCTGAACATATTTCTGGCCAAAGAGTCCTTGATCTTGGGCTTTCTATACATACTCATAGACTCCTTCTGATGCTTCATAAGCCATATAGATGTCCATATCTGACCTTTTGAACTTATTTGTGGTCAAAGTGTCCTAACAATTTTTCAAACTATATAAAGTGATAGACTCCTTTTGATGATAAATCAGCTATACAGAGGTCCCCTTTTGACCTCCAGAACATATTTCTGGCCAAAGAGTCCTCGATCTTGGGCTTTCTATACATACTCATAGACTCCTTCTGATGCTTCATAAGCCATATAGATGTCCATATCTGACCTTTTGAACTTATTTGTGGTCAAAGTGTCCTCAAAAGTTTTCAAACTATAGAAAGTTATAGACTCCTTTTGATGATAAATCAGCTATACAGAGGTCCCCTTTTGACCTCCAGAACATATTTCTGGCCAAAGAGTCCTCGATCTTGGGCTTTCTATACATACTCATAGACTCCTTCTGATGCTTCATAAGCCATATAGATTTCCATATCTGACCTTTTGAACTTATTTGTGGTCAAAGATGTCCTCAAAATTTTTCAAACTATAGAAAGTTATAGACTCCTTCTGATGATAAATCAGCTATACAGAGGTCCCTTTTTGACCTCCTGAACATGTTTCTGGCCAAAGAGTCCTCGATCTTGGGCTTCCTATACATACTCATAGATTCCTTCTGATGCTTCATAAGCCATATAGATGTCCATATCTGACCTTTTGAACTTATTTTTGGTCAAAGTGTCCTAACATTTTTTCAAACTATAGAAAGTTATAGACTCCTTTTGATGATAAATCAGCTATACAGAGGTCCCCTTCTGACCTACTGAACATATTTCTGGCCAAAGAGTCCTTGATCTTGGGCTTTCTATACATACTCATAGACTCCTTCTGGTGCTTCATAAGCCATATAGATGTCCATATCTGACCTTTTGAACTTATTTGTGGTCAAAGTGTCCTCAAAAGTTTTCAAACTATAGAAAGTTAAAGACTCCTTTTGATGATAAATCAGCTATACAGAGATCCCCTTTTGACCTCCAGAACATATTTCTGGCCAAAAGAGTCCTCGATCTTGGGCTTTCTATACATACTCACTCCTTCTGATGCTTCATAAGCCATATAGATTTCCATATCTGACCTTTTGAACTTATTTGTGGTCAAAGTGTCCTAAAAAAATTTCAAACTATGTAAGTTATAGAATCCTTTTGATGATAAATCAGCTATAGAGAGGTCCCATTTTGACCTCCTGAACATATTTCTGGCCAAAGAGTCCTCGACCTTGGGCTTTCTATACATACTCATAGACTCCTTCTGATGCTCTATAAGCCAAATAGATGTCCATATCTGACCTTTTGAACTTATTTGTGGTCAAAGATGTCCTCAAAATTTATCAAACTATAGAAAGTTATAGACTCCTTTTGATGATAAATCAGCTATACAGAGGTCCCCTTTTGACCTCCTGAACATATTTCTGCCCAAATTGTCCTCGATCTTGGGCTTTCTATACATACTCATAGACTCCTTCTGATGCTTCATAAGCCATGTAGATGTCCATATCTGACCTTTTGAACTTATTTGTGGTCAAAGTGTCCTCAACATTTTTCAAACTATAGAAAGTTATAGACTCCTTTTGATGATAAATCAGCTATACAGAGGTCCCCTTTTGACCTCCAGAACATATTTCTGGCCAAAGAGTCCTTGATCTTGGGCTTTCTATACATACTCATAGACTCCTTCTGATGCTTCATAAGCCATATAGATGTCCATATCTGACCTTTTGAACTTATTTTTGGTCAAAGTGTCCTAACATTTTTTCAAACTATATAAAGTGATAGACTCCTTTTGATGATAAATCAGCTATACAGAGGTCCCCTTTTGACCTACTGAACATATTTCTGGCCAAAGAGTCTTCGATCTTGCGTTTTCTATACATACTCATAGACTCCTTCTGATGCTTCATAAGCCATATAGATGTCCATATCTGACCTTTTGAACTTATTTGTGGTCAAAGTGTCCTCAAATTTTTTCAAACTATATAAAGTTATAGTCTCCTTTTGATGATATATCAGCTATACAGAGGGCCCCTTTTGACCTATACTGAACATATTTCTGGCCAAAGAGTCCTAAAAGATTAACACTATACATTCAGACTGATATCTTCGGATGTTATATCATCCTGACAAAAGTCCATATTTGACCTACCGAATTTTTTTCTGACCAAGGAGTGAGTACTCGAAACTTGACCTTTTCATATATACTTGTTGACTCTTTCTGATGTTACGTCAGACATACAGAATTCCATATTTGACACAAGGAACATATTTCTTGCCAAAGAGTCCTCGATCTTGGGCTTTCTATACATACTCATAGACTTCTTCTGATGCTTCATAAGCCATATAGATGTCCATATCTATCCTTTTGAACTTATTTCTGGTAAAAGTGTCCTCAAAATTTTTCAAACTATATAAAGTTATAGACTCCTTCTGATAAAAAAGAGTCCTCAATCTTGAACTTTGCATTCTCACTCCTAGACTCCTTCTGATGGTTCATAAGCCACATATAGAATTCCATATTTGACCTACTGAACTTATTTCTGGTCAAATGGTCCTCAAAGGGTTTCTTATTATGTTAATTCAGCCATACAGAGGTTCCTATTTGAACTACTGAACACATTTTTGGCCAAAGAGTCTTTGAACATTAATTTCTCTGCTTATTGACTTCTCTTAATAATACATTAGCCATACAAAAGTCCATATTTGACCTACTAATATATTTCTAGTCAAAGAGTCCCTGATCTTGACCTTTCTGTACATGCTCATTGACAGCTTCTGATGTTTCATCAGCCTGAAAGATGTCCATACTTGACCCATTGAATATATTTCTGACCATAGAGTCCTCGATCTTGAACTTTCTAAACATACTTGTAGACTGGTTAATTAATTATCTGCTATCCAATGTATTTGAACAGTAGTTCAAATTTTATATTTTGAACATATTTCTAGACATGAGACATGAGACTAATTGCTTTTACAATCCTTCTGATGTTTCATCAGCCATACAGTATAGTTCAAATTTGACCTATTGAACATTTCTATAACCAAAGTGTCCTCGATCTTGATCGTTCTATACATAATCATAGGCTTGTTCTGATGTTTCATCATTGAGACAGAAGTCAGTTATTGACCTACTGAACATATTTCTGGCAAAAGAATCATCAAAGTTTAACTTACTGTTCCTTCTCCTAGACTATTTTTGATTTTACATCCACCATACAGGAGTCCATATTTGACCAAGAGAACATATTTCTGGCCAAAAGAGTCGTCAAAAGGTATGTTTATATGCACTCTCATCGACTTCTTTTGATGTTAAATCAACCATATCGTTAGTCCAAATTTGACCCATTGAACATATAACTGGCCAAAGAGACCTAGAACTTTAATTATCTATACATAATTACTATCTCCTTCTGATTTTTCATCACCCAGGCTATTATCCATATTTGACAATTGAACATATTTCTGGCTGGAAGAGTCCTTGATCTTTCTATACGTACTCATAGACGCTTTCAGATAATACTTCAGCCAAAAAATGATCCATAATTGACTACTAAACTCATTTCTGAGCGATGGGTTTATAATCTTGATTTCTCTATACATTGACTCCTTCTGATGTTACAATAGCAAAACATTATTGTATTGTATTGTATCAATATGACCTATTAAACCTATTTCTGACCAATGAGTCTATGAACATTTTTCAATACATACTCAATGACTCCTGATTTTACAACAGCAATATAGTATTTCAAAATTTGATCAATTGAACATATTTCTGGCCAAAGAGACCTTGATCTTATTCTTTCTATACATACTCCTTCTGATGTTTCATCAGCCAGATAATTGTCCACAATTGACCTACTGAACATTTTTCTGCCCGAAGAGTCTATGAACTTGAACTTTCTATACATAATCATTTACTTCTGATGTTTCTTCAGCCATACAGTAGTCCAGATTTGACATGTTGAACATATTTTGTCTGTCATATGCATAACATATGTTATTCTTCAGTGCACAACGTTAGATCGTTAGTGCAATGCAATGCAGTGCAAAGCAATGCAAAGCAGTGCAATTCAATGTAATACAATGCAATACATTGCATTGCAATACATAGCAATGCAATGCAATGCAATACAATGCAATACAGCAACACACGTTATGTCTTTAATTTACATGGGAATGATTTAGTTCTGGTGTGCAATGCAATGCAATACGTGCACAACGTTAGATCGTTAGTGCAATGCAATGCAGTGCAAAGCAATGCAAAGCAATGCAAAGCAATGCAATGCAATACAATGCAATGCAACAACACACGTTATGTCTTTAATGAACATTGGAATGATTTAGTTCTGGTATGCAATGCAATGCAAAAAGTGCATGACCTATATGTTATTCTTCAGTGCACAACGTTAGATCGTTAGTGCAATGCAATGCAAAGCAATGCAATGCAGTGCAAAGCAATGCAGTGCAAAGCAATGCAAATCAATGCAATGCAATACAATGCAATGCAACAACACGTGTTATCTCTTTTATGAACATGGGAATGATTTAGTTCTGGTGTGCAATGCAATGCAGTGCAAAAAGTGCATACCTATATGTTATTCTTCAGTGCACAACGTTAGATCGTTAGTGCAATGCAATGTAATGCAACAACAAACGTTATGTCTTTAATCAACATGGGAATGAGGTAGTTCAGTTGTACAATGCAATGCAAAAAGTGCATAACCTGTATGTTATTCTTCAGTGCACAACGTTAGATCGTTAGTGCAATGCAATGCAATGCATCAACACACATATCAACACACATATCATCTCTATAATGAACATGGGAATGATTTAGTTCTGGTGTGCAATGCAAAGCGAAATATGCATAACCTATAAGTTTTTCTTCAGTGCACAACGTTAGATCGTTTGTGCAATGCAATTGCAACAACACATATGTTATCTCTTTAATGAACATGGGAATGAGTTAGTTCTGGTGTGCAATGCAATGCAATGCAAGAAGTGCATTGCCTATGTTATTCTTCAATGCATAACGTTAGATCGTGTGTGCAATGCAATGCAATGCAACAACACACGTTATCTTTGTAATGAACATGGGATCGAGTAGTTCTGTTGTGCAATGCAATGCAAGTAGTGCACAGACTATATGTTATTCTTCAATGCACAACATTAGACAGTTTGTGCAAAGCAACAACACATATGTTATCTCTCTAATGAACATGGCATTGAGTTAGTTTTGGTGTGCAATGCAATGCAATTTACGAAGTGCATAACCTATGTTTCTTTAATGATGCTCAACGTTAGATCGTTTGTGCAAAGCACATAATGTTATAAGAATGAGCTATAGATAGGTACGCTTTTGACCTGCTGAACATATTTCTGGCCAAAGAGTCCTTAAAGATGTTCTATTATCCTGACAAAGGTCCAAATTTGAAACTGAATTTTTTTCTGTCCAAGGAGTACTCGAAACTTGACCTTACCATTTATACTCGTTGACTTTTTCTGATGTAACGTCAGCCATAAAGAAGTCCATATTTGACCCAAGGAACATATTTTTGGCCAAAGAGTCCTCGATCTTGGGCTTTCTATTCATATAGTCCAACTCCTTCTGATGCGTCATAAGCCATATAGATGTCCATATCTGACCTTTTGAAATTATTTCTGGTCAAAGTGTCCTCAAAATTTTTCAAACTATATAAAGTTATAGTCTCCTTCTGATGATAAATCAGCTATACAGAGGTCCCCTTTTGACCTACTGAAAAAATTTCTGGCCAAAGAGTCCTAAAAGATTAACACTATACATTCAGACTGATATCTTCGGATGTTATATCATCCTGACAAAAGTCCATATTTGACCTACCGAATTTTTTTTCTGGCCATGGAGTGAGTACTCGAAACTTGATCTTTCCATATATACTTGTTGACTCTTTCTGATGTTACGTCAGACATACAGAATTCCATATTTGACCCAAGGAACATATTTCTGGCCAAAGAGACCTCTATCTTGGGCTTTCTATACATACTCATAGACTCCTTCTGATGCTTCATAAGCCATATAGATATCCATATCTATCCTTTTGAACTTATTTCTTGTCAAAGTGTCCTAAAAAAAATTCAAACTATATAAAGTTATAGACTCCTTTTGATGATAAATCAGCTATACAGAGGGCCCCTTTTGACCTCCTGAACATATTTCTGACCAAAGAGTCCTTGATCTATGGGCTTTCTATACATACTCATAGACTCCTTCTGATGCTTCATAAGCCATATAGATGTCCATATCTGACCTTTTGAACTTATTTTTGGTCAAAGTGTCCTCAACATTTTTCAAACAATAGAAAGTTATAGACTCCTTTTGATGATAAATCAGCTATACAGAGGTCCCCTTTTGACCTCTTGAACATATTTCTGGCCAAAGAGTCCTCGATCTTGGGCTTTCTGTACATACTCATAGACTCCTTCTGTTGCTTCATAAGCCATATAGATGTCCATATCTGACCTTTTGAACTTATTTGTGGTCAAAGTGTCCTAACATTTTTTCAAACTTTAGAAAGTTATAGACTCCTTTTGATGATAAATCAGCTATACAGAGGGCCCCTTCTGACCTACTGAACATATTTCTGTCCAAAGAGTCCTTGATCTTGGGCTTTCTATACATACTCATAGACTCCTTCTGATGCTTCATAAGCCATATAGATTTTTCATATCTGACCTTTTGAACTTATTTGTGGTCAAAGTGTCCTAAAAAAAATTCAAACTATGTAAGTTATAGAATCCTTTTGATGATAAATCAGCTATACAGAGGTCCCATTTTGACCTCCTGAACATATTTCTGGCCAAAGAGTCCTCGATCTTGGGCTTTCTATACATATAGACTCCTTCTGATGCTTCATAAGCCAAATAGATGTCCATATCTGACCTTTTGAACTTATTTGTGGTCAAAGATGTCCTCAAAATATTTCAAACTATAGAAAGTTATAGACTCCTTTTGATGATAAATCAGCTATACAGAGGTCCCCTTTTGACCTCCTGAACATATTTCTGGCCAAAGAGTCCTCGATCTTGGGCTTTCTATACATACTCATAGACTCCTTCTGGTGCTTCATAAGCCATATAGATTTCCATATCTGACCTTTTGAACTTATTTGTGGTCAAAGTGTCCTCAACATTTTTCAAACAATAGAAAGTTATAGACTCCTTTTGATGATAAATCAGCTATACAGAGGTCAACTTTTGACCTCCTGAACATATTTCTGGCCAAACAGTCCTTGATCTTGGGCTTTCTATACATACTCATAGACTCCTTCTGATGCCTCATAAGCCATGTAGATGTCCATATCTGACCTTTTGAACTTATTTGTGGTCAAAGTGTCCTCAAAATTTTTCAAACTATAGAAATTTATAGACTCCTTTTGATGATAAATCAGCTATACAGAGGTCCCCTTTTGACCTCTTGAACATATTTCTGGCCAAAGAGTCCTCGATCTTGGGCTTTCTGTAGATACTCATAGACTCCTTCTGATGCTTCATAAGCCATATAGATGTCCATATCTGACCTTTTTAACTTATTTGTGGTCAAAGTGTCCTAACATTTTTTCAAACTATAGAAAGTTGTAGACTCCTTTTGATGATAAATCAGCTATACAGAGGGCCCCTTCTGACCTCCTGAACATATTTCTGGCCAAAGAGTCCTTGATCTTGGGCTTTCTATACATACTCATAGACTCCTTCTGATGCTTCATAAGCCATATAGATGTCCATATCTGACCTTTTGAACTTATTTGTGGTCAAAGTGTCCAAAAAAAAATTAAAACTATATAAAGTTATAGACTCCTTTTGATGATAAGTCAGCTATACAGGGGTCCCCTTTTGACCTCCTGAACATATTTCTGGCCAAAGAGTCCTCGATCTTGGGCTTTCTATACATACTCATAGACTCCTTCTGGTGCTTCATAAGATATAGATTTCCATATCTGACCTTTTGAACTTATTTGTGGTCAAAGTGTCCTCAACATTTTTCAAACAATAGAAAGTTATAGACTCCTTTTGATGATAAATCAGCTATACAGAGGTCAACTTTTGACCTCCTAAACATATTTCTGGCCAAACAGTCCTTGATCTTGGGCTTTCTATACATACTCATAGACTCCTTCTGATGCCTCATAAGCCATGTAGATGTCCATATCTGACCTTTTGAACTTATTTGTGGTCAAAGTGTCCTCAAAATTTTTCAAACTATAGAAATTTATAGACTCCTTTTGATGATAAATCAGCTATACAGAGGTCCCCTTTTGACCTCTTGAACATATTTCTGGCCAAAGAGTCCTCGATCTTGGGCTTTCTGTACATACTCATAGACTCCTTCTGTTGCTTCATAAGCCATATAGATGTCCATATCTGACCTTTTGAACTTATTTGTGGTCAAAGTGTCCTAACATTTTTTCAAACTTTAGAAAGTTATAGACTCCTTTTGATGATAAATCAGCTATACAGAGGGCCCCTTCTGACCTACTGAACATATTTCTGTCCAAAGAGTCCTTGATCTTGGGCTTTCTATACATACTCATAGACTCCTTCTGATGCTTCATAAGCCATATAGATTTTTCATATCTGACCTTTTGAACTTATTTGTGGTCAAAGTGTCCTAAAAAAAATTCAAACTATGTAAGTTATAGAATCCTTTTGATGATAAATCAGCTATACAGAGGTCCCATTTTGACCTCCTGAACATATTTCTGGCCAAAGAGTCCTCGATCTTGGGCTTTCTATACATATAGACTCCTTCTGATGCTTCATAAGCCAAATAGATGTCCATATCTGACCTTTTGAACTTATTTGTGGTCAAAGATGTCCTCAAAATATTTCAAACTATAGAAAGTTATAGACTCCTTTTGATGATAAATCAGCTATACAGAGGTCCCCTTTTGACCTCCTGAACATATTTCTGGCCAAAGAGACCTCGATCTTGGGCTTTCTATACATACTCATAGACTCCTTCTGGTGCTTCATAAGCCATATAGATTTCCATATCTGACCTTTTGAACTTATTTGTGGTCAAAGTGTCCTCAACATTTTTCAAACAATAGAAAGTTATAGACTCCTTTTGATGATAAATCAGCTATACAGAGGTCAACTTTTGACCTCCTAAACATATTTCTGGCCAAACAGTCCTTGATCTTGGGCTTTCTATACATACTCATAGACTCCTTCTGATGCCTCATAAGCCATGTAGATGTCCATATCTGACCTTTTGAACTTATTTGTGGTCAAAGTGTCCTCAAAATTTTTCAAACTATAGAAATTTATAGACTCCTTTTGATGATAAATCAGCTATACAGAGGTCCCCTTTTGACCTCTTGAACATATTTCTGGCCAAAGAGTCCTCGATCTTGGGCTTTCTGTACATACTCATAGACTCCTTCTGTTGCTTCATAAGCCATATAGATGTCCATATCTGACCTTTTGAACTTATTTGTGGTCAAAGTGTCCTAACATTTTTTCAAACTTTAGAAAGTTATAGACTCCTTTTGATGATAAATCAGCTATACAGAGGGCCCCTTCTGACCTACTGAACATATTTCTGTCCAAAGAGTCCTTGATCTTGGGCTTTCTATACATACTCATAGACTCCTTCTGATGCTTCATAAGCCATATAGATTTTTCATATCTGACCTTTTGAACTTATTTGTGGTCAAAGTGTCCTAAAAAAAATTCAAACTATGTAAGTTATAGAATCCTTTTGATGATAAATCAGCTATACAGAGGTCCCATTTTGACCTCCTGAACATATTTCTGGCCAAAGAGTCCTCGATCTTGGGCTTTCTATACATATAGACTCCTTCTGATGCTTCATAAGCCAAATAGATGTCCATATCTGACCTTTTGAACTTATTTGTGGTCAAAGATGTCCTCAAAATTTTTCAAACTATAGAAAGTTATAGACTCCTTTTGATGATAAATCAGCAATACAGAGGTCCCCTTTTGACCTCCTGAACATATTTCTGGCCAAAGAGTCCTCGATCTTGGGCTTTCTATACATACTCATAGACTCCTTCTGGTGCTTCATAAGCCATATAGATTTCCATATCTGACATTTTGAACTTATTTGTGGTCAAAGTGTCCTAAAAAAACTTCAAACTATATAAAGTTATAGACTCCTTTTGATAATAAGTCAGCTATACAGAGGTCCCCTTTTGACCTCCTGAACATATTTCTGGCCAAAGAGTCCTCGATCTTGGGCTTTCTATACATACTCATAGACTCCTTCTGATGCTTCATAAGCCATATAGATGTCCATATCTGACCTTTTGAACTTATTTGTGGTCAAAGTGTCCTCAAAAGTTTTCAAACTATAGAAAGTTATAGACTCCTTTTGATGATAAATCAGCTATACAGAGGTCCCCTTTTGACCTCCAGAACATATTTCTGGCCAAAGAGTCCTCGATCTTGGGCTTTCTATACATACTCATAGACTCCTTCTGATGCTTCATAAGCCATATAGATTTCCATATCTGACCTTTTGAACTTATTTGTGCTCAAAGATGTCCTCAAAATTTTTCAAACTATAGAAAGTTATAGACTCCTTCTGATGATAAATCAGCTATACAGAGGTCCCTTTTTGACCTCCTGAACATGTTTCTGGCCAAAGAGTCCTCGATCTTGGGCTTCCTATACATACTCATAGATTCCTTCTGATGCTTCATAAGCCATATAGATGTCCATATCTGACCTTTTGAACTTATTTTTGGTCAAAGTGTCCTAACATTTTTTCAAACTATAGAAAGTTATAGACTCCTTTTGATGATAAATCAGCTATACAGAGGGCCCCTTCTGACCTACTGAACATATTTCTGGCCAAAGAGTCCTTGATCTTGGGCTTTCTATACATACTCATAGACTCCTTCTGGTGCTTCATAAGCCATATAGATGTCCATATCTGACCTTTTGAACTTATTTGTGGTCAAAGTGTCCTCAAAAGTTTTCAAACTATGTAAGTTATAGAATCCTTTTGATGATAAATCAGCTATAGAGAGGTCCCATTTTGACCTCCTGAACATATTTCTGGCCAAAGAGTCCTCGACCTTGGGCTTTCTATACATACTCATAGACTCCTTCTGATGCTCTATAAGCCAAATAGATGTCCATATCTGACCTTTTGAACTTATTTGTGGTCAAAGATGTCCTCAAAATTTATCAAACTATAGAAAGTTATAGACTCCTTTTGATGATAAGTCAGCTATACAGAGGTCCCCTTTTGACCTCCTGAACATATTTCTGGCCAAATAGTCCTCGATCTTGGGCTTTCTATACATACTCATAGACTCCTTCTGATGCTTCATAAGCCATGTAGATGTCCATATCTGACCTTTTGAACTTATTTGTGGTCAAAGTGTCCTCAACATTTTTCAAACTATAGAAAGTTATAGACTCCTTTTGATGATAAATCAGCTATACAGAGGTCCCCTTTTGACCTCCAGAACATATTTCTGGCCAAAGAGTCCTTGATCTTGGGCTTTCTATACATACTCATAGACTCCTTCTGATGCTTCATAAGCCATATAGATGTCCATATCTGACCTTTTGAACTTATTTTTGGTCAAAGTGTCCTAACATTTTTTCAAACTATATAAAGTGATAGACTCCTTTTGATGATAAATCAGCTATACAGAGGTCCCCTTTTGACCTACTGAACATATTTCTGGCCAAAGAGTCTTCGATCTTGCGTTTTCTATACATACTCATAGACTCCTTCTGATGCTTCATAAGCCATATAGATGTCCATATCTGACCTTTTGAACTTATTTGTGGTCAAAGTGTCCTCAAATTTTTTCAAACTATATAAAGTTATAGTCTCCTTTTGATGATATATCAGCTATACAGAGGGCCCCTTTTGACCTATACTGAACATATTTCTGGCCAAAGAGTCCTAAAAGATTAACACTATACATTCAGACTGATATCTTCGGATTTTATATCATCCTGACAAAAGTCCATATTTGACCTACCGAATTTTTTTCTGACCAAGGAGTGAGTACTCGAAACTTGACCTTTTCATATATACTTGTTGACTCTTTCTGATGTTACGTCAGACATACAGAATTCCATATTTGACCCAAGGAACATATTTCTTGCCAAAGAGTCCTCGATCTTGGGCTTTCTATACATACTCATAGACTCCTTCTGATGCTTCATAAGCCATATAGATGTCCATATCTATCCTTTTGAACTTATTTCTGGTAAAAGTGTCCTCAAAATTTTTCAAACTATATAAAGTTATAGACTCCTTCTGATAAAAAAGAGTCCTCAATCTTGAACTTTGCATTCTCACTCCTAGACTCCTTCTGATGGTTCATAAGCCACATATAGAATTCCATATTTGACCTACTGAACTTATTTCTGGTCAAATGGTCCTCAAAGGGTTTCTTATTATGTTAATTCAGCCATACAGAGGTTCCTATTTGAACTACTGAACACATTTTTGGCCAAAGAGTCTTTGAACATTAATTTCTCTGCTTATTGACTTCTCTTAATAATACATTAGCCATACAAAAGTCCATATTTGACCTACTAATATATTTCTAGTCAAAGAGTCCCTGATCTTGACCTTTCTGTACATGCTCATTGACAGCTTCTGATGTTTCATCAGCCTGAAAGATGTCCATACTTGACCCATTGAATATATTTCTGACCATAGAGTCCTCGATCTTGAACTTTCTAAACATACTTGTAGACTTGTTAATTAATTATCTGCTATCCAATGTATTTGAACAGTAGTTCAAATTTTATATTTTGAACATATTTCTAGACATGAGACATGAGACTAATTGCTTTTACAATCCTTCTGATGTTTCATCAGCCATACAGTATAGTTCAAATTTGACCTATTGAACATTTCTATAACCAAAGTGTCCTCGATCTTGATCGTTCTATACATAATCATAGGCTTGTTCTGATGTTTCATCATTGAGACAGAAGTCAGTTATTGACCTACTGAACATATTTCTGGCAAAAGAATCATCAAAGTTTAACTTACTGTTCCTTCTCCTAGACTATTTTTGATTTTACATCCACCATACAGGAGTCCATATTTGACCAAGAGAACATATTTCTGGCCAAAAGAGTCGTCAAAAGGTATGTTTATATGCATTCTCATCGACTTCTTTTGATGTTAAATCAACCATATTGTTAGTCCAAATTTGACCCATTGAACATATATCTGGCCAAAGAGACCTAGAACTTTAATTATCTATACATAATTACTATCTCCTTCTGATTTTTCATCACCCAGGCTATTATCCATATTTGACAATTGAACATATTTCTGGCTGGAAGAGTCCTTGATCTTTCTATACGTACTCATAGATGCTTTCAGATAGTACTTCAGCCAAAAAATGATCCATAATTGACTACTAAACTCATTTCTGAGCGATGGGTTTATAATCTTGATTTCTCTATACATTGACTCCTTCTGATGTTACAATAGCAAAACATTATTGTATTGTATTGTATCAATATGACCTATTAAACCTATTTCTGACCAATGAGTCTATGAACATTTTTCAATACATACTCAATGACTCCTGATTTTACAACAGCAATATAGTATTTCAAAATTTGATCAATTGAACATATTTCTGGCCAAAGAGACCTTGATCTTATTCTTTCTATACATACTCCTTCTGATGTTTCATCAGCCAGATAATTGTCCACAATTGACCTACTGAACATTTTTCTGCCCGAAGAGTCTATGAACTTGAACTTTCTATACATAATCATTTACTTCTGATGTTTCTTCAGCCATACAGTAGTCCAGATTTGACATGTTGAACATATTTCTGACCAAAGGGATTTTGATCTTGAACTTTCTATTCATAATTATAGACTCTTTCAGAAAGTTACATCGGACAGACAATTGTCCATATTAATTATTAAACATATTTCTGACCAACAAGTCCATGAACTTGAACGTTCTGTACATGCTAATTGACTCCTTTTAGTGTTTCATCAGCCAGACATTAGTCCATAATTGACCTACTGAACATATTGCTGCCCGAAGAGTCTTGAACTTGAACTTTCTATATAGGCTCATTGACTCCTTCTGATGTTTCACAAGCAGACAATAGTCCATAATTGACCCTCTGAACATATTTATAGTAAAAGAGTCCTCTGTCTTGAACTTTCTATAGATTCTCAGTGACTCCATATAGATAATTGACCCACTGAACATATTTCTACCTGAAGACTCTTTGAACTTGAACTTTCTATTCATAATCTTCTTCCTCAATCTTCATTGACTTCTGATTCATCAGCCAGACAGCAGTCCATATTTGACCCACTAAACATATTTCTGGCAAAAGAGTCCTCGATCTTGAACCTTTAAAACATACTCATAGACTCTTTCTGGTGTTTCATCAGCCATGCAGTAGTTCTGATTTGACATAATGAACATATTTCTGACCGAAGAGTCCTCGATCTTGAACTTTCTATTCACACTTATAGACTCTTTCAGATAGTACATCGGCCAGACAATTGTAGATATTGACTATTGAAGTAAAAGAGTTCTTGATCTTGAACTTTCTATACATTCTCAGTGATGCCTTATTTTGTTTCTTTAGCCATACAGAAGTCCAGATTTGACATGTTGAACATATTTCTGACTTGAAAATTGTGTACATGCTAATTGACTCCTTTTAGTGTTTCATCAGCCAGACAGTAGTCAATAATGGACCTACTGAAAATATTTCTGGTAAAAGAGTCCTCGATTTTGAACTTTCTATACATTCTCAGTGACGCCTTATTTTGTTTCTTTAGCCATAAAGTAGTTCAGATTTAACATGTTGAACATATTTCTGACTGAAGAGTCCTTGATCTTGAACTTTCTATTCACACTTATAGACTCGTTCAGATAGTACATCGGCCAGACAACTGTCCATAATGATTTTTTTTTTTTTTTTTGGCCAACGAGTCTATGTACTTGAACTTTCTATACATGCTCATTGACTCCTTTTAGTGCTTCATCAGCCAGAGAGTACTCCATAATTTACCTACTGAACATATTTCTAGTAAAAGAGTCCTCGATCTTGAACATTCTATACATGCTCATTGACTCCTTATGCTGTTTCTTTCTACACATAGTCGTTTACTCCATCTGATGTTACATCAGCCATAAAGAAGTCCATAATTGATCCAAGGGACATATTTGTGGCCAATCTTGAACTTTCTATACATACTCATAGTCTCCTTCTGATTCTTCATAAGCCATATTTATGTCCATATTTATGACTTATTATTATTTCTGGTCAAAGGTTCCTCAAAAGTTTTTAAACTATGTAAAATTATAGACTCCATCTGATGATAAATCAGACCAAAAGAGGTCAAATTTAGACTCTTGAGTCAATATGTATAGAGAGTTAATGTTCAATGATTCTTTGGCCAAAAATATATTCAGAGGGTCACATACCTGTTAAAGTGATGTATCATCAGAAGAAGTCTATGAGTATTTAGTAAGTTAACTTGTGAGGACCTTTTTGCCAAAAATATTTTCAATTCGCCAGATATGGACATCTATATAGCTAATGAAGAATCAGAAAGAGTCAATGAGTATATATAGAATGGTCAAGTTGAGACTCTTTGACCAGAAAAAATTTCAGTATGTCAAATATGGACTTTTGTCATGATGATATAACATCCGAAGATATCAATCTGAATGTATAGTGTTAATCTTTAAGGACTCTTTGGCCAGTAATATTTTCGGACATCAGAAGGAGTCTATAGATTATGACAGACAAAATCCTTTTGAGAACTCTTTGGTCAAATTTTTTTTTCAATCGGTCAAATATGGACTACTGCCTGCCTGGTTTGGCATTGCAAGAAGTCAGTCTATATTGTATAGTGAGTTAATGTTCACGGACTCTGGCCAGAAATATATTCAGTAGGTCAAAAATAGACTACTGGCTGGTTAATATAACATCACAACAAGTCAATCTGTAGTCAAAAGTCAAAAGTTCAAGCAAGATAATGTTCAAGAACTCTTTGGCCAGAAATATGTTCAAAAGGTCAAAAGGTGACCTTTGTATAGCTGATTTATCATCAGAAAGAGTCTATAACTTTATATAGTTTAAAAACTTTTGATGACCAGAAATAAGTTCAAAAGGTCAGATATGGATATCTATATGGCTTATGTAACATTAGAAGGAGTCTATGAGTATGTATAGAAAGGTCAAGATCGAGAACTCTATGGCCATAAATATATTCCTTGGGTCAAATATGGACTTCTGTATGGCCGATTTAACATCAGAAGGAGTCTATGAGTTTCTAAGAGTAAAAAACATTTTGAGGATTCTTTGGCCAAAAACATGTTAAATCAGTCAAATATGGCTACAGTCTGGCTGACATAACATCACAAGAAGTCTTTATGGTAGGAGAAATATAAATAGTAAGGTAAATGTTCAAGGTCTCTGGCCAGAAATATGTTCAGAAGGTCAAATATGGACTTCTGTATGGCTGATTTAACATCAGAAGGAGTCTATACATTTATGATAGACAAAATCCTTTAGAGAACTCTTTGGTCAATTTTTTTTTTCAATCAGTCAAATATGGACTACTGTCTGCCTGATTTTACATTATGAGAAGTCAGTCTATATGTATAGTGAGTTGATGTTCACGGACTCTGGCCAGAAATATGTTCAGTAGGTCAAAAATAGACTACTGGCTGGTTAATATAACATCACAACAAGTCAATCTGTAGTATAGCAAGATAATGTTCAAGAACTCTTTGGCCAGAAATATGTTCAGAAGGTCAAAAGGTGACCTTGGTATAGCTGATTTATTATCAGAAGGAGTCTATAACTTTATATAGTTTGAAAAATTTTGAGGACACTTTGAACAGAAATAAGTTCAAAAGGTCAGATATAGACATCTATATGGCTTATGAAGCATCAGAAGGAGTCTATGAGTATGTATAGAAAGCCCAAGATCGAGGACTCTTTGGCAAGAAATATGTTCCTTGGGTCAAATATGGAATTCTGTATGTCTGACGTAACATCAGAAAGAGTCAACAATATGGAAAGGTCAAGTTTCGAGTACTCACTCCTTGGCCAGAAAAAAATTCAGTATGTCAAATATGGACTTTTGTCAGGATGATATAACATCCGAAGATAAAAGTCTGAATGTATAGTGTTAATCATTTAGGACTCTTTGGCCAGAAACATGTTCAGGAGGTCAAAAGGGGACCTCTGTATAGCTGACTTATCATCAAAAGGAGTCTATAACTTTATATAGTTTGAATTTTTTTTAGGACACTTTGACCACAAATAAGTTCAAAAGGTCATATATGGACATCTATATGGCTTATGAGGCATCAGAAGGAGTCTATGAGTATGTATAGAAAGCATAAGATCGAGGACTCTTTGGCCAGAAATATGTACAGGAGGTCAAAAGGGGACCTCTGTATAGCTGATTTATCATCAAAAGGAGTCTATAACTTTCTATAGTTTGAATTTTTTTAGGACACTTTGACCACAAATAAGTTCAAAAGGTCAGATATGGACATCTATATGGCTTATGAAGCACCAGAAGGAGTCTATGAGTATGTATAGAAAGCCCAAGATCAAGGACTCTTTGGCCAGAAATATGTACAGGAGGTCAAAAGGGGACCTCTGTATAGCTGATTTATCATCAAAAGGAGTCTATAACTTTCTATTGTTTGAAATATTTTGAGGACACTTTGACCACAAATGAGTTCAAAAGGTCAGATATGGACATCTATATGGCTTATGAAGCATCAGAAGGAATCTATGAGTATGTATAGAAAGCCGAAGATTGAGGAATCTTTGGCCAGAAACATGTTCAGTAGATCAAAAGGGTGTATAGCTGACTTATCATCAAAAGAACTCTATAACTTTATATAGTTTGAAAAAATGTTAGGACACTTTGACCACAAATAAGTTCAAAAGGTCAGATATGGACATCTATATGGCTTATGAAGCATCAGAAGGAATCTATGAGTATGTATAGAAAGCATAAGATCAAGGACTCTTTGGCCAGAAACATGTTCAGGAGGTCAAAAGGGGACCTCTGCTATTATAGCTGACTTATCATCAAAAGGAGTCTATAACTTTATATAGTTTGAATTTTTTTTAGGACACTTTGACCACAAACAAGTTCAAAAGGTCAGATATGGACATCTATATGGCTTATGAAGCATCAGAAGGAGTGTATGAGTATGTATAGAAAGCCCAAGATCAACTTAGCACTACCCTCGGGTATACCAGTGGTCAAACAATTTAAGTATTTGGGCATTATGATTGGTGCTTCATTGCAATATATAATTAAGACTAACTATGAGGGCATCCTGTCTAAAATTTCTTGTAACTTGGACAATTGGTCATCACTTCCAAATTCCCTTAGATCGCGCATCTCGATTATAAAAATGAATGTACTACCTCGAATTAACTTTGTGAGTTCTATGCTGCCCTTGCCTCCCCCTTCTCGTTTTTGGGATAGGCTACAGAGCATAATTACTAAATTTGTATGGAATGGCAAACGTCCACGCCTGAAACTTTCCACAATGCAACGAGATAGATTTGCAGGTGGACTTGCACTGCCGAATTTTAAGCTATATCACTGGGCTTTTACACTACGTCCCCTGCTTAGCTGGTATAATGACAAAATAGATGTTTCGTGGCGTTCCTTGGAGGGAAATCTAGTTCTTCCTCTGAAGTTAGATGAAGTTTTATTTGCCAATATTCCCCCAAAAAAGTGTACTCTCCGTTTCGGTCCTTTACTGTCACATGCTCTGTCGGTCTGGAGAGCAGCAGAAAAAGCGTGTAATATCCGTTCTAATTGGAATCCCTACTCTCCTATCTTCAATAATGATGGTTTGCTAATTGGTAAGCGCCCAATAAAGATTGGCCAGTGTCGACATTGGTTCAACAAAGGAATTCACTCCTTGGGTGATTTAATGGGTGATAAAGGCCTTCACTCCTTTGAAGAACTTTCCATTCAGTTTAACCTTCAGAGCTCTACCTTTTTTTTTTACTTACAGTTGAGGGCAGCTATGAAGGCTTATGGGGTTCCTTGGTTGGCTCCTCTTAAAGATCACCCTTTACTTAAAGTGTTACGTGAGACTCGGGGAACAAGAGGTTTGGTTTCTAAATTATATACTTTTTTTCGGGAAAAAATGCATCCCCCTCTGACAATTGACTCTTCATGGCGGGCAGATATTCCGGACCTTTCCCCCAGTTTTAATTGGGACAATGTTTGGGTGATGGTTATGCATGCCTCAAGGAATCCAGATCATCAACAAATCCATTTTAATTTTATTCATAGGACTTATATGACTCCACGTAAACTCTATATTATGAAGCTTAAACCTGATCCTAATTGTACGCTGTGCCATACAGGTGAAATTGGTACTTTTTTTCACATGATTTGGGAATGCCCTGGGGTTGCTTACTTTTGGAATATGGTTAAAGAAGGTTTGTCCACTTTATTGAACGTTTCGGTCCCTTTGTCCCCTTCTGTTTTTATTTTAGACGAGCTTTCTGATATCCAATTGAACAAAACTCAGAAACGAGTGTTCTTAGCTGGTTTGACAGCCGCTAAGAAAATAGTAGCAACGAGATGGAAACCTCCACATTCTCTTAATAAGCAGTATTGGGTTCTCGCATTTATTGATGTGGTGTATCTCGAATTGTCCACTGCACGCATTCATGGCGCAAGAGAGGACACCATTAGACTCTGGGCCCAAACATTGGAAAAACTCAAGGGTTTACTGAGTTGAATTAATACCACCACCCCCCCCCCCCCTCCCCCCCTCCCCCCCTCCTCCTCTCTCTCTGGTTTCATGGTCATTTTATTTTATTTTTATTGTTCTTGTTCATGTGGTTAATTTATTTTTTCTTTATTATTAATCATATATTCCAATTGTCGTAGATTTCTTTCAGCTCTATTCTACTGTGTTGTGTTTTTTTTTTTGTTTTTTTTTTTTTTTTTTTTTGGGATATTTTCTAATAATCTGTAGTAATTATCTGTGTATATTTTGAAGTATATTCTGTATGTTTGTTTACTTATTCATTATATATAATTTTTCTGTAGCTTTGTTATCCCACTGATAGTGCCCTATATATATTCATATTTTTTTTAAAAAAATTTATTATTATTATTATTTATTTATTTATTTATTTATTATTTTTATCTTATTGATTTATTCATTTTTATTTATGATTGTTGTTATTATTATTTATTTATTTATTTATTTATTTTTCATACTGGGGTAATTGCTGATTGTTTGTCTTCGATATGTCATGTTTAAACGATGTTAAACAATAAAAATTTGATAACAAAAAAAGAAAGCCCAAGATCGAGGACTCTTTGGCAAGAAATATGTTCCTTGGGTCAAATATGGAATTTTGTATGTCTGACGTAACATCAGAAAGAGTCAACAAGTCTGTATGGAAAGGTCAAGTTTCGAGTACTCCTTGGCCAGAAGAAAATTCAGTATGTCAAATATGGACTTTTGTCAGGAAGATATAACATCCGAAGATATCAATCTGAATGTATAGTGTTAATCATTTAGGACTCTTTGGCCAGAAATATGTTCAGTAGGTCAAAAGGGGACCTCTGAATAGCTGATTTATCATCAGAAAGAGTCTATAACTTTATATAGTTTAAAAACTTTTGATGACCAGAAATAAGTTCAAAAGGTCAGATATGGACATCTATATGGCTTATGAAGCATCAGAAGGAGTCTATGAGTATGTATAGAAAGCCCCAAGATCAAGGACTCTTTGGCCAAAAATATGTTCAGTAGGTCAAAAGGGGACCTCTGTATAGCTGATTTATCATCAAAAGGAGTCTATAACTTTATATAGTTTGAATTTTTTTTAGGAAACTTTGACCACAAATAAATTCAAAAGGTCAGATATGGACATCTATATGGCTTATGAAGCACCAGAAGGAGTCTATGAGTATGTATAGAAAGCATAAGATCGAGGACTCTTTGGCCAGAAATATGTTCAGTAGGTCAAAAGGGGACCTCTGTATAGCTGATTTATCATCAAAAGGAGTCTATAACTTTATATAGTTTGAATTTTTTTTAGGACACTTTGACCACAAATAAGTTCAAAAGGTCAGATATGGACATCTATATGGCTTATGAGGCATCAGAAGGAGTCTATGAGTATGTATAGAAAGCACAAGATCGAGGACTCTTTGGCCAGAAATATGTTCTGAAGGTCAAAAGGGGCCCTCTGTATAGCTGATTTATCATCAAAAGGAGTCTATAACTTTATATAGTTTAAAAACTTTTGATGACCAGAAATAAGTTCAAAAGGTCAGATATGGACATCTATATGGCTTATGAAGCATCAGAAGGAGTCTATGAGTATGTATAGAAAGCCCAAGATCGAGGACTCTTTGGCAAGAAATATGTTCCTTGGGTCAAATATGGAATTTTGTATGTCTGACGTAACATCAGAAAGAGTCAACAAGTCTGTATGGAAAGGTCAAGTTTCGAGTACTCCTTGGCCAGAAGAAAATTCAGTATGTCAAATATGGACTTTTGTCAGGAAGATATAACATCCGAAGATATCAATCTGAATGTATAGTGTTAATCATTTAGGACTCTTTGGCCAGAAATATGTTCAGTAGGTCAAAAGGGGACCTCTGAATAGCTGATTTATCATCAGAAAGAGTCTATAACTTTATATAGTTTAAAAACTTTTGATGACCAGAAATAAGTTCAAAAGGTCAGATATGGATATCTATATGGCTTATGTAACATTAGAAGGAGTCTATGAGTATGTATAGAAAGGTCAAGATCGAGAACTCTATGGCCAAAAATATATTCCTTGGGTCAAATATGGACCTCTGTATGGCTGATTTAACATCAGAAGGAGTCTATGAGTTTCTAAGAGTAAAAAACATTTTGAGGATTCTTTGGCCAAAAACATGTTAAATCAGTCAAATATGGCTACAGTCTGGCTGACATAACATCACGAGAAGTCTTTATGGTAGGAGAAATATAAATAGTAAGGTAAATGTTCAAGGTCTCTGGCCAGAAATATGTTCAGAAGGTCAAATATGGACTTCTGTATGGCTGATTTAACATCAGAAGGAGTTTATACATTTAGACAAAATCCTTTTGAGAACTCTTTGGTCAATTTTTTTTTCAATCAGTCAAATATGGACTACTGTCTGCCTGATTTTACATTACGAGAAGTCAGTCTATATGTATAGTGAGTTGATGTTCACGGACTCTGGCCATAAATATGTACAGTAGGTCAAAAATAGACCACTGGCTGGTTAATATAACATCACAAGAAGTCAATCTGTAGTATAGCAAGACAATGTTCAAGAACTCTTTGGCCTGAAATATGTTCAGAAGGTCAAAAGGTGACCTTTGTATAGCTGATTTATTATCAGAAGGAGTCTATAACTTTATATAGCTTAAGTATTATATATTAGAAATATGTTCCTTGGGTCACATATGGACTGATGGACATGGCTGACGTAACATCAGAAGGAGTCAACAAGTATGTATAGAAAGTTCAAGTTTGAGTACTCTTTGGCCCGAATTATGTTTAGTAGGTAAAAAAAGTGACCTCTGTATGGCTGATTTAACATCAGAATTAGTCTATAAGATTATATAGCTTAAGTATTATATATTATATAAGATTATATATATTTAAAACCTTTTAAGGACCCATTGACCAGAAATAAGTTTAACAGGTCAGATATGGACTTCTAAATGGCTTATGAAGCATCAGAAGATGTCTAGAGTATGTACAGAAAGTTCAAGATCGAGTACTCTTTTTCCCAGTAGTTGAAATATGGCTGATTTAACATCAGAAGGAGTCTATAAATTTATAAGAGTAAAAAAAAAAACATTTCGAGGCCTCTTTGGCCAAAAATGTGTTCAATCGGTCAGATATCGACTACTCCTTGCCTGAGTTAACATCACGAGAAGTCAATATGTACGTTAAGTTTCATGGTCTCTTGGCAGAAATATGTTTAGTAGGTCAAATATGCACCTCTATATGGCTGATTTAACATCAGAAGGAGTCTATAAGTTTATAATATACACAAAATACCTTTTGAGGACTCTTTTGCCAAAAATATGTTCAATCAGTCAAATATGGACTACTGTCTGGCTTACTAAACATACAAGACTGACTTCTTGTGATGTTATATAAGACAAGAGGGACCTCTGTAGGCCTGATTTGACACATGACATATGTGCATTGGCATTGCACAATAACTAACTTATTCATTTATTCTTTTAAGGGAAATTATTGCATTTACCTCTTGCATTACAATGCATAGAATAAACTACTTCATACCTCATGTGCAATGAAAACATAACATGAGTGTTGCATTGCACAAACGATCTAAGAATTAGCGTTGAATAATAATGTATTATTATTATATCTAACTATATCAGTTAGATATTTTATGCAGTGGAATGTAGATAGTTGAGATAGTTATTGTATGTTTGTGATGCACTCATAGCTTATATGTTATTCTTCAATGCACAAAGTTTGATCTTGTGTGAAATGCAATGCAATAGCACATATTGTATTTCCTCAAAGCAAAACGCAAAGTAGTTTGGGAATGAGTTACTTCTGGTGTGTAATGCAATGCAAGAAGTGCATAGCCTATATGTTATTCTTCAATGCACAACGTTAGATCGTTAGTGCAATGCAATGCAACAGCACACATGTTATCTCTTTAATGAACATGGGAATGGTTAAGTTCTAGTGTGCAATGCAATGCAAAAAGTGTATAACCTATATGTTATTCTTCAGTGCACAACGTTAGATTGTTTGTGCAATAAAATGCAATGCAATGCAATTGCAACAACACACGTTATCTCTTTAATGAACATGGGAATGATTTAGTAGTCTGGTATGCAATGCAATGCAATGCGAAAAGTGCATAACCTATATGTTATTCTTCAGTGCACAACGTTAGATCGTTAGTGCAATGCAATGCAACAACACACATACCATCTCTTTAATGAACATGGGAATGGTTAAGTTCTAGTGTGCAATGCAATGCAAAAAGTGCATAACCTATATGTTATTCTTCAGTGCACAAAGTTAGATCGTTAGTGCAATGCAATGCAATGCAGTACAAGGCATTGCAAATCAATGCAATGCAACAACACACGTTATGTCTTTAATCAACATGGGAATGAGGTAGTTCTGGTGTGCAATGCAATGAAATGCAAAAAGTGCATAACCTATATGTTATTCTTGAGTGCACAACGTTACATCGCTAGTGCAATGCAATGCAATGCACCAACAAACGTTATCTCTTTAATGAACATGGGAATGGTTAAGTTCTAGTGTGCAATGCAATGCAAAAAGTGTATAACCTATATGTTATTCTTCAGTGCACAACGTTAGATCGTTAGTGCAATGCAATGCAACAACACACATATCATCTCTTTTAAGAACATGGGAATGATTTATTTCTGGTGTGCAATGCAATGCGAAAAGTGCATAACCTATATGTTATTCTTCAGAGCACAACGTTAGATCGTTTGTGCAATGCAATGCAATGCAATGCAATGCAATGCAATGCAATGCAATGCAACAACAAACATTATCTCTTTAATGAACATGGGAATGATTTAGTTCTGATGTGCAATGCAATGCAATGCAAAAAGTGCATAACCTATATGTTTTTCTTCAATGCACAACGTTAGATCGTTTGTGCAATAAAATGCAATGCAATGCAATTGCAACAACACACGTTATCTCTTTAATGAACATGGGAATGATTTAGTAGTCTGGTATGCAATGCAATGCAATGCAATGCGAAAAGTGCATAACCTATATGTTATTCTTCAGTGCACAACGTTAGATCGTTAGTGCAATGCAATGCAACAACACACATACCATCTCTTTAATGAACATGGGAATGGTTAAGTTCTAGTGTGCAATGCAATGCAAAAAGTGCATAACATATATGTTATTCTTCAGTGCACAGTTAGATCGTTAGTGCAATGCAATGCAATGCAATGCAATGCAATGCAGTACAAGGCATTGCAAATCAATGCAATGCAATGCAATGCAACAACACACGTTATGTCTTTAATCAACATGGGAATGAGGTAGTTCTGGTGTGCAATTCAATGAAATGCAAAAAGTGCATAACCTATATGTTATTCTTGAGTGCACAACGTTACATCGCTAGTGCAATGCAATGCAATGCAATGCACCAACAAACGTTATCTCTTTAATGAACATGGGAATGATTTAGGTCTGGTGTGCAATGAAATGCAAAAAGTGCATAACCTATATGTTATTCTTTCGTGCACAAAGTTAGATCGTTAGTGCAAAGCAATGCAAAGCAATGCAATGCAATGCAATGCAATGCAATGCAACAACACACATATCATCTCTATAATGAACTTGGGAATGATTTTGTTCTGGTGTGCAGTGCAATGTGAAAAGAGCATAACCTATATGTTATTCTTCAGTGCACAACGTTAGATCGTTAGTGCAATGCAATGCAATGCAGTGCAAAGCAATGCAATGCAATGCAATGCAAAGCAATGCAAAGCAAAGCAATGCAAAGCAATGCAAAGCAATGCAAAGCAATGCAAAGCAATGCAATGCAATGCAATGCAATACAATGCAATGCAAAAACAAACGTTATGTCTTTAATGAACATGGGAATGATTTAGTTCTGGTGTGCAATGCAATGCAATACGTGCATAACCTATATGTTATTCTTCAGTGCACAACGTTAGATCGTTAGTGCAATGCAATGCAATGCAATGCAATGCAGTGCAAAGCAATGCAAATAAATGCAATGCAATGCAATGCAATGCAACAACACACGTTATGTTTTTAATCAACATGGGAATGAGGTAGTTCTGGTGTGCAATGCAATGCAAAAAGTGCATAACATATGTTATTCTTCAGTGCACAACGTTAGATCGTTAGTGCAATGCAAAGCAATGCAGAGCAATGCAAAGCAATGCAGAGCAATATAGTGCAATACAATGCAATGAAAAACACTCGTTATGTCTTTAATCAACATGGGAATGAGGTAGTTCTGGTGTGCAATGCAATGCGAAAAGTGCATAACCTATATGTTATTCTTCAGTGCACAACGTTAGATTGTTAGTGCAATGCAATGCAATGCAATGCAGTGCAAAGCAATGCAAATAAATGCAATGCAATGCAATGCAACAACACACGTTATGTTTTTAATCAACATGGGAAGGAGGTAGTTCTGGTGTGCAATGCAATGCAAAAAGTGCATAACATATGTTATTCTTCAGTGCACAACGTTAGATCGTTAGTGCAATGCAATGCAGTGCAAAGCAATGCAAAGCAGTGCAATTCAATGTAATGCAATGCAATACATTGCATTGCAATACATAGCAATGCAATGCAATGCAATGCAATACAATGCAATACAGCAACACACGTTATGTCTTTAATTTACATGGGAATGATTTAGTTCTGGTGTGCAATGCAATGCAATACGTGCACAACGTTAGATCGTTAGTGCAATGCAATGCAGTGCAAAGCAATGCAAAGCAATGCAAAGCAATGCAAAGCAATGCAAAGCAATGCAAAGCAATGCAAAGCAATGCAATGCAATGCAATACAATGCAATGCAATGCAACAACACACGTTATGTCTTTAATGAACATTGGAATGATTTAGTTCTGGTATGCAATGCAATGCAATGCAAAAAGTGCATGACCTATATGTTATTCTTCAGTGCACAACGTTAGATCGTTAGTGCAATGCAATGCAAAGCAATGCAATGCAGTGCAAAGCAATGCAGTGCAAAGCAATGCAAATCAATGCAGTGCAAAGCAATGCAAATCAATGCAATACAATGCAATGCAACAACACACGTTATCTCTTTTATGAACATGGGAATGATTTAGTTCTGGTGTGCAATGCAATGCAGTGCAAAAAGTGCATACCTATATGTTATTCTTCAGTGCACAACGTTAGATCGTTAGTGCAATGCAATGTAATGCAACAACAAACATTATGTCTTTAATCAACATGGGAATGAGGTAGTTCAGTTGTACAATGCAATGCAAAAAGTGCATAACCTGTATGTTATTCTTCAGTGCACAACGTTAGATCGTTAGTGCAATGCAATGCAATGCATCAACACACATATCAACACACATATCATCTCTATAATGAACATGGGAATGATTTAGTTCTGGTGTGCAATGCAAAGCGAAATATGCATAACCTATAAGTTTTTCTTCAATGCACAACGTTAGATCGTTTGTGCAATGCAATTGCAACAACACATATGTTATCTCTTTAATGAACATGGGAATGAGTTAGTTCTGGTGTGCAATGCAATGCAATGCAAGAAGTGCATTGCCTTTGTTATTCTTCAATGCACAACGTCAGATCGTGTGTGCAATGCAATGCAATGCAACAACACACGTTATCTTTGTAATGAACATGGGATCGAGTAGTTCTGTTGTGCAATGCAATGCAAGTAGTGCACAGACTATATGTTATTCTTCAATGCACAACGTTAGACAGTTTGTGCAAAGCAACAACACATATGTTATCTCTCTAATGAACATGGCATTGAGTTAGTTTTGGTGTGCAATGCAATGCAATGCACGAAGTGCATAACCTATGTTTCTTTAATGATGCTCAACGTTAGATCGTTTGTGCAAAGCACATAATGTTATAAGAATGAGCTATAGATAGGTACGCTTTTGACCTGCTGAACATATTTCTGGCCAAAGAGTCCTTAAAGATGTTCTATCATCCTGACAAAGGTCCAAATTTGAAACTGAATTTTTTTCTGTCCAAGGAGTACTCGAAACTTGACCTTACCATTTATACTCGTTGACTTTTTCTGATGTTACGTCAGCCATAAAGAAGTCCATATTTGACCCAAGGAACATATTTCTGGCCAAAGAGACCTCTATCTTGGGCTTTCTATACATACTCATAGACTCCTTCTGATGCTTCATAAGCCATATAGATATCCATATCTATCCTTTTGAACTTATTTCTTGTCAAAGTGTCCTAAAAAAAATTCAAACTATATAAAGTTATAGACTCCTTTTGATGATAAATCAGCTATACAGAGGCCCCTTTTGACCTCCTGAACATATTTCTGACCAAAGAGTCCTTGATCTATGGGCTTTCTATACATACTCATAGACTCCTTCTGATGCTTCATAAGCCATATAGATGTCCATATCTGACCTTTTGAACTGACTTGTGGTCAAATTGTCCTAACATTTTTTCAAACTATAGAAAGTTATAGACTCCTTTTGATGATAAATCAGCTATACAGAGGGCCCCTTTTGACCTACTGAACATATTTCTGGCCAAATAGTCCTCGATCTTGGGCTTTCTATACATACTCATAGACTCCTTCTGGTGCTTCATAAGCCATATAGATGTCCATATCTGACATTTTGAACTTATTTGTGGTCAAAGTGTCCTCAAAATATTTCAAACAATAGAAAGTTATAGACTCCTTTTGATGATAAATCAGCTATACAGAGGTCAACTTTTGACCTCCTAAACATATTTCTGGCCAAACAGTCCTTGATCTTGGGGCTTTCTATACATACTCATAGATTCCTTCTGATGCTTCATAAGCCATATAGATGTCCATATCTGACCTTTTGAACTTATTTGTGGTCAAAGTGTCCAAAAAAAAATTAAAACTATATAAAGTTATAGACTCCTTTTGATGATAAGTCAGCTATACAGAGGTCCCCTTTTGACCTCCTGAACATATTTCTGGCCAAAGAGTCCTCGATCTTGGGCTTTCTATACATACTCATAGACTCCTTCTGGTGCTTCATAAGATATAGATTTCCATATCTGACCTTTTGAACTTATTTGTGGTCAAAGTGTCCTCAACATTTTTCAAACAATAGAAAGTTATAGACTCCTTTTGATGATAAATCAGCTATACAGAGGTCAACTTTTGACCTCCTAAACATATATCTGGCCAAACAGTCCTTGATCTTGGGCTTTCTATACATACTCATAGACTCCTTCTGATGCCTCATAAGCCATGTAGATGTCCATATCTGACCTTTTGAACTTATTTGTGGTCAAAGTGTCCTCAAAATTTTTCAAACTATAGAAATTTATAGACTCCTTTTGATGATAAATCAGCTATACAGAGGTCCCCTTTTGACCTCTTGAACATATTTCTGGCCAAAGAGTCCTCGATCTTGGGCTTTCTATACATACTCATAGACTCCTTCTGATGCTTCATAAGCCATATAGATGTCCATATCTGACCTTTTTAACTTATTTGTGGTCAAAGTGTCCTAACATTTTTTCAAACTATAGAAAGTTATAGACTCCTTTTGATGATAAATCAGCTATACAGAGGGCCCCTTCTGACCTACTGAACATATTTCTGTCCAAAGAGTCCTTGATCTTGGGCTTTCTATACATACTCATAGACTCCTTCTGATGCTTCATGAGCCATATAGATTTTTCATATCTGACCTTTTGAACTTATTTGTGGTCAAAGTGTCCTAAAAAAAATTCAAACTATGTAAGTTATAGAATCCTTTTGATGATAAATCAGCTATACAGAGGTCCCATTTTGACCTCCTGAACATTTCTGGCCAAAGAGTCCTCGATCTTGGGCTTTCTATACATATAGACTCCTTCTGATGCTTCATGAGCCATATAGATTTTTCATATCTGACCTTTTGAACTTATTTGTGGTCAAAGATGTCCTCAAAATATTTCAAACTATAGAAAGTTATAGACTCCTTTTGATGATAAATCAGCTATACAGAGGTCCCCTTTTGACCTCCTGAACATATTTCTGGCCAAAGAGTCCTCGATCTTGGGCTTTCTATACATACTCATAGACTCCTTCTGGTGCTTCATAAGCCATATAGATTTCCATATCTGACATTTTGAACTTATTTGTGGTCAAAGTGTCCTAAAAAAACTTCAAACTATATAATGTTATAGACTCCTTTTGATGATAAGTCAGCTATACAGAGGTCCCCTTTTGACCTCCTGAACATATTTCTGGCCAAAGAGTCCTTGATCTTGGGCTTTCTATACATACTCATAGACTCCTTCTGATGCTTCATAAGCCATATAGATGTCCATATCTGACCTTTTGAACTTATTTGTGGTCAAAGTGTCCAAAAAAAAATTAAAACTATATAAAGTTATAGACTCCTTTTGATGATAAGTCAGCTATACAGAGGTCCCCTTTTGACCTCCTGAACATATTTCTGGCCAAAGAGTCCTCGATCTTGGGCTTTCTATACATACTCATAGACTCCTTCTGGTGCTTCATAAGATATAGATTTCCATATCTGACCTTTTGAACTTATTTGTGGTCAAAGTGTCCTCAACATTTTTCAAACAATAGACTCCTTATATGATAAATATAAGTTATAGACTTCTTTTGATGATAAATCAGCTATACAGAGGTCAACTTTTGACCTCCTAAACATATTTCTGGCCAAACAGTCCTTGATCTTGGGCTTTCTATACATACTCATAGACTCCTTCTGATGCCTCATAAGCCATGTAGATGTCCATATCTGACCTTTTGAACTTATTTGTGGTCAAAGTGTCCTCAAAATTTTTCAAACTATAGAAATTTATAGACTCCTTTTGATGATAAATCAGCTATACAGAGGTCCCCTTTTGACCTCTTGAACATATTTCTGGCCAAAGAGTCCTCGATCTTGGGCTTTCTGTAGATACTCATAGACTCCTTCTGATGCTTCATAAGCCATATAGATGTCCATATCTGACCTTTTTAACTTATTTGTGGTCAAAGTGTCCTAACATTTTTTCAAACTATAGAAAGTTATAGACTCCTTTTGATGATAAATCAGCTATACAGAGGGCCCCTTCTGACCTACTGAACATATTTCTGTCCAAAGAGTCCTTGATCTTGGGCTTTCTATACATACTCATAGACTCCTTCTGATGCTTCATAAGCCATATAGATTTTTCATATCTGACCTTTTGAACTTATTTGTGGTCAAAGTGTCCTAAAAAAAATTCAAACTATGTAAGTTATAGACTCCTTTTGATGATAAGTCAGCTATACAGAGGTCCCCTTTTGACCTCCTGAACATATTTCTGGCCAAAGAGTCCTTGATCTTGGGCTTTCTATACATACTCATAGACTCCTTCTGATGCTTCATAAGCCATATAGATGTCCATATCTGACCTTTTGAACTTATTTGTGGTCAAAGTGTCCAAAAAAAAATTAAAACTATATAAAGTTATAGACTCCTTTTGATGATAAGTCAGCTATACAGGGGTCCCCTTTTGACCTCCTGAACATATTTCTGGCCAAAGAGTCCTCGATCTTGGGCTTTCTATACATACTCATAGACTCCTTCTGGTGCTTCATAAGATATAGATTTCCATATCTGACCTTTTGAACTTATTTGTGGTCAAAGTGTCCTCAACATTTTTCAAACAATAGAAAGTTATAGACTCCTTTTGATGATAAATCAGCTATACAGAGGTCAACTTTTGACCTCCTAAACATATTTCTGGCCAAACAGTCCTTGATCTTGGGCTTTCTATACATACTCATAGACTCCTTCTGATGCCTCATAAGCCATGTAGATGTCCATATCTGACCTTTTGAACTTATTTGTGGTCAAAGTGTCCTCAAAATTTTTCAAACTATAGAAATTTATAAACTCCTTTTGATGATAAATCAGCTATACAGAGGTCCCCTTTTGACCTCTTGAACATATTTCTGGCCAAAGAGTCCTCGATCTTGGGCTTTCTGTACATACTCATAGACTCCTTCTGTTGCTTCATAAGCCATATAGATGTCCATATCTGACCTTTTGAACTTATTTGTGGTCAAAGTGTCCTAACATTTTTTCAGACTTTAGAAAGTTATAGACTCCTTTTGATGATAAATCAGCTATACAGAGGGCCCCTTCTGACCTACTGAACATATTTCTGTCCAAAGAGTCCTTGATCTTGGGCTTTCTATACATACTCATAGACTCCTTCTGATGCTTCATAAGCCATATAGATGTCCATATCTGACCTTTTGAACTTATTTGTGGTCAAAGTGTCCAAAAAAAAATTAAAACTATATAAAGTTATAGACTCCTTTTGATGATAAGTCAGCTATACAGAGGTCCCCTTTTGACCTCCTGAACATATTTCTGGCCAAAGAGTCCTCGATCTTGGGCTTTCTATACATACTCATAGACTCCTTCTGGTGCTTCATAAGATATAGATTTCCATATCTGACCTTTTGAACTTATTTGTGGTCAAAGTGTCCTCAACATTTTTCAAACAATAGAAAGTTATAGACTCCTTTTGATGATAAATCAGCTATACAGAGGTCAACTTTTGACCTCCTAAACATATTTCTGGCCAAACAGTCCTTGATCTTGGGCTTTCTATACATACTCATAGACTCCTTCTGATGCCTCATAAGCCATGTAGATGTCCATATCTGACCTTTTGAACTTATTTGTGGTCAAAGTGTCCTCAAAATTTTTCAAACTATAGAAATTTATAGACTCCTTTTGATGATAAATCAGCTATACAGAGGTCCCCTTTTGACCTCTTGAACATATTTCTGGCCAAAGAGTCCTCGATCTTGGGCTTTCTATACATACTCATAGACTCCTTCTGATGCTTCATAAGCCATATAGATGTCCATATCTGACCTTTTTAACTTATTTGTGGTCAAAGTGTCCTAACATTTTTTCAAACTATAGAAAGTTATAGACTCCTTTTGATGATAAATCAGCTATACAGAGGGCCCCTTCTGACCTACTGAACATATTTCTGTCCAAAGAGTCCTTGATCTTGGGCTTTCTATACATACTCATAGACTCCTTCTGATGCTTCATGAGCCATATAGATTTTTCATATCTGACCTTTTGAACTTATTTGTGGTCAAAGTGTCCTAAAAAAAATTCAAACTATGTAAGTTATAGAATCCTTTTGATGATAAATCAGCTATACAGAGGTCCCATTTTGACCTCCTGAACATTTCTGGCCAAAGAGTCCTCGATCTTGGGCTTTCTATACATATAGACTCCTTCTGATGCTTCATGAGCCATATAGATTTTTCATATCTGACCTTTTGAACTTATTTGTGGTCAAAGATGTCCTCAAAAAACTTCAAACTATAGAAAGTTATAGACTCCTTTTGATGATAAGTCAGCTATACAGAGGTCCCCTTTTGACCTCCTGAACATATTTCTGGCCAAAGAGTCCTTGATCTTGGGCTTTCTATACATACTCATAGACTCCTTCTGATGCTTCATAAGCCATATAGATGTCCATATCTGACCTTTTGAACTTATTTGTGGTCAAAGTGTCCAAAAAAAAATTAAAACTATATAAAGTTATAGACTCCTTTTGATGATAAGTCAGCTATACAGAGGTCCCCTTTTGACCTCCTGAACATATTTCTGGCCAAAGAGTCCTCGATCTTGGGCTTTCTATACATACTCATAGACTCCTTCTGGTGCTTCATAAGATATAGATTTCCATATCTGACCTTTTGAACTTATTTGTGGTCAAAGTGTCCTCAACATTTTTCAAACAATAGACTCCTTATATGATAAATATAAGTTATAGACTTCTTTTGATGATAAATCAGCTATACAGAGGTCAACTTTTGACCTCCTAAACATATTTCTGGCCAAACAGTCCTTTATCTTGGGCTTTCTATACATACTCATAGACTCCTTCTGATGCCTCATAAGCCATGTAGATGTCCATATCTGACCTTTTGAACTTATTTGTGGTCAAAGTGTCCTCAAAATTTTTCAAACTATAGAAATTTATAGACTCCTTTTGATGATAAATCAGCTATACAGAGGTCCCCTTTTGACCTCTTGAACATATTTCTGGCCAAAGAGTCCTCGATCTTGGGCTTTCTGTAGATACTCATAGACTCCTTCTGATGCTTCATAAGCCATATAGATGTCCATATCTGACCTTTTTAACTTATTTGTGGTCAAAGTGTCCTAACATTTTTTCAAACTATAGAAAGTTATAGACTCCTTTTGATGATAAATCAGCTATACAGAGGGCCCCTTCTGACCTACTGAACATATTTCTGTCCAAAGAGTCCTTGATCTTGGGCTTTCTATACATACTCATAGACTCCTTCTGATGCTTCATAAGCCATATAGATTTTTCATATCTGACCTTTTGAACTTATTTGTGGTCAAAGTGTCCTAAAAAAAATTCAAACTATGTAAGTTATAGACTCCTTTTGATGATAAGTCAGCTATACAGAGGTCCCCTTTTGACCTCCTGAACATATTTCTGGCCAAAGAGTCCTTGATCTTGGGCTTTCTATACATACTCATAGACTCCTTCTGATGCTTCATAAGCCATATAGATGTCCATATCTGACCTTTTGAACTTATTTGTGGTCAAAGTGTCCAAAAAAAAATTTAAACTATATAAAGTTATAGACTCCTTTTGATGATAAGTCAGCTATACAGGGGTCCCCTTTTGACCTCCTGAACATATTTCTGGCCAAAGAGTCCTCGATCTTGGGCTTTCTATACATACTCATAGACTCCTTCTGGTGCTTCATAAGATATAGATTTCCATATCTGACCTTTTGAACTTATTTGTGGTCAAAGTGTCCTCAACATTTTTCAAACAATAGAAAGTTATAGACTCCTTTTGATGATAAATCAGCTATACAGAGGTCAACTTTTGACCTCCTAAACATATTTCTGGCCAAACAGTCCTTGATCTTGGGCTTTCTATACATACTCATAGACTCCTTCTGATGCCTCATAAGCCATGTAGATGTCCATATCTGACCTTTTGAACTTATTTGTGGTCAAAGTGTCCTCAAAATTTTTCAAACTATAGAAATTTATAAACTCCTTTTGATGATAAATCAGCTATACAGAGGTCCCCTTTTGACCTCTTGAACATATTTCTGGCCAAAGAGTCCTCGATCTTGGGCTTTCTGTACATACTCATAGACTCCTTCTGTTGCTTCATAAGCCATATAGATGTCCATATCTGACCTTTTGAACTTATTTGTGGTCAAAGTGTCCTAACATTTTTTCAAACTTTAGAAAGTTATAGACTCCTTTTGATGATAAATCAGCTATACAGAGGGCCCCTTCTGACCTACTGAACATATTTCTGTCCAAAGAGTCCTTGATCTTGGGCTTTCTATACATACTCATAGACTCCTTCTGATGCTTCATAAGCCATATAGATTTTTCATATCTGACCTTTTGAACTTATTTGTGGTCAAAGTGTCCTAAAAAAAATTCAAACTATGTAAGTTATAGAATCCTTTTGATGATAAATCAGCTATACAGAGGTCCCATTTTGACCTCCTGAACATATTTCTGGCCAAAGAGTCCTCGATCTTGGGCTTTCTATACATATAGACTCCTTCTGATGCTTCATAAGCCAAATAGATGTCCATATCTGACCTTTTGAACTTATTTGTGGTCAAAGATGTCCTCAAAATATTTCAAACTATAGAAAGTTATAGACTCCTTTTGATGATAAATCAGCTATACAGAGGTCCCCTTTTGACCTCCTGAACATATTTCTGGCCAAAGAGTCCTCGATCTTGGGCTTTCTATACATACTCATAGACTCCTTCTGGTGCTTCATAAGCCATATAGATTTCCATATCTGACCTTTTGAACTTATTTGTGGTCAAAGTGTCCTCAACATTTTTCAAACAATAGAAAGTTATAGACTCCTTTTGATGATAAATCAGCTATACAGAGGTCAACTTTTGACCTCCTAAACATATTTCTGGCCAAACAGTCCTTGATCTTGGGCTTTCTATACATACTCATAGACTCCTTCTGATGCCTCATAAGCCATGTAGATGTCCATATCTGACCTTTTGAACTTATTTGTGGTCAAAGTGTCCTCAAAATGTTTCAAACTATAGAAATTTATAGACTCCTTTTGATGATAAATCAGCTATACAGAGGTCCCCTTTTGACCTCTTGAACATATTTCTGGCCAAAGAGTCCTCGATCTTGGGCTTTCTGTAGATACTCATAGACTCCTTCTGATGCTTCATAAGCCATATAGATGTCCATATCTGACCTTTTTAACTTATTTGTGGTCAAAGTGTCCTAACATTTTTTCAAACTATAGAAAGTTGTAGACTCCTTTTGATGATAAATCAGCTATACAGAGGGCCCCTTCTGACCTACTGAACATATTTCTGTCCAAAGAGTCCTTGATCTTGGGCTTTCTATACATACTCATAGACTCCTTCTGATGCTTCATAAGCCATATAGATTTTTCATATCTGACCTTTTGAACTTATTTGTGGTCAAAGTGTCCTAAAAAAAATTCAAACTATGTAAGTTATAGACTCCTTTTGATGATAAGTCAGCTATACAGAGGTCCCCTTTTGACCTCCTGAACATATTTCTGGCCAAAGAGTCCTTGATCTTGGGCTTTCTATACATACTCATAGACTCCTTCTGATGCTTCATAAGCCATATAGATGTCCATATCTGACCTTTTGAACTTATTTGTGGTCAAAGTGTCCAAAAAAAAATTAAAACTATATAAAGTTATAGACTCCTTTTGATGATAAGTCAGCTATACAGGGGTCCCCTTTTGACCTCCTGAACATATTTCTGGCCAAAGAGTCCTCGATCTTGGGCTTTCTATACATACTCATAGACTCCTTCTGGTGCTTCATAAGATATAGATTTCCATATCTGACCTTTTGAACTTATTTGTGGTCAAAGTGTCCTCAACATTTTTCAAACAATAGAAAGTTATAGACTCCTTTTGATGATAAATCAGCTATACAGAGGTCAACTTTTGACCTCCTAAACATATTTCTGGCCAAACAGTCCTTGATCTTGGGCTTTCTATACATACTCATAGACTCCTTCTGATGCCTCATAAGCCATGTAGATGTCCATATCTGACCTTTTGAACTTATTTGTGGTCAAAGTGTCCTCAAAATTTTTCAAACTATAGAAATTTATAGACTCCTTTTGATGATAAATCAGCTATACAGAGGTCCCCTTTTGACCTCTTGAACATATTTCTGGCCAAAGAGTCCTCGATCTTGGGCTTTCTGTACATACTCATAGACTCCTTCTGTTGCTTCATAAGCCATATAGATGTCCATATCTGACCTTTTGAACTTATTTGTGGTCAAAGTGTCCTAACATTTTTTCAAACTTTAGAAAGTTATAGACTCCTTTTGATGATAAATCAGCTATACATACCCCTTCTGACCTACTGAACATATTTCTGTCCAAAGAGTCCTTGATCTTGGGCTTTCTATACATACTCATAGACTCCTTCTGATGCTTCATAAGCCATATAGATTTTTCATATCTGACCTTTTGAACTTATTTGTGGTCAAAGTGTCCTAAAAAAAATTCAAACTATGTAAGTTATAGAATCCTTTTGATGATAAATCAGCTATACAGAGGTCCCATTTTGACCTCCTGAACATATTTCTGGCCAAAGAGTCCTCGATCTTGGGCTTTCTATACATATAGACTCCTTCTGATGCTTCATAAGCCAAATAGATGTCCATATCTGACCTTTTGAACTTATTTGTGGTCAAAGATGTCCTCAAAATATTTCAAACTATAGAAAGTTATAGACTCCTTTTGATGATAAATCAGCTATACAGAGGTCCCCTTTTGACCTCCTGAACATATTTCTGGCCAAAGAGTCCTCGATCTTGGGCTTTCTATACATACTCATAGACTCCTTCTGGTGCTTCATAAGCCATATAGATTTCCATATCTGACCTTTTGAACTTATTTGTGGTCAAAGTGTCCTCAACATTTTTCAAACAATAGAAAGTTATAGACTCCTTTTGATGATAAATCAGCTATACAGAGGTCAACTTTTGACCTCCTAAACATATTTCTGGCCAAACAGTCCTTGATCTTGGGCTTTCTATACATACTCATAGACTCCTTCTGATGCCTCAGAAGCCATGTAGATGTCCATATCTGACCTTTTGAACTTATTTGTGGTCAAAGTGTCCTCAAAATTTTTCAAACTATAGAAATTTATAGACTCCTTTTGATGATAAATCAGCTATACAGAGGTCCCCTTTTGACCTCTTGAACATATTTCTGGCCAAAGAGTCCTCGATCTTGGGCTTTCTGTAGATACTCATAGACTCCTTCTGATGCTTCATAAGCCATATAGATGTCCATATCTGACCTTTTTAACTTATTTGTGGTCAAAGTGTCCTAACATTTTTTCAAACTATAGAAAGTTGTAGACTCCTTTTGATGATAAATCAGCTATACAGAGGGCCCCTTCTGACCTACTGAACATATTTCTGTCCAAAGAGTCCTTGATCTTGGGCTTTCTATACATACTCATAGACTCCTTCTGATGCTTCATAAGCCATATAGATTTTTCATATCTGACCTTTTGAACTTATTTGTGGTCAAAGTGTCCTAAAAAAAATTCAAACTATGTAAGTTATAGACTCCTTTTGATGATAAGTCAGCTATACAGAGGTCCCCTTTTGACCTCCTGAACATATTTCTGGCCAAAGAGTCCTTGATCTTGGGCTTTCTATACATACTCATAGACTCCTTCTGGTGCTTCATAAGCCATATAGATTTCCATATCTGACATTTTGAACTTATTTGTGGTCAAAGTGTCCTAAAAAAACTTCAAACTATATAAAGTTATAGACTCCTTTTGATGATAAGTCAGCTATACAGGGGTCCCCTTTTGACCTCCTGAACATATTTCTGGCCAAAGAGTCCTCGATCTTGGGCTTTCTATACATACTCATAGACTCCTTCTGATGCTTCATAAGCCATATAGATGTCCATATCTGACCTTTTGAACTTATTTGTGGTCAAAGTGTCCTAACATTTTTTCAAACTATATAAAGTGATAGACTCCTTTTGATGATAAATCAGCTATACAGAGGTCCCCTTTTGACCTCCAGAACATATTTCTGGCCAAAGAGTCCTCGATCTTGGGCTTTCTATACATACTCATAGACTCCTTCTGATGCTTCATAAGCCATATAGATGTCCATATCTGACCTTTTGAACTTATTTGTGGTCAAAGTGTCCTCAAAAGTTTTCAAACTATAGAAAGTTATAGACTCCTTTTGATGATAAATCAGCTATACAGAGGTCCCCTTTTGACCTCCAGAACATATTTCTGGCCAAAGAGTCCTCGATCTTGGGCTTTCTATACATACTCATAGACTCCTTCTGATGCTTCATAAGCCATATAGATTTCCATATCTGACCTTTTGAACTTATTTGTGGTCAAAGATGTCCTCAAAATTTTTCAAACTATAGAAAGTTATAGACTCCTTCTGATGATAAATCAGCTATACAGAGGTCCCTTTTTGACCTCCTGAACATGTTTCTGGCCAAAGAGTCCTCGATCTTGGGCTTCCTATACATACTCATAGATTCCTTCTGATGCTTCATAAGCCATATAGATGTCCATATCTGACCTTTTGAACTTATTTTTGGTCAAAGTGTCCTAACATTTTTTCAAACTATAGAAAGTTATAGACTCCTTTTGATGATAAATCAGCTATACAGAGGGCCCCTTCTGACCTACTGAACATATTTCTGGCCAAAGAGTCCTTGATCTTGGGCTTTCTATACATACTCATAGACTCCTTCTGGTGCTTCATAAGCCATATAGATGTCCATATCTGACCTTTTGAACTTATTTGTGGTCAAAGTGTCCTCAAAAGTTTTCAAACTATAGAAAGTTAAAGACTCCTTTTGATGATAAATCAGCTATACAGAGATCCCCTTTTGACCTCCAGAACATATTTCTGGCCAAAAGAGTCCTCGATCTTGGGCTTTCTATACATACTCACTCCTTCTGATGCTTCATAAGCCATATAGATTTCCATATCTGACCTTTTGAACTTATTTGTGGTCAAAGTGTCCTAAAAAAATTTCAAACTATGTAAGTTATAGAATCCTTTTGATGATAAATCAGCTATAGAGAGGTCCCATTTTGACCTCCTGAACATATTTCTGGCCAAAGAGTCCTCGACCTTGGGCTTTCTATACATACTCATAGACTCCTTCTGATGCTCTATAAGCCAAATAGATGTCCATATCTGACCTTTTGAACTTATTTGTGGTCAAAGATGTCCTCAAAATTTATCAAACTATAGAAAGTTATAGACTCCTTTTGATGATAAATCAGCTATACAGAGGTCCCCTTTTGACCTCCTGAACATATTTCTGGCCAAATTGTCCTCGATCTTGGGCTTTCTATACATACTCATAGACTCCTTCTGATGCTTCATAAGCCATATAGATGTCCATATCTGACCTTTTTAACTTATTTGTGGTCAAAGTGTCCTAACATTTTTTCAAACTATAGAAAGTTATAGACTCCTTTTGATGATAAATCAGCTATACAGAGGGCCCCTTCTGACCTACTGAACATATTTCTGTCCAAAGAGTCCTTGATCTTGGGCTTTCTATACATACTCATAGACTCCTTCTGATGCTTCATAAGCCAAATAGATGTCCATATCTGACCTTTTGAACTTATTTGTGGTCAAAGATGTCCTCAAAATTTTTCAAACTATAGAAAGTTATAGACTCCTTTTGATGATAAATCAGCTATACAGAGGTCCCCTTTTGACCTCCTGAACATATTTCTGGCCAAAGAGTCCTCGATCTTGGGCTTTCTATACATACTCATAGACTCCTTCTGATGCTTCATAAGCCATGTAGATGTCCATATCTGACCTTTTGAACTTATTTGTGGTCAAAGTGTCCTCAACATTTTTCAAACTATAGAAAGTTATAGACTCCTTTTGATGATAAATCAGCTATACAGAGGTCCCATTTTGACCTCCAGAACATATTTCTGGCCAAAGAGTCCTTGATCTTGGGCTTTCTATACATACTCATAGACTCCTTCTGATGCTTCATAAGTCATATAGATGTCCATATCTGACCTTTTGAACTTATTTTTGGTCAAAGTGTCCTAACATTTTTTCAAACTATATAAAGTGATAGACTCCTTTTGATGATAAATCAGCTATACAGAGGTCCCCTTTTGACCTACTGAACATATTTCTGGCCAAAGAGTCTTCGATCTTGCGTTTTCTATACATACTCATAGACTCCTTCTGATGCTTCATAAGCCATATAGATGTCCATATCTGACCTTTTGAACTTATTTGTGGTCAAAGTGTCCTCAAAATTTTTTCAAACTATATAAAGTTATAGTCTCCTTTTGATGATATATCAGCTATACAGAGGGCCCCTTTTGACCTATACTGAACATATTTCTGGCCAAAGAGTCCTAAAAGATTAACACTAACATTCAGACTGATATCTTCGGATGTTATCTCATCCTGACAAAAGTCCATATTTGACCTACCGAATTTTTTTCTGACCAAGGAGTGAGTACTCGAAACTTGACCTTTTCATATATACTTGTTGACTCTTTCTGATGTTACGTCAGACATACAGAATTCCATATTTGACCCAAGGAACATATTTCTTGCCAAAGAGTCCTCGATCTTGGGCTTTCTATACATACTCATAGACTCCTTCTGATGCTTCATAAGCCATATAGATGTCCATATCTATCCTTTTGAACTTATTTCTGGTCAAAGTGTCCTCAAAATTTTTCAAACTATATAATGTTATAGACTCCTTCTGATAAAAAAGAGTCCTCAATCTTGAACTTTGCATTCTCACTCCTAGACTCCTTCTGATGGTTCATAAGCCACATATAGAATTCCATATTTGACCTACTGAACTTATTTCTGGTCAAATGGTCCTCAAAGGGTTTCTTATTATGTTAATTCAGCCATACAGAGGTTCTTATTTGAACTACTGAACACATTTTTGGCCAAAGAGTCTTTGAACATTAACTTTCTCTGCTTATTGACTTCTCTTAATAATACATTAGCCATACAAAAGTCCATATTTGACCTACTAATATATTTCTGGTCAAAGAGTCCCTGATCTTGACCTTTCTGTACATGCTCATTGACAGCTTCTGATGTTTCATCAGCCTGAAAGATGTCCATACTTGACCCATTGAATATATTTCTGACCATAGAGTCCTCGATCTTGAACTTTCTAAACATACTTGTAGACTTGTTAATTAATTATCTGCTATCCAATGTATTTGAACAGTAGTTCAAATTTTATATTTTGAACATATTTCTAGACATGAGACATGAGACTAATTGCTTTTACAATCCTTCTGATGTCATCAGCCATACAGTATAGTTCAAATTTGACCTATTGAACATTTCTATAACCAAAGTGTCCTCGATCTTGATCGTTCTATACATAATCATAGGCTTGTTCTGATGTTTCATCATTGAGACAGAAGTCAGTTATTGACCTACTGAACATATTTCTGGCAAAAGAATCATCAAAGTTTAACTTACTGTTCCTTCTCCTAGACTATTTTTGATTTTACATCCACCATACAGGAGTCCATATTTGACCAAGAGAACATATTTCTGGCCAAAAGAGTCGTCAAAAGGTATGTTTATATGCATTCTCATCGACTTCTTTTGATGTTAAATCAACCATATTGTTAGTCCAAATTTGACCCATTGAACATATATCTGGCCAAAGAGACCTAGAACTTTAATTATCTATACATAATTACTATCTCCTTCTGATTTTTCATCACCCAGGCTATTATCCATATTTGACAATTGAACATATTTCTGGCTGGAAGAGTCCTTGATCTTTCTATACGTACTCATAGACGCTTTCAGATAGTACTTCAGCCAAAAAATGATCCATAATTGACTACTAAACTCATTTCTGAGCGATGGGTTTATAATCTTGATTTCTCTATACATTGACTCCTTCTGATGTTACAATAGCAAAACATTATTGTATTGTATTGTATCAATATGACCTATTAAACCTATTTCTGACCAATGAGTCTATGAACATTTTTCAATACATACTCAATGACTCCTGATTTTACAACAGCAATATAGTATTTCAAAATTTGATCAATTGAACATATTTCTGGCCAAAGAGACCTTGATCTTATTCTTTCTATACATACTCCTTCTGATGTTTCATCAGCCAGATAATTGTCCACAATCGACCTACTGAACATTTTTCTGCCCGAAGAGTCTATGAACTTGAACTTTCTATACATAATCATTTACTTCTGATGTTTCTTCAGCCATACAGTAGTCCAGATTTGACATGTTGAACATATTTCTGACCAAAGAGATTTTGATCTTGAACTTTCTATTCATAATTATAGACTCTTTAAGAAAGTTACATCAGACAGACAATTGTCCATATTAATTATTAAACATATTTCTGACCAACAAGTCCATGAACTTGAACATTCTGTACATGCTAATTGACTCCTTTTAGTGTTTCATCAGCCAGACATTAGTCCATAATTGACCTACTGAACATATTGCTGCCCGAAGAGTCTTGAACTTGAACTTTCTATATAGGCTCATTGACTCCTTCTGATGTTTCACAAGCAGACAATAGTCCATAATTGACCCTCTGAACATATTTATAGTAAAAGAGTCCTCTGTCTTGAACTTTCTATAGATTCTCAGTGACTCCATATAGATAATTGACCCACTGAACATATTTCTACCTGAAGAGTCTTTGAACTTGAACTTTCTATTCATAATCTTCTTCCTCAATCTTCATTGACTTCTGATTCATCAGCCAGACAGCAGTCCATATTTGACCCACTAAACATATTTCTGGCAAAAGAGTCCTCGATCTTGAACCTTTTAAACATACTCATAGACTCTTTCTGGTGTTTCATCAGCCATGCAGTAGTTCTGTTTTGACATAATGAACATATTTCTGACCGAAGAGTCCTCGATCTTGAACTTTCTATTCACACTTATAGACTCTTTCAGATAGTACATCGGCCAGACAATTGTAGATATTGACTATTGAAGTAAAAGAGTTCTCGATCTTGAACTTTCTATACATTCTCAGTGATGCCTTATTTTGTTTCTTTAGCCATACAGAAGTCCAGATTTGACATGTTGAACATATTTCTGACTTGAAAATTTTGTACATGCTAATTGACTCCTTTTAGTGTTTCATCAGCCAGACAGTAGTCAATAATGGACCTACTGAAAATATTTCTGGTAAAAGAGTCCTCGATTTTGAACTTTCTATACATTCTCAGTGACGCCTTATTTTGTTTCTTTAGCCATAAGGTAGTTCAGATTTAACATGTTGAACATATTTCTGACTGAAGAGTCCTTGATCTTGAACTTTCTATTCACACTTATAGACTCGTTCAGATAGTACATCGGCCAGACAACTGTCCATAATGATTTTTATTTATTTTTTTGGCCAACGAGTCTATGTACTTGAACTTTCTATACATGCTCATTGACTCCTTTTAGTGCTTCATCAGCCAGAGAGTACTCCATAATTTACCTACTGAACATATTTCTAGTAAAAGAGTCCTCGATCTTGAACATTCTATACATGCTCATTGACTCCTTATGCTGTTTCTTTCTACACATAGTCGTTTACTCCATCTGATGTTACATCAGCCATAAAGAAGTCCATAATTGACCCAAGGGACATATTTGTGGCCAATCTTGAACTTTCTATACATACTCATAGTCTCCTTCTGATTCTTCATAAGCCATATTTATGTCCATATTTATGACTTATTATTATTTCTGGTCAAAGGTTCCTCAAAAGTTTTTAAACTATGTAAAATTATAGACTCCATCTGATGATAAATCAGACCAAAAGAGGTCAAATTTAGACTCTTGAGTCAATATGTATAGAGAGTTAATGTTCAATGATTCTTTGGCCAAAAATATATTCAGAGGGTCACATACCTGTTAAAGTGATGTATCATCAGAAGAAGTCTATGAGTATTTAGTAAGTTAACTTGTGAGGACCTTTTTGCCAAAAATATTTTCAATTCGCCAGATATGGACATCTATATAGCTAATGAAGAATCAGAAAGAGTCAATGAGTATATATAGAATGGTCAAGTTGAGACTCTTTGACCAGAAAAAATTTCAGTATGTCAAATATGGACTTTTGTCATGATGATATAACATCCGAAGATATCAATCTGAATGTATAGTGTTAATCTTTAAGGACTCTTTGGCCAGTAATATTTTCGGACATCAGAAGGAGTCTATAGATTATGACAGACAAAATCCTTTTGAGAACTCTTTGGTCAAATTTTTTTTTCAATCGGTCAAATATGGACTACTGCCTGCCTGGTTTGGCATTGCAAGAAGTCAGTCTATATTGTATAGTGAGTTAATGTTCACGGACTCTGGCCAGAAATATTTTCAGTAGGTCAAAAATAGACTACTGGCTGGTTAATATAACATCACAACAAGTCAATCTGTAGTCAAAAGTCAAAAGTTCAAGCAAGATAATGTTCAAGAACTCTTTGGCCAGAAATATGTTCAAAAGGTCAAAAGGTGACCTTTGTATAGCTGATTTATCATCAGAAAGAGTCTATAACTTTATATAGTTTAAAAACTTTTGATGACCAGAAATAAGTTCAAAAGGTCAGATATGGATATCTATATGGCTTATGTAACATTAGAAGGAGTCTATGAGTATGTATAGAAAGGTCAAGATCGAGAACTCTATGGCCATAAATATATTCCTTGGGTCAAATATGGACTTCTGTATGGCCGATTTAACATCAGAAAGAGTCTATGAGTTTCTAAGAGTAAAAAACATTTTGAGGATTCTTTGGCCAAAAACATGTTAAATCAGTCAAATATGGCTACAGTCTGGCTGACATAACATCACGAGAAGTCTTTATGGTAGGAGAAATATAAATAGTAAGGTAAATGTTCAAGGTCTCTGGCCAGAAATATGTTCAGAAGGTCAAATATGGACTTCTGTATGGCTGATTTAACATCAGAAGGAGTCTATACATTTATGATAGACAAAATCCTTTAGAGAACTCTTTGGTCAATTTTTTTTTTCAATCAGTCAAATATGGACTACTGTCTGCCTGATTTTACATTATGAGAAGTCAGTCTATATGTATAGTGAGTTGATGTTCACGGACTCTGGCCAGAAATATGTTCAGTAGGTCAAAAATAGACTACTGGCTGGTTAATATAACATCACAAGAAGTCAATCTGTAGTATAGCAAGATAATGTTCAAGAACTCTTTGGCCAGAAATATGTTCAGAAGGTCAAAAGGTGACCTTGGTATAGCTGATTTATTATCAGAAGGAGTCTATAACTTTATATAGTTTGAAAAATTTTGAGGACACTTTGAACAGAAATAAGTTCAAAAGGTCAGATATAGACATCTATATGGCTTATGAAGCATCAGAAGGAGTCTATGAGTATGTATAGAAAGCCCAAGATCGAGGACTCTTTGGCAAGAAATATGTTCCTTGGGTCAAATATGGAATTCTGTATGTCTGACGTAACATCAGAAAGAGTCAACAATATGGAAAGGTCAAGTTTCGAGTACTCACTCCTTGGCCAGAAAAAAATTCAGTATGTCAAATATGGACTTTTGTCAGGATGATATAACATCCGAAGATAAAAGTCTGAATGTATAGTGTTAATCATTTAGGACTCTTTGGCCAGAAATATGTACAGGAGGTCAAAAGGGGACCTCTGTATAGCTGATTTATCATCAAAAGAAGTCTAAAACTTTCTATTGTTTGAAAAAATGTTAGGACACTTTGACCACAAATAAGTTCAAAAGGTCAGATATGGACATCTATATGGCTTATGAAGCATCAGAAGGAGTCTATGAGTATGTATAGAAATCCCAAGATCGAGGACTCTTTGGCCAGAAACATGTTCAGGAGGTCAAAAGGGGACCTCTGTATAGCTGACTTATCATCAAAAGGAGTCTATAACTTTATATAGTTTGAATTTTTTTTAGGACACTTTGACCACAAATAAGTTCAAAAGGTCATATATGGACATCTATATGGCTTATGAGGCATCAGAAGGAGTCTATGAGTATGTATAGAAAGTATAAGATCGAGGACTCTTTGGCCAGAAATATGTACAGGAGGTCAAAAGGGGACCTCTGTATAGCTGATTTATCATCAAAAGGAGTCTATAACTTTCTATAGTTTGAATTTTTTTAGGACACTTTGACCACAAATAAGTTCAAAAGGTCAGATATGGACATCTATATGGCTTATGAAGCACCAGAAGGAGTCTATGAGTATGTATAGAAAGCCCAAGATCAAGGACTCTTTGGCCAGAAATATGTACAGGAGGTCAAAAGGGGACCTCTGTATAGCTGATTTATCATCAAAAGGAGTCTATAACTTTCTATTGTTTGAAATATTTTTTTTTGGACACTTTGACCACAAATAAGTTCAAAAGGTCAGATATGGACATCTATATGGCTTATGAAGCATCAGAAGGAATCTATGAGTATGTATAGAAAGCCCAAGATTGAGGAATCTTTGGCCAGAAACATGTTCAGTAGATCAAAAGGGTGTATAGCTGACTTATCATCAAAAGAACTCTATAACTTTATATAGTTTGAAAAAATGTTAGGACACTTTGACCACAAATAAGTTCAAAAGGTCAGATATGGACATCTATATGGCTTATGAAGCATCAGAAGGAATCTATGAGTATGTATAGAAAGCATAAGATCAAGGACTCTTTGGCCAGAAACATGTTCAGGAGGTCAAAAGGGGACCTCTGCTATTATAGCTGACTTATCATCAAAAGGAGTCTATAACTTTATATAGTTTGAATTTTTTTTAGGACACTTTGACCACAAACAAGTTCAAAAGGTCAGATATGGACATCTATATGGCTTATGAGGCATCAGAAGGAGTCTATGAGTATGTATAGAAAGCACAAGATCGAGGACTCTTTGGCCAGAAATATGTTCTGGAGGTCAAAAGGGGCCCTCTGTATAGCTGATTTATCATCAAAAGGAGTCTATAACTTTATATAGTTTAAAAACTTTTGATGACCAGAAATAAGTTCAAAAGGTCAGATATGGACATCTATATGGCTTATGAAGCATCAGAAGGAGTCTATGAGTATGTATAGAAAGCCCCAAGATCAAGGACTCTTTGGCCAAAAATATGTTCAGTAGGTCAAAAGGGGACCTCTGTATAGCTGATTTATCATCAAAAGGAGTCTATAACTTTATATAGTTTGAATTTTTTTTAGGAAACTTTGACCACAAATAAATTCAAAAGGTCAGATATGGACATCTATATGGCTTATGAAGCACCAGAAGGAGTCTATGAGTATGTATAGAAAGCATAAGATCGAGGACTCTTTGGCCAGAAATATGTTCAGTAGGTCAAAAGGGGACCTCTGTATAGCTGATTTATCATCAAAAGGAGTCTATAACTTTATATAGTTTGAATTTTTTTTAGGACACTTTGACCACAAATAAGTTCAAAAGGTCAGATATGGACATCTATATGGCTTATGAGGCATCAGAAGGAGTCTATGAGTATGTATAGAAAGCACAAGATCGAGGACTCTTTGGCCAGAAATATGTTCTGAAGGTCAAAAGGGGCCCTCTGTATAGCTGATTTATCATCAAAAGGAGTCTATAACTTTATATAGTTTAAAAACTTTTGATGACCAGAAATAAGTTCAAAAGGTCAGATATGGACATCTATATGGCTTATGAAGCATCAGAAGGAGTCTATGAGTATGTATAGAAAGCCCAAGATCGAGGACTCTTTGGCAAGAAATATGTTCCTTGGGTCAAATATGGAATTTTGTATGTCTGACGTAACATCAGAAAGAGTCAACAAGTCTGTATGGAAAGGTCAAGTTTCGAGTACTCCTTGGCCAGAAGAAAATTCAGTATGTCAAATATGGACTTTTGTCAGGAAGATATAACATCCGAAGATATCAATCTGAATGTATAGTGTTAATCATTTAGGACTCTTTGGCCAGAAATATGTTCAGTAGGTCAAAAGGGGACCTCTGAATAGCTGATTTATCATCAGAAAGAGTCTATAACTTTATATAGTTTAAAAACTTTTGATGACCAGAAATAAGTTCAAAAGGTCAGATATGGATATCTATATGGCTTATGTAACATTAGAAGGAGTCTATGAGTATGTATAGAAAGGTCAAGATCGAGAACTCTATGGCCAAAAATATATTCCTTGGGTCAAATATGGACCTCTGTATGGCTGATTTAACATCAGAAGGAGTCTATGAGTTTCTAAGAGTAAAAAACATTTTGAGGATTCTTTGGCCAAAAACATGTTAAATCAGTCAAATATGGCTACAGTCTGGCTGACATAACATCACGAGAAGTCTTTATGGTAGGAGAAATATAAATAGTAAGGTAAATGTTCAAGGTCTCTGGCCAGAAATATGTTCAGAAGGTCAAATATGGACTTCTGTATGGCTGATTTAACATCAGAAGGAGTTTATACATTTAGACAAAATCCTTTTGAGAACTCTTTGGTCAATTTTTTTTTCAATCAGTCAAATATGGACTACTGTCTGCCTGATTTTACATTACGAGAAGTCAGTCTATATGTATAGTGAGTTGATGTTCACGGACTCTGGCCATAAATATGTACAGTAGGTCAAAAATAGACCACTGGCTGGTTAATATAACATCACAAGAAGTCAATCTGTAGTATAGCAAGACAATGTTCAAGAACTCTTTGGCCTGAAATATGTTCAGAAGGTCAAAAGGTGACCTTTGTATAGCTGATTTATTATCAGAAGGAGTCTATAACTTTATATAGCTTAAGTATTATATATTAGAAATATGTTCCTTGGGTCACATATGGACTGATGGACATGGCTGACGTAACATCAGAAGGAGTCAACAAGTATGTATAGAAAGTTCAAGTTTGAGTACTCTTTGGCCCGAATTATGTTTAGTAGGTAAAAAAAGTGACCTCTGTATGGCTGATTTAACATCAGAATTAGTCTATAAGATTATATAGCTTAAGTATTATATATTATATAAGATTATATATATTTAAAACCTTTTAAGGACCCATTGACCAGAAATAAGTTTAACAGGTCAGATATGGACTTTTAAATGGCTTATGAAGCATCAGAAGATGTCTAGAGTATGTACAGAAAGATCAAGATCGAGTACTCTTTTTCCCAGTAGTTGAAATATGGCTGATTTAACATCAGAAGGAGTCTATAAATTTATAAGAGTAAAAAAAAAAACATTTCGAGGCCTCTTTGGCCAAAAATGTGTTCAATCGGTCAGATATCGACTACTCCTTGCCTGAGTTAACATCACGAGAAGTCAATATGTACGTATAGTAAGTTAAGTTTCATGGTCTCTTGGCTAAAATATGTTTAGTAGGTCAAAAATGTACTTTTTATGGGTGATGTAACATCAGAAGGAGTCTATAAGTTTGTTTAAAAACCTTTGAGGACCCTTTGACCAGAAATAAGTTCAATAGGTCAAATATGCACCTCTATATGGCTGATTTAACATCAGAAGGAGTCTATAAGTTTATAATATACACAAAATACCTTTTGAGGACTCTTTTGCCATGTTCAATCAGTCAAATATGGACTACTGTCTGGCTTACTAAACATACAAGACTGACTTCTTGTGATGTTATATAAGACAAGAGGGACCTCTGTAAGCCTGATTTGACACATGACATATGTGCATTGGCATTGCACAATAACTAACTTATTCATTTATTCTTTTAAGGGAAATTATTGCATTTACCTCTTGCATTACAATGCATAGAATAAACTACTTCATACCTCATGTGCAATGAAAACTTAACATGAGTGTTGCATTGCACAAACAATCTAAGAATTAGCGTTGAATAATAATGTATTATTATTATATCTAACTATATCAGTTAGATATTTTATGCAGTGGAATGTAGATAGTTGAGATAGTTATTGTATGTTTGTGATGCACTCATAGCTTATATGTTATTCTTCAATGCACAAAGTTTGATCTTGTGTGAAATGCAATGCAATAGCACATATTGTATTTCCTCAAAGCAAAACGCAAAGTAGTTTGGGAATGAGTTACTTCTGGTGTGTAATGCAATGCAAGAAGTGCATAGCCTATATGTTATTCTTCAATGCACAACGTTAGATCGTTAGTGCAATGCAATGCAACAGCACACATGTTATCTCTTTAATGAACATGGGAATGGTTAAGTTCTAGTGTGCAATGCAATGCAAAAAGTGTATAACCTATATGTTATTCTTCAGTGCACAACGTTAGATCGTTTGTGCAATGCAATGCAACAACACATATGTTATCTCTTTAATGAACATGGGAATGGTTAAGTTCTAGTGTGCAATGCAATGCAAAAAGTGTATAACCTATATGTTATTCTTCAGTGCACAACGTTAGATCGTTAGTGCAATGCAATGCAACAACACACATACCATCTCTTTAATGAACATGGGAATGGTTAAGTTCTAAGTGTGCAATGCAATGCAATGCAAAAAGTGCATAACCTATATGTTATTCTTCAGTGCACAACGTTAGATCGTTTGTGCAATGCAATGCAACAACACATATGTTATCTCTTTAATGAACATGGGAATGGTTAAGTTCTAGTGTGCAATGCAATGCAAAAAGTGTATAACCTATATGTTATTCTTCAGTGCACAACGTTACATCGCTAGTGCAATGCAATGCAACAACACACATATCGTCTCTTTAAAGAACATGGGAATGATTTATTTCTGGTGTGCAATGCAATGCGAAAAGTGCATAACCTATATGTTATTCTTCAGAGCACAACGTTAGATCGTTTGTGCAATGCAATGCAATGCAACAACAAACATTATCTCTTTAATGAACATGGGAATGATTTAGTTCTGATGTGCAATGCAATGCAATGCAAAAAGTGCATAACCTATATGTTTTTCTTCAGTGCACAACGTTAGATCGTTTGTGCAATAAAATGCAATGCAATGCAATTGCAACAACACACGTTATCTCTTTAATGAACATGGGAATGATTTAGTAGTCTGGTATGCAATGCAATGCAATGCGAAAAGTGCATAACCTATATGTTATTCTTCAGTGCACAACGTTAGATCGTTAGTGCAATGCAATGCAACAACACACATACCATCTCTTTAATGAACATGGGAATGGATAAGTTCTAGTGTGCAATGCAATGCAAAAAGTGCATAACCTATATGTTATTCTTCAGTGCACAAAGTTAGATCGTTAGTGCAATGCAATGCAATGCAGTACAAGGCATTGCAAATCAATGCAATGCAACAACACACGTTATGTCTTTAATCAACATGGGAATGAGGTAGTTCTGGTGTGCAATGCAATGAAATGCAAAAAGTGCATAACCTATATGTTATTCTTGAGTGCACAACGTTACATCGCTAGTGCAATGCAATGCAATGCACCAACAAACGTTATCTCTTTAATGAACGGGAATGGTTAAGTTCTAGTGTGCAATGCAATGCAAAAAGTGTATAACCTATATGTTATTCTTCAGTGCACAACGTTAGATCGTTAGTGCAATGCAATGCAACAACACACATATCATCTCTTTTAAGAACATGGGAATGATTTATTTCTGGTGTGCAATGCAATGCGAAAAGTGCATAACCTATATGTTATTCTTCAGAGCACAACGTTAGATCGTTTGTGCAATGCAATGCAATGCAATGCAATGCAACAACAAACATTATCTCTTTAATGAACATGGGAATGATTTAGTTCTGATGTGCAATGCAATGCAATGCAAAAAGTGCATAACCTATATGTTTTTCTTCAATGCACAACGTTAGATCGTTTGTGCAATAAAATGCAATGCAATTGCAACAACACACGTTATCTCTTTAATGAACATGGGAATGATTTAGTAGTCTGGTATGCAATGCAATGCAATGCAATGCAATGCAATGCGAAAAGTGCATAACCTATATGTTATTCTTCAGAGCACAACGTTAGATCCTTTGTGCAATGCAATGCAATGCAATGCAACAACACACGTTATGTCTTTAATCAACATGGGAATGAGGTAGTTCTGGTGTGCAATGCAATGAAATGCAAAAAGTGCATAACCTATATGTTATTCTTCAGTGCACAACGTTACATCGCTAGTGCAATGCAATGCAACAACACACATATCATCTCTTTAAAGAACATGGGAATTATTTATTTCTGGTGTGCAATGCAATGCGAAAAGTGCATAACCTATATGTTATTCTTCAGAGCACAACGTTAGATCGTTTGTGCAATGCAATGCAATGCAACAACAAACATTATCTCTTTAATGAACATGGGAATGATTTAGTTCTGATGTGCAATGCAATGCAATGCAAAAAGTGCATAACCTATATGTTTTTCTTCAGTGCACAACGTTAGATCGTTTGTGCAATAAAATGCAATGCAATGCAATTGCAACAACACACGTTATCTCTTTAATGAACATGGGAATGATTTAGTAGTCTGGTATGCAATGCAATGCAATGCGAAAAGTGCATAACCTATATGTTATTCTTCAGTGCACAACGTTAGATCGTTAGTGCAATGCAATGCAACAACACACCTACCATCTCTTTAATGAACATGGGAATGGTTAAGTTCTAGTGTGCAATGCAATGCAAAAAGTGCATAACCTATATGTTATTCTTCAGTGCACAAAGTTAGATCGTTAGTGCAATGCAATGCAATGCAGTACAAGGCATTGCAAATCAATGCAATGCAACAACACACGTTATGTCTTTAATCAACATGGGAATGAGGTAGTTCTGGTGTGCAATGCAATGAAATGCAAAAAGTGCATAACCTATATGTTATTCTTGAGTGCACAACGTTACATCGCTAGTGCAATGCAATGCAATGCACCAACAAACGTTATCTCTTTAATGAACATGGGAATGGTTAAGTTCTAGTGTGCAATGCAATGCAAAAAGTGTATAACCTATATGTTATTCTTCAGTGCACAACGTTAGATCGTTTGTGCAATGCAATGCAACAACACATATGTTATCTCTTTAATGAACATGGGAATGGTTAAGTTCTAGTGTGCAATGCAATGCAAAAAGTGTATAACCTATATGTTATTCTTCAGTGCACAACGTTAGATCGTTAGTGCAATGCAATGCAACAACACACATATCATCTCTTTTAAGAACATGGGAATGATTTATTTCTGGTGTGCAATGCAATGCGAAAAGTGCATAACCTATATGTTATTCTTCAGAGCACAACGTTAGATCGTTTGTGCAATGCAATGCAATGCAATGCAACAACAAACATTATCTCTTTAATGAACATGGGAATGATTTAGTAGTCTGGTATGCAATGCAATGCAATGCAATGCGAAAAGTGCATAACCTATATGTTATTCTTCAGTGCACAACGTTAGATCGTTAGTGCAATGCAATGCAACAACACACATACCATCTCTTTAATGAACATGGGAATGGTTAAGTTCTAGTGTGCAATGCAATGCAAAAAGTGCATAACATATATGTTATTCTTCAGTGCACAGTTAGATCGTTAGTGCAATGCAATGCAATGCAATGCAATGCAATGCAATGCAATGCAGTACAAGGCATTGCAAATCAATGCAATGCAATGCAATGCAACAACACACGTTATGTCTTTAATCAACATGGGAATGAGGTAGTTCTGGTGTGCAATTCAATGAAATGCAAAAAGTGCATAACCTATATGTTATTCTTGAGTGCACAACGTTACATCGCTAGTGCAATGCAATGCAATGCAATGCACCAACAAACGTTATCTCTTTAATGAACATGGGAATGATTTAGGTCTGGTGTGCAATGAAATGCAAAAAGTGCATAACCTATATGTTATTCTTTCGTGCACAAAGTTAGATCGTTAGTGCAATGCAATGCAAAGCAATGCAAAGCAATGCAATGCAATGCAATGCAATGCAATGCAATGCAATGCAACAACACACATATCATCTCTATAATGAACTTGGGAATGATTTTGTTCTGGTGTGCAGTGCAATGCGAAAAGAGCATAACCTATATGTTATTCTTCAGTGCACAACGTTAGATCGTTAGTGCAATGCAATGCAATGCAGTGCAAAGCAATGCAATGCAATGCAATGCAATGCAATGCAATGCAATGCAAAGCAATGCAAAGCAATGCAAAGCAATGCAAAGCAATGCAAAGCAATGCAATGCAATGCAATGCAATGCAATGCAATGCAATGCAATGCAAAAACAAACGTTATGTCTTTAATGAACATGGGAATGATTTAGTTCTGGTGTGCAATGCAATGCAATACGTGCATAACCTATATGTTATTCTTCAGTGCACAACGTTAGATCGTTAGTGCAATGCAATGCAATGCAATGCAATGCAGTGCAAAGCAATGCAAATAAATGCAATGCAATGCAATGCAATGCAATGCAATGCAACAACACACGTTATGTTTTTAATCAACATGGGAATGAGGTAGTTCTGGTGTGCAATGCAATGCAAAAAGTGCATAACATATGTTATTCTTCAGTGCACAACGTTAGATCGTTAGTGCAATGCAAAGCAATGCAGAGCAATGCAGAGCAATGCAGAGCAATGCAAAGCAATGCAGAGCAATATAGTGCAATACAATGCAATGAAAAACACTCGTTATGTCTTTAATCAACATGGGAATGAGGTAGTTCTGGTGTGCAATGCAATGCGAAAAGTGCATAACCTATATGTTATTCTTCAGTGCACAACGTTAGATTGTTAGTGCAATGCAATGCAATGCAGTGCAAAGCAATGCAAATAAATGCAATGCAATGCAATACAACAACACACGTTATGTTTTTAATCAACATGGGAATGAGGTAGTTCTGGTGTGCAATGCAATGCAAAAAGTGCATAACATATGTTATTCTTCAGTGCACAACGTTAGATCGTTAGTGCAATGCAATGCAGTGCAAAGCAATGCAAAGCAGTGCAATTCAATGTAATGCAATGCAATACATTGCATTGCAATACATAGCAATGCAATGCAATGCAATACAATGCAATACAGCAACACACGTTATGTCTTTAATTTACATGGGAATGATTTAGTTCTGGTGTGCAATGCAATGCAATACGTGCACAACGTTAGATCGTTAGTGCAAAGCAATGCAAAGCAATGCAAAGCAATGCAAAGCAATGCAAAGCAATGCAATGCAATACAATGCAATGCAACAACACACGTTATGTCTTTAATGAACATTGGAATGATTTAGTTCTGGTATGCAATGCAATGCAATGCAAAAAGTGCATGACCTATATGTTATTCTTCAGTGCACAACGTTAGATCGTTAGTGCAATGCAATGCAATGCAGTGCAAAGCAATGCAGTGCAAAGCAATGCAAATCAATGCAATGCAATACAATGCAATGCAACAACACGTGTTATCTCTTTTATGAACATGGGAATGATTTAGTTCTGGTGTGCAATGCAATGCAGTGCAAAAAGTGCATACCTATATGTTATTCTTCAGTGCACAACGTTAGATCGTTAGTGCAATGCAATGTAATGCAACAACAAACGTTATGTCTTTAATCAACATGGGAATGAGGTAGTTCAGTTGTACAATGCAATGCAAAAAGTGCATAACCTGTATGTTATTCTTCAGTGCACAACGTTAGATCGTTAGTGCAATGCAATGCAATGCATCAACACACATATCAACACACATATCATCTCTATAATGAACATGGGAATGATTTAGTTCTGGTGTGCAATGCAAAGCGAAATATGCATAACCTATAAGTTTTTCTTCAGTGCACAACGTTAGATCGTTTGTGCAATGCAATTGCAACAACACATATGTTATCTCTTTAATGAACATGGGAATGAGTTAGTTCTGGTGTGCAATGCAATGCAATGCAAGAAGTGCATTGCCTTTGTTATTCTTCAATGCACAACGTCAGATCGTGTGTGCAATGCAATGCAATGCAACAACACACGTTATCTTTGTAATGAACATGGGATCGAGTAGTTCTGTTGTGCAATGCAATGCAAGTAGTGCACAGACTATATGTTATTCTTCAATGCACAACGTTAGACAGTTTGTGCAAAGCAACAACACATATGTTATCTCTCTAATGAACATGGCATTGAGTTAGTTTTGGTGTGCAATGCAATGCAATGCACGAAGTGCATAACCTATGTTTCTTTAATGATGCTCAACGTTAGATCGTTTGTGCAAAGCACATAATGTTATAAGAATGAGCTATAGATAGGTACGCTTTTGACCTGCTGAACATATTTCTGGCCAAAGAGTCCTTAAAGATGTTCTATCATCCTGACAAAGGTCCAAATCTGAAACTGAATTTTTTTCTGTCCAAGGAGTACTCGAAACTTGACCTTACCATTTATACTCGTTGACTTTTTCTGATGTTACGTCAGCCATAAAGAAGTCCATATTTGACCCAAGGAACATATTTTTGGCCAAAGAGTCCTCGATCTTGGGCTTTCTATTCATATAGTCCAACTCCTTCTGATGCGTCATAAGCCATATAGATGTCCATATCTGACCTTTTGAAATTATTTCTGGTCAAAGTGTCCTCAAAATTTTTCAAACTATATAAAGTTATAGTCTCCTTCTGATGATAAATCAGCTATACAGAGGTCCCCTTTTGACCTACTGAAAATATTTCTGGCCAAAGAGTCCTAAAAGATTAACACTATACATTCAGACTGATATCTTCGGATGTTATATCATCCTGACAAAAGTCCATATTTGACCTACCGAATTATTTTCTGGCCATGGAGTGAGTACTCGAAACTTGATCTTTCCATATATACTTGTTGACTCTTTCTGATGTTACGTCAGACATACAGAATTCCATATTTGACCCAAGGAACATATTTCTGGCCAAAGAGACCTCTATCTTGGGCTTTCTATACATACTCATAGACTCCTTCTGATGCTTCATAAGCCATATAGATATCCATATCTATCCTTTTGAACTTATTTCTTGTCAAAGTGTCCTAAAAAAAATTCAAACTATATAAAGTTATAGACTCCTTTTGATGATAAATCAGCTATACAGAGGGCCCCTTTTGACCTCCTGAACATATTTCTGACCAAAGAGTCCTTGATCTATGGGCTTTCTATACATACTCATAGACTCCTTCTGATGCTTCATAAGCCATATAGATGTCCATATCTGACCTTTTGAACTTACTTGTGGTCAAATTGTCCTAACATTTTTTCAAACTATAGAAAGTTATAGACTCCTTTTGATGATAAATCAGCTATACAGAGGGCCCCTTTTGACCTACTGAACATATTTCTGGCCAAATAGTCCTCGATCTTGGGCTTTCTATACATACTCATAGACTCCTTCTGGTGCTTCATAAGCCATATAGATGTCCATATCTGACATTTTGAACTTATTTGTGGTCAAAGTGTCCTCAAAATATTTCAAACAATAGAAAGTTATAGACTCCTTTTGATGATAAATCAGCTATACAGAGGTCAACTTTTGACCTCCTAAACATATTTCTGGCCAAACAGTCCTTGATCTTGGGGCTTTCTATACATACTCATAGATTCCTTCTGATGCTTCATAAGCCATATAGATGTCCATATCTGACCTTTTGAACTTATTTGTGGTCAAAGTGTCCAAAAAAAAATTAAAACTATATAAAGTTATAGACTCCTTTTGATGATAAGTCAGCTATACAGAGGTCCCCTTTTGACCTCCTTAACATATTTCTGGCCAAAGAGTCCTCGATCTTGGGCTTTCTATACATACTCATAGACTCCTTCTGGTGCTTCATAAGATATAGATTTCCATATCTGACCTTTTGAACTTATTTGTGGTCAAAGTGTCCTCAACATTTTTCAAACAATAGAAAGTTATAGACTCCTTTTGATGATAAATCAGCTATACAGAGGTCAACTTTTGACCTCCTAAACATATTTCTGGCCAAACAGTCCTTGATCTTGGGCTTTCTATACATACTCATAGACTCCTTCTGATGCCTCATAAGCCATGTAGATGTCCATATCTGACCTTTTGAACTTATTTGTGGTCAAAGTGTCCTCAAAATTTTTCAAACTATAGAAATTTATAGACTCCTTTTGATGATAAATCAGCTATACAGAGGTCCCCTTTTGACCTCTTGAACATATTTCTGGCCAAAGAGTCCTCGATCTTGGGCTTTCTATACATACTCATAGACTCCTTCTGATGCTTCATAAGCCATATAGATGTCCATATCTGACCTTTTTAACTTATTTGTGGTCAAAGTGTCCTAACATTTTTTCAAACTATAGAAAGTTATAGACTCCTTTTGATGATAAATCAGCTATACAGAGGGCCCCTTCTGACCTACTGAACATATTTCTGTCCAAAGAGTCCTTGATCTTGGGCTTTCTATACATACTCATAGACTCCTTCTGATGCTTCATGAGCCATATAGATTTTTCATATCTGACCTTTTGAACTTATTTGTGGTCAAAGTGTCCTAAAAAAAATTCAAACTATGTAAGTTATAGAATCCTTTTGATGATAAATCAGCTATACAGAGGTCCCATTTTGACCTCCTGAACATTTCTGGCCAAAGAGTCCTCGATCTTGGGCTTTCTATACATATAGACTCCTTCTGATGCTTCATGAGCCATATAGATTTTTCATATCTGACCTTTTGAACTTATTTGTGGTCAAAGTGTCCTCAAAATTTTTCAAACTATAGAAATTTATAGACTCCTTTTGATGATAAATCAGCTATACAGAGGTCCCCTTTTGACCTCCTGAACATATTTCTGGCCAAAGAGTCCTCGATCTTGGGCTTTCTATACATACTCATAGACTCCTTCTGGTGCTTCATAAGCCATATAGATTTCCATATCTGACATTTTGAACTTATTTGTGGTCAAAGTGTCCTAAAAAAACTTCAAACTATATAAAGTTATAGACTCCTTTTGATGATAAGTCAGCTATACAGAGGTCCCCTTTTGACCTCCTGAACATATTTCTGGCCAAAGAGTCCTTGATCTTGGGCTTTCTATACATACTCATAGACTCCTTCTGATGCTTCATAAGCCATATAGATGTCCATATCTGACCTTTTGAACTTATTTGTGGTCAAAGTGTCCTAAAAAAACTTCAAACTATATAAAGTTATAGACTCCTTTTGATGATAAGTCAGCTATACAGAGGTCCCCTTTTGACCTCCTGAACATATTTCTGGCCAAAGAGTCCTTGATCTTGGGCTTTCTATACATACTCATAGACTCCTTCTGATGCTTCATAAGCCATATAGATGTCCATATCTGACCTTTTGAACTTATTTGTGGTCAAAGTGTCCAAAAAAAATTTAAAACTATATAAAGTTATAGACTCCTTTTGATGATAAGTCAGCTATACAGAGGTCCCCTTTTGACCTCCTGAACATATTTCTGGCCAAAGAGTCCTCGATCTTGGGCTTTCTATACATACTCATAGACTCCTTCTGGTGCTTCATAAGATATAGATTTCCATATCTGACCTTTTGAACTTATTTGTGGTCAAAGTGTCCTCAACATTTTTCAAACAATAGACTCCTTATATGATAAATATAAATTATAGACTTCTTTTGATGATAAATCAGCTATACAGAGGTCAACTTTTGACCTCCTAAACATATTTCTGGCCAAACAGTCCTTGATCTTGGGCTTTCTATACATACTCATAGACTCCTTCTGATGCTTCATAAGCCATATAGATATCCATATCTATCCTTTTGAACTTATTTCTTGTCAAAGTGTCCTAAAAAAAATTCAAACTATATAAAGTTATAGACTCCTTTTGATGATAAATCAGCTATACAGAGGGCCCCTTTTGACCTCCTGAACATATTTCTGACCAAAGAGTCCTTGATCTATGGGCTTTCTATACATACTCATAGACTCCTTCTGATGCTTCATAAGCCATATAGATGTCCATATCTGACCTTTTGAACTTACTTGTGGTCAAATTGTCCTAACATTTTTTCAAACTATAGAAAGTTATAGACTCCTTTTGATGATAAATCAGCTATACAGAGGGCCCCTTTTGACCTACTGAACATATTTCTGGCCAAATAGTCCTCGATCTTGGGCTTTCTATACATACTCATAGACTCCTTCTGGTGCTTCATAAGCCATATAGATGTCCATATCTGACATTTTGAACTTATTTGTGGTCAAAGTGTCCTCAAAATATTTCAAACAATAGAAAGTTATAGACTCCTTTTGATGATAAATCAGCTATACAGAGGTCAACTTTTGACCTCCTAAACATATTTCTGGCCAAACAGTCCTTGATCTTGGGGCTTTCTATACATACTCATAGATTCCTTCTGATGCTTCATAAGCCATATAGATGTCCATATCTGACCTTTTGAACTTATTTGTGGTCAAAGTGTCCAAAAAAAAATTAAAACTATATAAAGTTATAGACTCCTTTTGATGATAAGTCAGCTATACAGAGGTCCCCTTTTGACCTCCTGAACATATTTCTGGCCAAAGAGTCCTCGATCTTGGGCTTTCTATACATACTCATAGACTCCTTCTGGTGCTTCATAAGATATAGATTTCCATATCTGACCTTTTGAACTTATTTGTGGTCAAAGTGTCCTCAACATTTTTCAAACAATAGAAAGTTATAGACTCCTTTTGATGATAAATCAGCTATACAGAGGTCAACTTTTGACCTCCTAAACATATTTCTGGCCAAACAGTCCTTGATCTTGGGCTTTCTATACATACTCATAGACTCCTTCTGATGCCTCATAAGCCATGTAGATGTCCATATCTGACCTTTTGAACTTATTTGTGGTCAAAGTGTCCTCAAAATTTTTCAAACTATAGAAATTTATAGACTCCTTTTGATGATAAATCAGCTATACAGAGGTCCCCTTTTGACCTCTTGAACATATTTCTGGCCAAAGAGTCCTCGATCTTGGGCTTTCTATACATACTCATAGACTCCTTCTGATGCTTCATAAGCCATATAGATGTCCATATCTGACCTTTTTAACTTATTTGTGGTCAAAGTGTCCTAACATTTTTTCAAACTATAGAAAGTTATAGACTCCTTTTGATGATAAATCAGCTATACAGAGGGCCCCTTCTGACCTACTGAACATATTTCTGTCCAAAGAGTCCTTGATCTTGGGCTTTCTATACATACTCATAGACTCCTTCTGATGCTTCATGAGCCATATAGATTTTTCATATCTGACCTTTTGAACTTATTTGTGGTCAAAGTGTCCTAAAAAAAATTCAAACTATGTAAGTTATAGAATCCTTTTGATGATAAATCAGCTATAGAGAGGTCCCATTTTGACCTCCTGAACATATTTCTGGCCAAAGAGTCCTCGATCTTGGGCTTTCTATACATATAGACTCCTTCTGATGCTTCATGAGCCATATAGATTTTTCATATCTGACCTTTTGAACTTATTTGTGGTCAAAGATGTCCTCAAAATATTTCAAACTATAGAAAGTTATAGACTCCTTTTGATGATAAATCAGCTATACAGAGGTCCCCTTTTGACCTCCTGAACATATTTCTGACCAAAGAGTCCTCGATCTTGGGCTTTCTATACATACTCATAGACTCCTTCTGGTGCTTCATAAGCCATATAGATTTCCATATCTGACATTTTGAACTTATTTGTGGTCAAAGTGTCCTAAAAAAACTTCAAACTATATAAAGTTATAGACTCCTTTTGATGATAAGTCAGCTATACAGAGGTCCCCTTTTGACCTCCTGAACATATTTCTGGCCAAAGAGTCCTTGATCTTGGGCTTTCTATACATACTCATAGACTCCTTCTGATGCTTCATAAGCCATATAGATGTCCATATCTGACCTTTTGAACTTATTTGTGGTCAAAGTGTCCAAAAAAAAATTAAAACTATATAAAGTTATAGACTCCTTTTGATGATAAGTCAGCTATACAGAGGTCCCCTTTTGACCTCCTGAACATATTTCTGGCCAAAGAGTCCTCGATCTTGGGCTTTCTATACATACTCATAGACTCCTTCTGGTGCTTCATAAGATATAGATTTCCATATCTGACCTTTTGAACTTATTTGTGGTCAAAGTGTCCTCAACATTTTTCAAACAATAGACTCCTTATATGATAAATATAAGTTATAGACTTCTTTTGATGATAAATCAGCTATACAGAGGTCAACTTTTGACCTCCTAAACATATTTCTGGCCAAACAGTCCTTGATCTTGGGCTTTCTATACATACTCATAGACTCCTTCTGATGCCTCATAAGCCATGTAGATGTCCATATCTGACCTTTTGAACTTATTTGTGGTCAAAGTGTCCTCAAAATTTTTCAAACTATAGAAATTTATAGACTCCTTTTGATGATAAATCAGCTATACAGAGGTCCCCTTTTGACCTCTTGAACATATTTCTGGCCAAAGAGTCCTCGATCTTGGGCTTTCTGTAGATACTCATAGACTCCTTCTGATGCTTCATAAGCCATATAGATGTCCATATCTGACCTTTTTAACTTATTTGTGGTCAAAGTGTCCTAACATTTTTTCAAACTATAGAAAGTTATAGACTCCTTTTGATGATAAATCAGCTATACAGAGGGCCCCTTTTGACCTCTTGAACATATTTCTGTCCAAAGAGTCCTTGATCTTGGGCTTTCTATACATACTCATAGACTCCTTCTGATGCTTCATAAGCCATATAGATTTTTCATATCTGACCTTTTGAACTTATTTGTGGTCAAAGTGTCCTAAAAAAAAATCAAACTATGTAAGTTATAGACTCCTTTTGATGATAAGTCAGCTATACAGAGGTCCCCTTTTGACCTCCTGAACATATTTCTGGCCAAAGAGTCCTTGATCTTGGGCTTTCTATACATACTCATAGACTCCTTCTGATGCTTCATAAGCCATATAGATGTCCATATCTGACCTTTTGAACTTATTTGTGGTCAAAGTGTCCAAAAAAAATTTAAAACTATATAAAGTTATAGACTCCTTTTGATGATAAGTCAGCTATACAGGGGTCCCCTTTTGACCTCCTGAACATATTTCTGGCCAAAGAGTCCTCGATCTTGGGCTTTCTATACATACTCATAGACTCCTTCTGGTGCTTCATAAGATATAGATTTCCATATCTGACCTTTTGAACTTATTTGTGGTCAAAGTGTCCTCAACATTTTTCAAACAATAGAAAGTTATAGACTCCTTTTGATGATAAATCAGCTATACAGAGGTCAACTTTTGACCTCCTAAACATATTTCTGGCCAAACAGTCCTTGATCTTGGGCTTTCTATACATACTCATAGACTCCTTCTGATGCCTCATAAGCCATGTAGATGTCCATATCTGACCTTTTGAACTTATTTGTGGTCAAAGTGTCCTCAAAATTTTTCAAACTATAGAAATTCATAGACTCCTTTTGATGATAAATCAGCTATACAGAGGTCCCCTTTTGACCTCTTGAACATATTTCTGGCCAAAGAGTCCTCGATCTTGGGCTTTCTGTACATACTCATAGACTCCTTCTGTTGCTTCATAAGCCATATAGATGTCCATATCTGACCTTTTGAACTTATTTGTGGTCAAAGTGTCCTAACATTTTTTCAAACTTTAGAAAGTTATAGACTCCTTTTGATGATAAATCAGCTATACAGAGGGCCCCTTCTGACCTACTGAACATATTTCTGTCCAAAGAGTCCTTGATCTTGGGCTTTCTATACATACTCATAGACTCCTTCTGATGCTTCATAAGCCATATAGATTTTTCATATCTGACCTTTTGAACTTATTTGTGGTCAAAGTGTCCTAAAAAAAATTCAAACTATGTAAGTTATAGAATCCTTTTGATGATAAATCAGCTATACAGAGGTCCCATTTTGACCTCCTGAACATATTTCTGGCCAAAGAGTCCTCGATCTTGGGCTTTCTATACATATAGACTCCTTCTGATGCTTCATAAGCCAAATAGATGTCCATATCTGACCTTTTGAACTTATTTGTGGTCAAAGATGTCCTCAAAATATTTCAAACTATAGAAAGTTATAGACTCCTTTTGATGATAAATCAGCTATACAGAGGTCCCCTTTTGACCTCCTGAACATATTTCTGGCCAAAGAGTCCTCGATCTTGGGCTTTCTATACATACTCATAGACTCCTTCTGGTGCTTCATAAGCCATATAGATTTCCATATCTGACCTTTTGAACTTATTTGTGGTCAAAGTGTCCTCAACATTTTTCAAACAATAGAAAGTTATAGACTCCTTTTGATGATAAATCAGCTATACAGAGGTCAACTTTTGACCTCCTAAACATATTTCTGGCCAAACAGTCCTTGATCTTGGGCTTTCTATACATACTCATAGACTCCTTCTGATGCCTCATAAGCCATGTAGATGTCCATATCTGACCTTTTGAACTTATTTGTGGTCAAAGTGTCCTCAAAATTGTTCAAACTATAGAAATTTATAGACTCCTTTTGATGATAAATCAGCTATACAGAGGTCCCCTTTTGACCTCTTGAACATATTTCTGGCCAAAGAGTCCTCGATCTTGGGCTTTCTGTAGATACTCATAGACTCCTTCTGATGCTTCATAAGCCATATAGATGTCCATATCTGACCTTTTTAACTTATTTGTGGTCAAAGTGTCCTAACATTTTTTCAAACTATAGAAAGTTATAGACTCCTTTTGATGATAAATCAGCTATACAGAGGGCCCCTTCTGACCTACTGAACATATTTCTGTCCAAAGAGTCCTTGATCTTGGGCTTTCTATACATACTCATAGACTCCTTCTGATGCTTCATAAGCCATATAGATTTTTCATATCTGACCTTTTGAACTTATTTGTGGTCAAAGTGTCCTAAAAAAAATTCAAACTATGTAAGTTATAGAATCCTTTTGATGATAAATCAGCTATACAGAGGTCCCATTTTGACCTCCTGAACATATTTCTGGCCAAAGAGTCCTCGATCTTGGGCTTTCTATACATATAGACTCCTTCTGATGCTTCCTAAGCCAAATAGATGTCCATATCTGACCTTTTGAACTTATTTGTGGTCAAAGATGTCCTCAAAATATTTCAAACTATAGAAAGTTATAGACTCCTTTTGATGATAAATCAGCTATACAGAGGTCCCCTTTTGACCTCCTGAACATATTTCTGGCCAAAGAGTCCTCGATCTTGGGCTTTCTATACATACTCATAGACTCCTTCTGGTGCTTCATAAGCCATATAGATTTCCATATCTGACCTTTTGAACTTATTTGTGGTCAAAGTGTCCTCAACATTTTTCAAACAATAGAAAGTTATAGACTCCTTTTGATGATAAATCAGCTATACAGAGGTCAACTTTTGACCTCCTAAACATATTTCTGGCCAAACAGTCCTTGATCTTGGGCTTTCTATACATACTCATAGACTCCTTCTGATGCCTCATAAGCCATGTAGATGTCCATATCTGACCTTTTGAACTTATTTGTGGTCAAAGTGTCCTCAAAATTTTTCAAACTATAGAAATTTATAGACTCCTTTTGATGATAAATCAGCTATACAGAGGTCCCCTTTTGACCTCTTGAACATATTTCTGGCCAAAGAGTCCTCGATCTTGGGCTTTCTGTACATACTTATAGACTCCTTCTGTTGCTTCATAAGCCATATAGATGTCCATATCTGACCTTTTGAACTTATTTGTGGTCAAAGTGTCCTAACATTTTTTCAAACTTTAGAAAGTTATAGACTCCTTTTGATGATAAATCAGCTATACAGAGGGCCCCTTCTGACCCACTGAACATATTTCTGTCCAAAGAGTCCTTGATCTTGGGCTTTCTATACATACTCATAGACTCCTTCTGATGCTTCATAAGCCATATAGATTTTTCATATCTGACCTTTTGAACTTATTTGTGGTCAAAGTGTCCTAAAAAAAATTCAAACTATGTAAGTTATAGAATCCTTTTGATGATAAATCAGCTATACAGAGGTCCCATTTTGACCTCCTGAACATATTTCTGGCCAAAGAGTCCTCGATCTTGGGCTTTCTATACATATAGACTCCTTCTGATGCTTCCTAAGCCAAATAGATGTCCATATCTGACCTTTTGAACTTATTTGTGGTCAAAGATGTCCTCAAAATATTTCAAACTATAGAAAGTTATAGACTCCTTTTGATGATAAATCAGCTATACAGAGGTCCCCTTTTGACCTCCTGAACATATTTCTGGCCAAAGAGTCCTCGATCTTGGGCTTTCTATACATACTCATAGACTCCTTCTGGTGCTTCATAAGCCATATAGATTTCCATATCTGACCTTTTGAACTTATTTGTGGTCAAAGTGTCCTCAACATTTTTCAAACAATAGAAAGTTATAGACTCCTTTTGATGATAAATCAGCTATACAGAGGTCAACTTTTGACCTCCTAAACATATTTCTGGCCAAACAGTCCTTGATCTTGGGCTTTCTATACATACTCATAGACTCCTTCTGATGCCTCATAAGCCATGTAGATGTCCATATCTGACCTTTTGAACTTATTTGTGGTCAAAGTGTCCTCAAAATTTTTCAAACTATAGAAATTTATAGACTCCTTTTGATGATAAATCAGCTATACAGAGGTCCCCTTTTGACCTCTTGAACATATTTCTGGCCAAAGAGTCCTCGATCTTGGGCTTTCTGTACATACTTATAGACTCCTTCTGTTGCTTCATAAGCCATATAGATGTCCATATCTGACCTTTTGAACTTATTTGTGGTCAAAGTGTCCTAACATTTTTTCAAACTTTAGAAAGTTATAGACTCCTTTTGATGATAAATCAGCTATACAGAGGGCCCCTTCTGACCTACTGAACATATTTCTGTCCAAAGAGTCCTTGATCTTGGGCTTTCTATACATACTCATAGACTCCTTCTGATGCTTCATAAGCCATATAGATTTTTCATATCTGACCTTTTGAACTTATTTGTGGTCAAAGTGTCCTAAAAAAAATTCAAACTATGTAAGTTATAGAATCCTTTTGATGATAAATCAGCTATACAGAGGTCCCATTTTGACCTCCTGAACATATTTCTGGCCAAAGAGTCCTCGATCTTGGGCTTTCTATACATATAGACTCCTTCTGATGCTTCATAAGCCAAATAGATGTCCATATCTGACCTTTTGAACTTATTTGTGGTCAAAGATGTCCTCAAAATTTTTCAAACTATAGAAAGTTATAGACTCCTTTTGATGATAAATCAGCAATACAGAGGTCCCCTTTTGACCTCCTGAACATATTTCTGGCCAAAGAGTCCTCGATCTTGGGCTTTCTATACATACTCATAGACTCCTTCTGGTGCTTCAAAAGCCATATAGATTTCAATATCTGACATTTTGAACTTATTTGTGGTCAAAGTGTCCTAAAAAAACTTCAAACTATATAAAGTTATAGACTCCTTTTGATAATAAGTCAGCTATACAGAGGTCCCCTTTTGACCTCCTGAACATATTTCTGGCCAAAGAGTCCTTGATCTTGGGCTTTCTATACATACTCATAGACTCCTTCTGATGCTTCATAAGCCATATAGATGTCCATATCTGACCTTTTGAACTTATTTGTGGTCAAAGTGTCCTAACAATTTTTCAAACTATATAAAGTGATAGACTCCTTTTGATGATAAATCAGCTATACAGAGGTCCCCTTTTGACCTCCAGAACATATTTCTGGCCAAAGAGTCCTCGATCTTGGGCTTTCTATACATACTCATAGACTCCTTCTGATGCTTCATAAGCCATATAGATGTCCATATCTGACCTTTTGAACTTATTTGTGGTCAAAGTGTCCTCAAAAGTTTTCAAACTATAGAAAGTTATAGACTCCTTTTGATGATAAATCAGCTATACAGAGGTCCCCTTTTGACCTCCAGAACATATTTCTGGCCAAAGAGTCCTCGATCTTGGGCTTTCTATACATACTCATAGACTCCTTCTGATGCTTCATAAGCCATATAGATTTCCATATCTGACCTTTTGAACTTATTTGTGGTCAAAGATGTCCTCAAAATTTTTCAAACTATAGAAAGTTATAGACTCCTTCTGATGATAAATCAGCTATACAGAGGTCCCTTTTTGACCTCCTGAACATGTTTCTGGCCAAAGAGTCCTCGATCTTGGGCTTCCTATACATACTCATAGATTCCTTCTGATGCTTCATAAGCCATATAGATGTCCATATCTGACCTTTTGAACTTATTTTTGGTCAAAGTGTCCTAACATTTTTTCAAACTATAGAAAGTTATAGACTCCTTTTGATGATAAATCAGCTATACAGAGGTCCCCTTCTGACCTACTGAACATATTTCTGGCCAAAGAGTCCTTGATCTTGGGCTTTCTATACATACTCATAGACTCCTTCTGGTGCTTCATAAGCCATATAGATGTCCATATCTGACCTTTTGAACTTATTTGTGGTCAAAGTGTCCTCAAAAGTTTTCAAACTATAGAAAGTTAAAGACTCCTTTTGATGATAAATCAGCTATACAGAGATCCCCTTTTGACCTCCAGAACATATTTCTGGCCAAAAGAGTCCTCGATCTTGGGCTTTCTATACATACTCACTCCTTCTGATGCTTCATAAGCCATATAGATTTCCATATCTGACCTTTTGAACTTATTTGTGGTCAAAGTGTCCTAAAAAAATTTCAAACTATGTAAGTTATAGAATCCTTTTGATGATAAATCAGCTATAGAGAGGTCCCATTTTGACCTCCTGAACATATTTCTGGCCAAAGAGTCCTCGACCTTGGGCTTTCTATACATACTCATAGACTCCTTCTGATGCTCTATAAGCCAAATAGATGTCCATATCTGACCTTTTGAACTTATTTGTGGTCAAAGATGTCCTCAAAATTTATCAAACTATAGAAAGTTATAGACTCCTTTTGATGATAAATCAGCTATACAGAGGTCCCCTTTTGACCTCCTGAACATATTTCTGCCCAAATTGTCCTCGATCTTGGGCTTTCTATACATACTCATAGACTCCTTCTGATGCTTCATAAGCCATGTAGATGTCCATATCTGACCTTTTGAACTTATTTGTGGTCAAAGTGTCCTCAACATTTTTCAAACTATAGAAAGTTATAGACTCCTTTTGATGATAAATCAGCTATACAGAGGTCCCCTTTTGACCTCCAGAACATATTTCTGGCCAAAGAGTCCTTGATCTTGGGCTTTCTATACATACTCATAGACTCCTTCTGATGCTTCATAAGCCATATAGATGTCCATATCTGACCTTTTGAACTTATTTTTGGTCAAAGTGTCCTAACATTTTTTCAAACTATATAAAGTGATAGACTCCTTTTGATGATAAATCAGCTATACAGAGGTCCCCTTTTGACCTACTGAACATATTTCTGGCCAAAGAGTCTTCGATCTTGCGTTTTCTATACATACTCATAGACTCCTTCTGATGCTTCATAAGCCATATAGATGTCCATATCTGACCTTTTGAACTTATTTGTGGTCAAAGTGTCCTCAAATTTTTTCAAACTATATAAAGTTATAGTCTCCTTTTGATGATATATCAGCTATACAGAGGGCCCCTTTTGACCTATACTGAACATATTTCTGGCCAAAGAGTCCTAAAAGATTAACACTATACATTCAGACTGATATCTTCGGATGTTATATCATCCTGACAAAAGTCCATATTTGACCTACCGAATTTTTTTCTGACCAAGGAGTGAGTACTCGAAACTTGACCTTTTCATATATACTTGTTGACTCTTTCTGATGTTACGTCAGACATACAGAATTCCATATTTGACACAAGGAACATATTTCTTGCCAAAGAGTCCTCGATCTTGGGCTTTCTATACATACTCATAGACTTCTTCTGATGCTTCATAAGCCATATAGATGTCCATATCTATCCTTTTGAACTTATTTCTGGTAAAAGTGTCCTCAAAATTTTTCAAACTATATAAAGTTATAGACTCCTTCTGATAAAAAAGAGTCCTCAATCTTGAACTTTGCATTCTCACTCCTAGACTCCTTCTGATGGTTCATAAGCCACATATAGAATTCCATATTTGACCTACTGAACTTATTTCTGGTCAAATGGTCCTCAAAGGGTTTCTTATTATGTTAATTCAGCCATACAGAGGTTCCTATTTGAACTACTGAACACATTTTTGGCCAAAGAGTCTTTGAACATTAATTTCTCTGCTTATTGACTTCTCTTAATAATACATTAGCCATACAAAAGTCCATATTTGACCTACTAATATATTTCTAGTCAAAGAGTCCCTGATCTTGACCTTTCTGTACATGCTCATTGACAGCTTCTGATGTTTCATCAGCCTGAAAGATGTCCATACTTGACCCATTGAATATATTTCTGACCATAGAGTCCTCGATCTTGAACTTTCTAAACATACTTGTAGACTGGTTAATTAATTATCTGCTATCCAATGTATTTGAACAGTAGTTCAAATTTTATATTTTGAACATATTTCTAGACATGAGACATGAGACTAATTGCTTTTACAATCCTTCTGATGTTTCATCAGCCATACAGTATAGTTCAAATTTGACCTATTGAACATTTCTATAACCAAAGTGTCCTCGATCTTGATCGTTCTATACATAATCATAGGCTTGTTCTGATGTTTCATCATTGAGACAGAAGTCAGTTATTGACCTACTGAACATATTTCTGGCAAAAGAATCATCAAAGTTTAACTTACTGTTCCTTCTCCTAGACTATTTTTGATTTTACATCCACCATACAGGAGTCCATATTTGACCAAGAGAACATATTTCTGGCCAAAAGAGTCGTCAAAAGGTATGTTTATATGCACTCTCATCGACTTCTTTTGATGTTAAATCAACCATATCGTTAGTCCAAATTTGACCCATTGAACATATAACTGGCCAAAGAGACCTAGAACTTTAATTATCTATACATAATTACTATCTCCTTCTGATTTTTCATCACCCAGGCTATTATCCATATTTGACAATTGAACATATTTCTGGCTGGAAGAGTCCTTGATCTTTCTATACGTACTCATAGACGCTTTCAGATAATACTTCAGCCAAAAAATGATCCATAATTGACTACTAAACTCATTTCTGAGCGATGGGTTTATAATCTTGATTTCTCTATACATTGACTCCTTCTGATGTTACAATAGCAAAACATTATTGTATTGTATTGTATCAATATGACCTATTAAACCTATTTCTGACCAATGAGTCTATGAACATTTTTCAATACATACTCAATGACTCCTGATTTTACAACAGCAATATAGTATTTCAAAATTTGATCAATTGAACATATTTCTGGCCAAAGAGACCTTGATCTTATTCTTTCTATACATACTCCTTCTGATGTTTCATCAGCCAGATAATTGTCCACAATTGACCTACTGAACATTTTTCTGCCCGAAGAGTCTATGAACTTGAACTTTCTATACATAATCATTTACTTCTGATGTTTCTTCAGCCATACAGTAGTCCAGATTTGACATGTTGAACATATTTTGATCTTGAACTTTCTATTCATAATTATAGACTCTTTCAGAAAGTTACATCGGACAGACAATTGTCCATATTAATTATTAAACATATTTCTGACCAACAAGTCCATGAACTTGAACGTTCTGTACATGCTAATTGACTCCTTTTAGTGTTTCATCAGCCAGACATTAGTCCATAATTGACCTACTGAACATATTGCTGCCCGAAGAGTCTTGAACTTGAACTTTCTATATAGGCTCATTGACTCCTTCTGATGTTTCACAAGCAGACAATAGTCCATAATTGACCCTCTGAACATATTTATAGTAAAAGAGTCCTCTGTCTTGAACTTTCTATAGATTCTCAGTGACTCCATATAGATAATTGACCCACTGAACATATTTCTACCTGAAGAGTCTTTGAACTTGAACTTTCTATTCATAATCTTCTTCCTCAATCTTCATTGACTTCTGATTCATCAGCCAGACAGCAGTCCATATTTGACCCACTAAACATATTTCTGGCAAAAGAGTCCTCGATCTTGAACCTTTTAAACATACTCATAGACTCTTTCTGGTGTTTCATCAGCCATGCAGTAGTTCTGATTTGACATAATGAACATATTTCTGACCGAAGAGTCCTCGATCTTGAACTTTCTATTCACACTTATAGACTCTTTCAGATAGTACATCGGCCAGACAATTGTAGATATTGACTATTGAAGTAAAAGAGTTCTCGATCTTGAACTTTCTATACATTCTCAGTGATGCCTTATTTTGTTTCTTTAGCCATACAGAAGTCCAGATTTGACATGTTGAACATATTTCTGACTTGAAAATTGTGTACATGCTAATTGACTCCTTTTAGTGTTTCATCAGCCAGACAGTAGTCAATAATGGACCTACTGAAAATATTTCTGGTAAAAGAGTCCTCGATTTTGAACTTTCTATACATTCTCAGTGACGCCTTATTTTGTTTCTTTAGCCATAAAGTAGTTCAGATTTAACATGTTGAACATATTTCTGACTGAAGAGTCCTTGATCTTGAACTTTCTATTCACACTTATAGACTCGTTCAGATAGTACATCGGCCAGACAACTGTCCATAATGATTTTTTTTTTTTTTTTTGGCCAACGAGTCTATGTACTTGAACTTTCTATACATGCTCATTGACTCCTTTTAGTGCTTCATCAGCCAGAGAGTACTCCATAATTTACCTACTGAACATATTTCTAGTAAAAGAGTCCTCGATCTTGAACATTCTATATATGCTCATTGACTCCTTATGCTGTTTCTTTCTACACATAGTCGTTTACTCCATCTGATGTTACATCAGCCATAAAGAAGTCCATAATTGATCCAAGGGACATATTTGTGGCCAATCTTGAACTTTCTATACATACTCATAGTCTCCTTCTGATTCTTCATAAGCCATATTTATGTCCATATTTATGACTTATTATTATTTCTGGTCAAAGGTTCCTCAAAAGTTTTTAAACTATGTAAAATTATAGACTCCATCTGATGATAAATCAGACCAAAAGAGGTCAAATTTAGACTCTTGAGTCAATATGTATAGAGAGTTAATGTTCAATGATTCTTTGGCCAAAAATATATTCAGAGGGTCACATACCTGTTAAAGTGATGTATCATCAGAAGAAGTCTATGAGTATTTAGTAAGTTAACTTGTGAGGACCTTTTTGCCAAAAATATTTCCAATTCGCCAGATATGGAGATCTATATAGCTAATGAAGAATCAGAAAGAGTCAATGAGTATATATAGAATGGTCAAGTTGAGACTCTTTGACCAGAAAAAATTTCAGTATGTCAAATATGGACTTTTGTCATGATGATATAACATCCGAAGATATCAATCTGAATGTATAGTGTTAATCTTTAAGGACTCTTTGGCCAGTAATATTTTCGGACATCAGAAGGAGTCTATAGATTATGACAGACAAAATCCTTTTGAGAACTCTTTGGTCAAATTTTTTTTTCAATCGGTCAAATATGGACTACTGCCTGCCTGGTTTGGCATTGCAAGAAGTCAGTCTATATTGTATAGTGAGTTAATGTTCACGGACTCTGGCCAGAAATATTTTCAGTAGGTCAAAAATAGACTACTGGCTGGTTAATATAACATCACAACAAGTCAATCTGTAGTCAAAAGTCAAAAGTTCAAGCAAGATAATGTTCAAGAACTCTTTGGCCAGAAATATGTTCAAAAGGTCAAAAGGTGACCTTTGTATAGCTGATTTATCATCAGAAAGAGTCTATAACTTTATATAGTTTAAAAACTTTTGATGACCAGAAATAAGTTCAAAAGGTCAGATATGGATATCTATTTGGCTTATGTAACATTAGAAGGAGTCTATGAGTATGTATAGAAAGGTCAAGATCGAGAACTCTATGGCCATAAATATATTCCTTGGGTCAAATATGGACTTCTGTATGGCCGATTTAACATCAGAAGGAGTCTATGAGTTTCTAAGAGTAAAAAACATTTTGAGGATTCTTTGGCCAAAAACATGTTAAATCAGTCAAATATGGCTACAGTCTGGCTGACATAACATCACGAGAAGTCTTTATGGTAGGAGAAATATAAATAGTAAGGTAAATGTTCAAGGTCTCTGGCCAGAAATATGTTCAGAAGGTCAAATATGGACTTCTGTATGGCTGATTTAACATCAGAAGGAGTCTATACATTTATGACAGACAAAATCCTTTAGAGAACTCTTTGGTCATTTTTTTTTTTCAATCAGTCAAATATGGACTACTGTCTGCCTGATTTTACATTATGAGAAGTCAGTCTATATGTATAGTGAGTTGATGTTCACGGACTCTGGCCAGAAATATGTTCAGTAGGTCAAAAATAGACTACTGGCTGGTTAATATAACATCACAACAAGTCAATCTGTAGTATAGCAAGATAATGTTCAAGAACTCTTTGGCCAGAAATATGTTCAGAAGGTCAAAAGGTGACCTTGGTATAGCTGATTTATTATCAGAAGGAGTCTATAACTTTATATAGTTTGAAAAATTTTGAGGACACTTTGAACAGAAATAAGTTCAAAAGGTCAGATATAGACATCTATATGGCTTATGAAGCATCAGAAGGAGTCTATGAGTATGTATAGAAAGCCCAAGATCGAGGACTCTTTGGCAAGAAATATGTTCCTTGGGTCAAATATGGAATTCTGTATGTCTGACGTAACATCAGAAAGAGTCAACAATATGGAAAGGTCAAGTTTCGAGTACTCACTCCTTGGCCAGAAAAAAATTCAGTATGTCAAATATGGACTTTTGTCAGGATGATATAACATCCGAAGATAAAAGTCTGAATGTATAGTGTTAATCATTTAGGACTCTTTGGCCAGAAATATGTACAGGAGGTCAAAAGGGGACCTCTGTATAGCTGATTTATCATCAAAAGAAGTCTAAAACTTTCTATTGTTTGAAAAAATGTTAGGACACTTTGACCACAAATAAGTTCAAAAGGTCAGATATGGACATCTATATGGCTTATGAAGCATCAGAAGGAGTCTATGAGTATGTATAGAAATCCCAAGATCGAGGACTCTTTGGCCAGAAACATGTTCAGGAGGTCAAAAGGGGACCTCTGTATAGCTGACTTATCATCAAAAGGAGTCTATAACTTTATATAGTTTGAATTTTTTTTAGGACACTTTGACCACAAATAAGTTCAAAAGGTCACATATGGACATCTATATGGCTTATGAGGCATCAGAAGGAGTCTATGAGTATGTATAGAAAGCATAAGATCGAGGACTCTTTGGCCAGAAATATGTACAGGAGGTCAAAAGGGGACCTCTGTATAGCTGATTTATCATCAAAAGGAGTCTATAACTTTCTATAGTTTGAATTTTTTTAGGACACTTTGACCACAAATAAGTTCAAAAGGTCAGATATGGACATCTATATGGCTTATGAAGCACCAGAAGGAGTCTATGAGTATGTATAGAAAGCCCAAGATCAAGGACTCTTTGGCCAGAAATATGTACAGGAGGTCAAAAGGGGACCTCTGTATAGCTGATTTATCATCAAAAGGAGTCTATAACTTTCTATTGTTTGAAATATTTTGAGGACACTTTGACCACAAATAAGTTCAAAAGGTCAGATATGGACATCTATATGGCTTATGAAGCATCAGAAGGAATCTATGTATGTATAGTATGTATAGAAAGCCCAAGATTGAGGAATCTTTGGCCAGAAACATGTTCAGTAGATCAAAAGGGTGTATAGCTGATTTATCATCAAAAGAAGTCTATAACTTTATATAGTTTGAAAAAATGTTAGGACACTTTGACCACAAATAAGTTCAAAAGGTCAGATATGGACATCTATATGGCTTATGAAGCATCAGAAGGAATCTATGAGTATGTATAGAAAGCATAAGATCGAAGACTCTTTGGCCAGAAACATGTTCAGGAGGTCAAAAGGGGACCTCTGCTATTATAGCTGACTTATCATCAAAAGGAGTCTATAACTTTATATAGTTTGAATTTTTTTTAGGAAACTTTGACCAAAAATAAGTTCAAAAGGTCAGATATGGACATCTATATGGCTTATGAGGCATCAGAAGGAGTCTATGAGTATGTACAGAAAGCATAAGATCGAGGACTCTTTGGCCAGAAATATGTTCAGTAGGTCAAAAGGGGACCTCTGAATAGCTGATTTATCATCAGAAAGAGTCTATAACTTTATATAGTTTAAAAAATGTGATGACCAGAAATAAGTTCAAAAGGTCAGATATGGACATCTATATGGCTTATGAAGCATCAGAAGGAGTCTATGAGTATGTATAGAAAGCCCAAGATCGAGGACTCTTTGGCCAGAAATAAGTACAGGAGGTCAAAAGGGGACCTCTGTATAGCTGATTTATCATCAAAAGGAGTCTATAACTTTCTATTGTTTGAAATATTTTGAGGACACTTTGACCACAAATAAGTTCAAAAGGTCAGATATGGACATCTATATGGCTTATGAAGCATCAGAAGGAGTCTATGAGTATGTATAGAAAGCCCCAAGATCAAGGACTCTTTGGCCAGAAATATGTTCAGTAGGTCAAAAGGGGACCTCTGTATAGCTGATTTATCATCAAAAGGAGTCTATAACTTTCTATAGTTTGAATTTTTTTTAGGAAACTTTGACCAAAAATAAATTCAAAAGGTCAGATATGGACATCTATATGGCTTATGAAGCACCAGAAAGAGTCTATGAGTATGTATAGAAAGCATAAGATCGAGGACTCTTTGGCCAGAAATATGTTCAGTAGGTCAAAAGGGGACCTCTGTATAGCTGATTTATCATCAAAAGGAGTCTATAACTTTATATAGTTTGAATTTTTTTTAGGAAACTTTGACTTTTGTCAGGAAGATATAACATCCGAAGATATCAATCTGAATGTATAGTGTTAATCATTTAGGACTCTTTGGCCAGAAATATGTTCAGTAGGTCAAAAGGGGACCTCTGAATAGCTGATTTATCATCAGAAAGAGTCTATAACTTTATATAGTTTAAAAACTTTTGATGACCAGAAATAAGTTCAAAAGGTCAGATATGGATATCTATATGGCTTATGTAACATTAGAAGGAGTCTATGAGTATGTATAGAAAGGTCAAGATCGAGAACTCTATGGCCAAAAATATATTCCTTGGGTCAAATATGGACCTCTGTATGGCTGATTTAACATCAGAAGGAGTCTATGAGTTTCTAAGAGTAAAAAACATTTTGAGGATTCTTTGGCCAAAAACATGTTAAATCAGTCAAATATGGCTACAGTCTGGCTGACATAACATCACGAGAAGTCTTTATGGTAGGAGAAATATAAATAGTAAGGTAAATGTTCAAGGTCTCTGGCCAGAAATATGTTCAGAAGGTCAAATATGGACTTCTGTATGGCTGATTTAACATCAGAAGGAGTTTATACATTTAGACAAAATCCTTTTGAGAACTCTTTGGTCAATTTTTTTTTCAATCAGTCAAATATGGACTACTGTCTGCCTGATTTTACATTACGAGAAGTCAGTCTATATGTATAGTGAGTTGATGTTCACGGACTCTGGCCATAAATATGTACAGTAGGTCAAAAATAGACCACTGGCTGGTTAATATAACATCACAAGAAGTCAATCTGTAGTATAGCAAGACAATGTTCAAGAACTCTTTGGCCTGAAATATGTTCAGAAGGTCAAAAGGTGACCTTTGTATAGCTGATTTATTATCAGAAGGAGTCTATAACTTTATATAGCTTAAGTATTATATATTAGAAATATGTTCCTTGGGTCACATATGGACTGATGGACATGGCTGACGTAACATCAGAAGGAGTCAACAAGTATGTATAGAAAGTTCAAGTTTGAGTACTCTTTGGCCCGAATTATGTTTAGTAGGTAAAAAAAGTGACCTCTGTATGGCTGATTTAACATCAGAATTAGTCTATAAGATTATATAGCTTAAGTATTATATATTATATAAGATTATATATATTTAAAACCTTTTAAGGACCCATTGACCAGAAATAAGTTTAACAGGTCAGATATGGACTTCTAAATGGCTTATGAAGCATCAGAAGATGTCTAGAGTATGTACAGAAAGTTCAAGATCGAGTACTCTTTTTCCCAGTAGTTGAAATATGGCTGATTTAACATCAGAAGGAGTCTATAAATTTATAAGAGTAAAAAAAAAAACATTTCGAGGCCTCTTTGGCCAAAAGTGTGTTCAATCGGTCAGATATCGACTACTCCTTGCCTGAGTTAACATCACGAGAAGTCAATATGTACGTATAGTAAGTTAAGTTTCATGGTCTCTTGGCAGAAATATGTTTAGTAGGTCAAAAATGTACTTTTTTTTTATGGGTGATGTAACATCAGAAGGAGTCTATAAGTTTGTTTAAAAACCTTTGAGGACCCTTTGACCAGAAATAAGTTCAATAGGTCAAATATGCACCTCTATATGGCTGATTTAACATCAGAAGGAGTCTATAAGTTTATAATATACACAAAATACCTTTTGAGGACTCTTTTGCCAAAAAAATGTTCAATCAGTCAAATATGGACTACTGTCTGGCTTACTAAACATACAAGACTGACTTCTTGTGATGTTATATAAGACAAGAGGGACCTCTGTAGGCCTGATTTGACACATGACATATGTGCATTGGCATTGCACAATAACTAACTTATTCATTTATTCTTTTAAGGGAAATTATTGCATTTACCTCTTGCATTACAATGCATAGAATAAACTACTTCATACCTCATGTGCAATGAAAACATAACATGAGTGTTGCATTGCACAAACAATCTAAGAATTAGCGTTGAATAATAATGTATTATTATTATATCTAACTTTATCAGTTAGATATTTTATGCAGTGGAATGTAGATAGTTGAGATAGTTATTGTATGTTTGTGATGCACTCATAGCTTATATGTTATTCTTCAATGCACAAAGTTTGATCTTGTGTGAAATGCAATGCAATAGCACATATTGTATTTCCTCAAAGCAAAACGCAAAGTAGTTTGGGAATGAGTTACTTCTGGTGTGTAATGCAATGCAAGAAGTGCATAGCCTATATGTTATTCTTCAATGCACAACGTTAGATCGTTAGTGCAATGCAATGCAACAGCACACATGTTATCTCTTTAATGAACGGTTAAGTTCTAGTGTGCAATGCAATGCAAAAAGTGTATAACCTATATGTTATTCTTCAGTGCACAACGTTAGATCGTTTGTGCAATGCAATGCAACAACACATATGTTATCTCTTTAATGAACATGGGAATGGTTAAGTTCTAGTGTGCAATGCAATGCAAAAAGTGTATAACCTATATGTTATTCTTCAGTGCACAACGTTAGATCATTAGTGCAATGCAATGCAACAACACACATACCATCTCTTTAATGAACATGGGAATGGTTAAGTTCTAGTGTGCAATGCAATCCAATGCAAGAAGTGCATAACCTATATGTTATTCTTCAGTGCACAACGTTACATCGCTAGTGCAATGCAATGCAACAACACACATATCATCTCTTTAAAGAACATGGGAATGATTTATTTCTGGTGTGCAATGCAATGCGAAAAGTGCATAACCTATATGTTATTCTTCAGAGCACAACGTTAGATCGTTTGTGCAATGCAATGCAATGCAATGCAACAACAAACATTATCTCTTTAATGAACATGGGAATGATTTAGTTCTGATGTGCAATGCAATGCAATGCAAAAAGTGCATAACCTATATGTTTTTCTTCAGTGCACAACGTTAGATCGTTTGTGCAATAAACTGCAATGCAATGCAATTGCAACAACACACGTTATCTCTTTAATGAACATGGGAATGATTTAGTAGTCTGGTATGCAATGCAATGCAATGCGAAAAGTGCATAACCTATATGTTATTCTTCAGTGCACAACGTTAGATCGTTAGTGCAATGCAATGCAACAACACACATACCATCTCTTTAATGAACATGGGAATGGTTAAGTTCTAGTGTGCAATGCAATGCAAAAAGTGCATAACATATATGTTATTCTTCAGTGCACAGTTAGATCGTTAGTGCAATGCAATGCAATGCAATGCAATGCAGTACAAGGCATTGCAAATCAATGCAATGCAATGCAATGCAACAACACACGTTATGTCTTTAATCAACATGGGAATGAGGTAGTTCTGGTGTGCAATTCAATGAAATGCAAAAAGTGCATAACCTATATGTTATTCTTGAGTGCACAACGTTACATCGCTAGTGCAATGCAATGCAATGCAATGCACCAACAAACGTTATCTCTTTAATGAACATGGGAATGATTTAGGTCTGGTGTGCAATGAAATGCAAAAAGTGCATAACCTATATGTTATTCTTTCGTGCACAAAGTTAGATCGTTAGTGCAATGCAATGCAAAGCAATGCAATGCAATGCAATGCAATGCAATGCAATGCAATGCAACAACACACATATCATCTCTATAATGAACTTGGGAATGATTTTGTTCTGGTGTGCAGTGCAATGCGAAAAGAGCATAACCTATATGTTATTCTTCAGTGCACAACGTTAGATCGTTAGTGCAATGCAATGCAATGCAATGCAGTGCAAAGCAATGCAATGCAATGCAATGCAATGCAATGCAATGCAATGCAATGCAATGCAATACAATGCAATGCAATGCAATGCAATGCAATGCAACAACAAACGTTATGTCTTTAATGAACATGGGAATGATTTAGTTCTGGTGTGCAATGCAATGCAATACGTGCATAACCTATATGTTATTCTTCAGTGCACAACGTTAGATCGTTAGTGCAATGCAATGCAATGCAATGCAATGCAGTGCAAAGCAATGCAATGCAATGCAATGCAACAACACACGTTATGTTTTTAATCAACATGGGAATGAGGTAGTTCTGGTGTGCAATGCAATGCAAAAAGTGCATAACATATGTTATTCTTCAGTGCACAACGTTAGATCGTTAGTGCAATGCAAAGCAATGCAGAGCAATGCAAAGCAATGCAAAGCAATGCAAAGCAATGCAAAGCAATGCAAAGCAATGCAGAGCAATATAGTGCAATACAATGCAATGAAAAACACTCGTTATGTCTTTAATCAACATGGGAATGAGGTAGTTCTGGTCTGCAATGCAATGCGAAAAGTGCATAACCTATATGTTATTCTTCAGTGCACAACGTTAGATTGTTAGTGCAATGCAATGCAATGCAATGCAATGCAGTGCAAAGCAATGCAAATAAATGCAATGCAATGCAATGCAATGCAATGCAACAACACACGTTATGTTTTTAATCAACATGGGAAGGAGGTAGTTCTGGTGTGCAATGCAATGCAAAAAGTGCATAACATATGTTATTCTTCAGTGCACAACGTTAGATCGTTAGTGCAATGCAATGCAGTGCAAAGCAATGCAAAGCAGTGCAATTCAATGTAATGCAATGCAATACATTGCATTGCAATACATAGCAATGCAATGCAATGCAATACAATGCAATACAGAAACACACGTTATGTCTTTAATTTACATGGGAATGATTTAGTTCTGGTGTGCAATGCAATGCAATACGAAAAGTGCATAACCTATATGTTATACTTCAGTGCACAACGTTAGATCTTTAGTGCAATGCAATGCAGTGCAAAGCAATGCAAATCAATGCAATGCAATACAATGCAATGCAACAACACACGTTATGTCTTTAATGAACATAGGAATGATTTAGTTCTGGTGTGCAATGCAATGCAATGCAATGCGAAAAGTGCATAACCTATATGTTATACTTCAGTGCACAACGTTAGATCTTTAGTGCAATGCAATGCAGTGCAAAGCAATGCAAATGAATGTAATGCAACGCAAAACATTGCATTGCAATACATTGCAATGCAATGCAATGCAATACAATGCAATGCAACAACACACGTTATGTCTTTAATGAACATTGGAATGATTTAGTTCTGGTATGCAATGCAATGCAATGCAAAAAGTGCATGACCTATGTTATTCTTCAGTGCACAACGTTAGATCGTTAGTGCAATGCAATGCAGTGCAAAGCAATGCAAATGAATGTAATGCAACGCAAAACATTGCATTGCAATACATTGCAATGCAATGCAATGCAATACAATGCAATGCAACAACACACGTTATGTCTTTAATGAATATTGGAATGATTTAGTTCTGGTATGCAATGCAATGCATAAAGTGCATGACCTATATGTTATTCTTCAGTGCACAACGTTAGATCGTTAGTGCAATGCAATGCAAAGCAATGCAATGCCGTGCAAAGCAATGCAGTGCAAAGCAATGCAAATCAATGCAATGCAATACAATGCAATGCAACAACACGTGTTATCTCTTTTATGAACATGGGAATGATTTAGTTCTGGTGTGCAATGCAATGCAGTGCAAAAAGTGCATACCTATATGTTATTCTTCAGTGCACAACGTTAGATCGTTAGTGCAATGCAATGTAATGCAACAACAAACGTTATGTCTTTAATCAACATGGGAATGAGGTAGTTCAGTTGTACAATGCAATGCAAAAAGTGCATAACCTGTATGTTATTCTTCAGTGCACAACATTAGATCGTTAGTGCAATGCAATGCAATGCAATGCATCAACACACATATCATCTCTATAATGAACATGGGAATGATTTAGTTCTGGTGTGCAATGCAATGCGAAATATGCATAACCTATAAGTTTTTCTTCAGTGCACAACGTTAGATCGTTTGTGCAATGCAATTGCAACAACACATATGTTATCTCTTTAATGAACATGGGAATGAGTTAGTTCTGGTGTGCAATGCAATGCAATGCAAGAAGTGCATAGCCTATGTTATTCTTCAATGCACAACGTCAGATCGTGTGTGCAATGCAATGCAATGCAACAACACACGTTATCTTTGTAATGAACATGGGATCGAGTAGTTCTGTTGTGCAATGCAATGCAAGTAGTGCACAGACTATTCTTCAATGCACAACGTTAGACAGTTTGTGCAAAGCAACAACACATATGTTATCTCTCTAATGAACATGGCATTGAGTTAGTTTTGGTGTGCAATGCAATGCAATGCACGAAGTGCATAACCTATGTTTCTTTAATGATGCTCAACGTTAGATCGTTTGTGCAAAGCACATAATGTTATAAGAATGAGCTATACATAGGTACGATTTTGACCTGCTGAACATATTTCTGGCCAAAGAGTCCTTAAAGATGTTCTATCATCCTGACAAAGGTCCAAATTTGAAACTGAATTTTTTTCTGTCCAAGGAGTACTCGAAACTTGACCTTACCATTTATACTCGTTGACTTTTTCTGATGTTACGTCAGCCATAAAGAAGTCCATATTTGACCCAAGGAACATATTTTTGGCCAAAGAGTCCTCGATCTTGGGCTTTCTATTCATATAGTCCAACTCCTTCTGATGCGTCATAAGCCATATAGATGTCCATATCTGACCTTTTGAAATTATTTCTGGTCAAAGAGTCCTAAAAGATTAACACTATACATTCAGACTGATATCTTCGGATGTTATATCATCCTGACAAAAGTCCATATTTGACCTACCGAATTTTTTTCTGGCCATGGAGTGAGTACTCGAAACTTGATCTTTCCATATATACTTGTTGACTCTTTCTGATGTTACGTCAGACATACAGAATTCCATATTTGACCCAAGGAACATATTTCTGGCCAAAGAGACCTCTATCTTGGGCTTTCTATACATACTCATAGACTCTTCTGATGCTTCATAAGCCATATAGATATCCATATCTATCCTTTTGAACTTATTTCTTGTCAAAGTGTCCTAAAAAAATTCAAACTATATAAAGTTAAAGACTCCTTTTGATGATAAATCAGCTATACAGAGGTCCCCTTTTGACCTCCTGAACATATTTTTGACCAAAGAGTCCTTGATCTATGGGCTTTCTATACATACTCATAGACTCCTTCTGATGCTTCATAAGCCATATAGATGTCCATATCTGACCTTTTGAACTTACTTGTGGTCAAATTGTCCTAACATTTTTTCAAACTATAGAAAGTTATAGACTCCTTTTGATGATAAATCAGCTATACAGAGGGCCCCTTTTGACCTACTGAACATATTTCTGGCCAAATAGTCCTCGATCTTGGGCTTTCTATACATACTCATAGACTCCTTCTGGTGCTTCATAAGCCATATAGATGTCCATATCTGACATTTTGAACTTATTTGTGGTCAAAGTGTCCTCAAAATATTTCAAACAATAGAAAGTTATAGACTCCTTTTGATGATAAATCAGCTATACAGAGGTCAACTTTTGACCTCCTAAACATATTTCTGGCCAAAGAGTCCTTGATCTTGGGGCTTTCTATACATACTCATAGATTCCTTCTGATGCTTCTAAGCCATATAGATGTCCGTATCTGACCTTTTGAACTTATTTGTGGTCAAAGTGTCCAAAAAAAAATTTAAACTATATAAAGTTATAGACTCCTTTTGATGATAAGTCAGCTATACAGAGGTCCCCTTTTGACCTCCTGAACATATTTCTGGCCAAAGAGTCCTCGATCTTGGGCTTTCTATACATACTCATAGACTCCTTCTGATGCCTCATAAGCCATATAGATGTCCATATCTGACCTTTTTAACTTATTTGTGGTCAAAGTGTCCTAACATTTTTTCAAACTATAGAAAGTTATAGACTCCTTTTGATGATAAATCAGCTATACAGAGGGCCCCTTCTGACCTACTGAACATATTTCTGTCCAAAGAGTCCTTGATCTTGGGCTTTCTATACATACTCATAGACTCCTTCTGATGCTTCATGAGCCATATAGATTTTTCATATCTGACCTTTTGAACTTATTTGTGGTCAAAGTGTCCTAAAAACAATTCAAACTATGTAAGTTATAGAATCCTTTTGATGATAAATCAGCTATACAGAGGTCCCATTTTGACCTCCTGAACATATTTCTGGCCAAAGAGTCCTCGATCTTGGGCTTTCTATACATATAGACTCCTTCTGATGCTTCATAAGCCAAATAGATGTCCATATCTGACCTTTTGAACTTATTTGTGGTCAAAGAAGTCCTCAAAATTTTTCAAACTATAGAAAGTTATAGACTCCTTTTGATGATAAATCAGCTATACAGAGGTCCCCTTTTGACCTCCTGAACATATTTCTGGCCAAAGAGTCCTCGATCTTGGGCTTTCTATACATACTCATAGACTCCTTCTGGTGCTTCATAAGCCATATAGATTTCCATATCTGACATTTTGAACTTATTTGTGGTCAAAGTGTCCTAAAAAAACTTCAAACTATATAAAGTTATAGACTCCTTTTGATGATAAGTCAGCTATACAGAGGTCCCCTTTTGACCTCCTGAACATATTTCTGGCCAAAGAGTCCTCGATCTTGGGCTTTCTATACATACTCATAGACTCCTTCTGGTGCTTCATAAGATATAGATTTCCATATCTGACCTTTTGAACTTATTTGTGGTCAAAGTGTCCTCAACATTTTTCAAACAATAGAAAGTTATAGACTCCTTTTGATGATAAATCAGCTATACAGAGGTCAACTTTTGACCTCCTAAACATATTTCTGGCCAAACAGTCCTTGATCTTGGGCTTTCTATACATACTCATAGACTCCTTCTGATGCCTCATAAGCCATGTAGATGTCCATATCTGACCTTTTGAACTTATTTGTGGTCAAAGTGTCCTCAAAATTTTTTCAAACTATAGAAAGTTATAGACTCCTTTTGATGATAAATCAGCTATACAGAGGGCCCCTTCTGACCTACTGAACATATTTCTGTCCAAAGAGTCCTTGATCTTGGGCTTTCTATACATACTCATAGACTCCTTCTGATGCTTCATAAGCCAAATAGATGTCCATATCTGACCTTTTGAACTTATTTGTGGTCAAAGATGTCCTCAAAATTTTTCAAACTATAGAAAGTTATAGACTCCTTTTGATGATAAATCAGCTATACAGAGGGCCCCTTTTGACCTACTGAACATATTTCTGGCCAAATAGTCCTCGATCTTGGGCTTTCTATACATACTCATAGACTCCTTCTGGTGCTTCATAAGCCATATAGATGTCCATATCTGACATTTTGAACTTATTTGTGGTCAAAGTGTCCTCAAAATATTTCAAACAATAGAAAGTTATAGACTCCTTTTGATGATAAATCAGCTATACAGAGGTAAACTTTTGACCTCCTAAACATATTTCTGGCCAAACAGTCCTTGATCTTGGGGCTTTCTATACATACTCATAGATTCCTTCTGATGCTTCTAAGCCATATAGATGTCCATATCTGACCTTTTGAACTTATTTGTGGTCAAAGTGTCCAAAAAAAAATTAAAACTATATAAAGTTATAGACTCCTTTTGATGATAAGTCAGCTATACAGAGGTCCCCTTTTGACCTCCTGAACATATTTCTGGCCAAAGAGTCCTCGATCTTGGGCTTTCTATACATACTCATAGACTCCTTCTGATGCCTCATAAGCCATGTAGATGTCCATATCTGACCTTTTGAACTTATTTGTGGTCAAAGTGTCCTCAAAATTTTTCAAACTATAGAAATTTATAGACTCCTTTTGATGATAAATCAGCTATACAGAGGTCCCCTTTTGACCTCTTGAACATATTTCTGGCCAAAGAGTCCTCGATCTTGGGCTTTCTATACATACTCATAGACTCCTTCTGATGCTTCATAAGCCATATAGATGTCCATATCTGACCTTTTTAACTTATTTGTGGTCAAAGTGTCCTAACATTTTTTCAAACTATAGAAAGTTATAGACTCCTTTTGATGATAAATCAGCTATACAGAGGGCCCCTTCTGACCTACTGAACATATTTCTGTCCAAAGAGTCCTTGATCTTGGGCTTTCTATACATACTCATAGACTCCTTCTGATGCTTCATGAGCCATATAGATTTTTCATATCTGACCTTTTGAACTTATTTGTGGTCAAAGTGTCCTAAAAAAAATTCAAACTATGTAAGTTATAGAATCCTTTTGATGATAAATCAGCTATACAGAGGTCCCATTTTGACCTCCTGAACATATTTCTGGCCAAAGAGTCCTCGATCTTGGGCTTTCTATACATATAGACTCCTTCTGATGCTTCATAAGCCAAATAGATGTCCATATCTGACCTTTTGAACTTATTTGTGGTCAAAGATGTCCTCAAAATTTTTCAAACTATAGAAAGTTATAGACTCCTTTTGATGATAAATCAGCTATACAGAGGTCCCCTTTTGACCTCCTGAACATATTTCTGGCCAAAGAGTCCTCGATCTTGGGCTTTCTATACATACTCATAGACTCCTTCTGGTGCTTCATAAGCCATATAGATTTCCATATCTGACATTTTGAACTTATTTGTGGTCAAAGTGTCCTAAAAAAACTTCAAACTATATAAAGTTATAGACTCCTTTTGATGATAAGTCAGCTATACAGAGGTCCCCTTTTGACCTCCTGAACATATTTCTGGCCAAAGAGTCCTCGATCTTGGGCTTTCTATACATACTCATAGACTCCTTCTGGTGCTTCATAAGATATAGATTTCCATATCTGACCTTTTGAACTTATTTGTGGTCAAAGTGTCCTCAACATTTTTCAAACAATAGAAAGTTATAGACTCCTTTTGATGATAAATCAGCTATACAGAGGTCAACTTTTGACCTCCTAAACATATTTCTGGCCAAACAGTCCTTGATCTTGGGCTTTCTATACATACTCATAGACTCCTTCTGATGCCTCATAAGCCATGTAGATATCCATATCTGACCTTTTGAACTTATTTGTGGTCAAAGTGTCCTCAAAATTTTTCAAACTATAGAAATTTATAGACTCCTTTTGATGATAAATCAGCTATACAGAGGTCCCCTTTTGACCTCTTGAACATATTTCTGGCCAAAGAGTCCTCGATCTTGGGCTTTCTGTACATACTCATAGACTCCTTCTGATGCTTCATAAGCCATATAGATGTCCATATCTGACCTTTTTAACTTATTTGTGGTCAAAGTGTCCTAACATTTTTTCAAACTATAGAAAGTTATAGACTCCTTTTGATGATAAATCAGCTATACAGAGGGCCCCTTCTGACCTACTGAACATATTTCTGTCCAAAGAGTCCTTGATCTTGGGCTTTCTATACATACTCATAGACTCCTTCTGATGCTTCATAAGCCAAATAGATGTCCATATCTGACCTTTTGAACTTATTTGTGGTCAAAGATGTCCTCAAAATTTTTCAAACTATAGAAAGTTATAGACTCCTTTTGATGATAAATCAGCTATACAGAGGTCCCCTTTTGACCTCCTGAACATATTTCTGGCCAAAGAGTCCTCGATCTTGGGCTTTCTATACATACTCATAGACTCCTTCTGATGCTTCATAAGGCATGTAGATGTCCATATCTGACCTTTTGAACTTATTTGTGGTCAAAGTGTCCTCAACATTTTTCAAACTATAGAAAGTTATAGACTCCTTTTGATGATAAATCAGCTATACAGAGGTCCCCTTTTGACCTCCAGAACATATTTCTGGCCAAAGAGTCCTTGATCTTGGGCTTTCTATACATACTCATAGACTCCTTCTGATGCTTCATAAGTCATATAGATGTCCATATCTGACCTTTTGAACTTATTTTTGGTCAAAGTGTCCTAACATTTTTTCAAACTATATAAAGTGATAGACTCCTTTTGATGATAAATCAGCTATACAGAGGTCCCCTTTTGACCTACTGAACATATTTCTGGCCAAAGAGTCTTCGATCTTGCGTTTTCTATACATACTCATAGACTCCTTCTGATGCTTCATAAGCCATATAGATGTCCATATCTGACCTTTTGAACTTATTTGTGGTCAAAGTGTCCTCAAAATTTTTTCAAACTATATAAAGTTATAGTCTCCTTTTGATGATATATCAGCTATACAGAGGGCCCCTTTTGACCTATACTGAACATATTTCTGGCCAAAGAGTCCTAAAAGATTAACACTATACATTCAGACTGATATCTTCGGATGTTATCTCATCCTGACAAAAGTCCATATTTGACCTACCGAATTTTTTTCTGACCAAGGAGTGAGTACTCGAAACTTGACCTTTTCATATATACTTGTTGACTCTTTCTGATGTTACGTCAGACATACAGAATTCCATATTTGACCCAAGGAACATATTTCTTGCCAAAGAGTCCTCGATCTTGGGCTTTCTATACATACTCATAGACTCCTTCTGATGCTTCATAAGCCATATAGATGTCCATATCTATCCTTTTGAACTTATTTCTGGTCAAAGTGTCCTCAAAATTTTTCAAACTATATAAAGTTATAGACTCCTTCTGATAAAAAAGAGTCCTCAATCTTGAACTTTGCATTCTCACTCCTAGACTCCTTCTGATGGTTCATAAGCCACATATAGAATTCCATATTTGACCTACTGAACTTATTTCTGGTCAAATGGTCCTCAAAGGGTTTCTTATTATGTTAATTCAGCCATACAGAGGTTCTTATTTGAACTACTGAACACATTTTTGGCCAAAGAGTCTTTGAACATTAACTTTCTCTGCTTATTGACTTCTCTTAATAATACATTAGCCATACAAAAGTCCATATTTGACCTACTAATATATTTCTGGTCAAAGAGTCCCTGATCTTGACCTTTCTGTACATGCTCATTGACAGCTTCTGATGTTTCATCAGCCTGAAAGATGTCCATACTTGACCCATTGAATATATTTCTGACCATAGAGTCCTCGATCTTGAACTTTCTAAACATACTTGTAGACTTGTTAATTAATTATCTGCTATCCAATGTATTTGAACAGTAGTTCAAATTTTATATTTTGAACATATTTCTAGACATGAGACATGAGACTAATTGCTTTTACAATCCTTCTGATGTTTCATCAGCCATACAGTATAGTTCAAATTTGACCTATTGAACATTTCTATAACCAAAGTGTCCTCGATCTTGATCGTTCTATACATAATCATAGGCTTGTTCTGATGTTTCATCATTGAGACAGAAGTCAGTTATTGACCTACTGAACATATTTCTGGCAAAAGAATCATCAAAGTTTAACTTACTGTTCCTTCTCCTAGACTATTTTTGATTTTACATCCACCATACAGGAGTCCATATTTGACCAAGAGAACATATTTCTGGCCAAAAGAGTCGTCAAAAGGTATGTTTATATGCATTCTCATCGACTTCTTTTGATGTTAAATCAACCATATTGTTAGTCCAAATTTGACCCATTGAACATATATCTGGCCAAAGAGACCTAGAACTTTAATTATCTATACATAATTACTATCTCCTTCTGATTTTTCATCACCCAGGCTATTATCCATATTTGACAATTGAACATATTTCTGGCTGGAAGAGTCCCTGATCTTTCTATACGTACTCATAGACGCTTTCAGATAGTACTTCAGCCAAAAAATGATCCATAATTGACTACTAAACTCATTTCTGAGCGATGGGTTTATAATCTTGATTTCTCTATACATTGACTCCTTCTGATGTTACAATAGCAAAACATTATTGTATTGTATTGTATCAATATGACCTATTAAACCTATTTCTGACCAATGAGTCTATGAACATTTTTCAATACATACTCAATGACTCCTGATTTTACAACAGCAATATAGTATTTCAAAATTTGATCAATTGAACATATTTCTGGCCAAAGAGACCTTGATCTTATTCTTTCTATACATACTCCTTCTGATGTTTCATCAGCCAGATAATTGTCCACAATTGACCTACTGAACATTTTTCTGCCCGAAGAGTCTATGAACTTGAACTTTCTATACATAATCATTTACTTCTGATGTTTCTTCAGCCATACAGTAGTCCAGATTTGACATGTTGAACATATTTCTGACCAAAGAGATTTTGATCTTGAACTTTCTATTCATAATTATAGACTCTTTAAGAAAGTTACATCGGACAGACAATTGTCCATATTAATTATTAAACATATTTCTGACCAACAAGTCCATGAACTTGAACATTCTGTACATGCTAATTGACTCCTTTTAGTGTTTCATCAGCCAGACATTAGTCCATAATTGACCTACTGAACATATTGCTGCCCGAAGAGTCTTGAACTTGAACTTTCTATATAGGCTCATTGACTCCTTCTGATGTTTCACAAGCAGACAATAGTCCATAATTGACCCTCTGAACATATTTATAGTAAAAGAGTCCTCTGTCTTGAACTTTCTATAGATTCTCAGTGACTCCATATAGATAATTGACCCACTGAACATATTTCTACCTGAAGAGTCTTTGAACTTGAACTTTCTATTCATAATCTTCTTCCTCAATCTTCATTGACTTCTGATTCATCAGCCAGACAGCAGTCCATATTTGACCCACTAAACATATTTCTGGCAAAAGAGTCCTCGATCTTGAACCTTTTAAACATACTCATAGACTCTTTCTGGTGTTTCATCAGCCATGCAGTAGTTCTGATTTGACATAATGAACATATTTCTGACCGAAGAGTCCTCGATCTTGAACTTTCTATTCACACTTATAGACTCTTTCAGATAGTACATCGGCCAGACAATTGTAGATATTGACTATTGAAGTAAAAGAGTTCTCGATCTTGAACTTTCTATACATTCTCAGTGATGCCTTATTTTGTTTCTTTAGCCATACAGAAGTCCAGATTTGACATGTTGAACATATTTCTGACTTGAAAATTTTGTACATGCTAATTGACTCCTTTTAGTGTTTCATCAGCCAGACAGTAGTCAATAATGGACCTCCTGAAAATATTTCTGGTAAAAGAGTCCTCGATTTTGAACTTTCTATACATTCTCAGTGACGCCTTATTTTGTTTCTTTAGCCATAAAGTAGTTCAGATTTAACATGTTGAACATATTTCTGACTGAAGAGTCCTTGATCTTTAACTTTCTATTCACACTTATAGACTCGTTCAGATAGTACATCGGCCAGACAACTGTCCATAATGATTTTTTTTTTTTTTTTTGGCCAACGAGTCTATGTACTTGAACTTTCTATACATGCTCATTGACTCCTTTTAGTGCTTCATCAGCCAGAGAGTACTCCATAATTTACCTACTGAACATATTTCTAGTAAAAGAGTCCTCGATCTTGAACATTCTATACATGCTCATTGACTCCTTATGCTGTTTCTTTCTACACATAGTCGTTTACTCCATCTGATGTTACATCAGCCATAAAGAAGTCCATAATTGACCCAAGGGACATATTTGTGGCCAATCTTGAACTTTCTATACATACTCATAGTCTCCTTCTGATTCTTCATAAGCCATATTTATGTCCATATTTATGACTTATTATTATTTCTGGTCAAAGGTTCCTCAAAAGTTTTTAAACTATGTAAAATTATAGACTCCATCTGATGATAAATCAGACCAAAAGAGGTCAAATTTAGACTCTTGAGTCAATATGTATAGAGAGTTAATGTTCAATGATTCTTTGGCCAAAAATATATTCAGAGGGTCACATACCTGTTAAAGTGATGTATCATCAGAAGAAGTCTATGAGTATTTAGTAAGTTAACTTGTGAGGACCTTTTTGCCAAAAATATTTTCAATTCGCCAGATATGGACATCTATATAGCTAATGAAGAATCAGAAAGAGTCAATGAGTATATATAGAATGGTCAAGTTGAGACTCTTTGACCAGAAAAAATTTCAGTATGTCAAATATGGACTTTTGTCATGATGATATAACATCCGAAGATATCACTCTGAATGTATAGTGTTAATCTTTAAGGACTCTTTGGCCAGTAATATTTTCGGACATCAGAAGGAGTCTATAGATTATGACAGACAAAATCCTTTTGAGAACTCTTTGGTCAAATTTTTTTTTCAATCGGTCAAATATGGACTACTGCCTGCCTGGTTTGGCATTGCAAGAAGTCAGTCTATATTGTATAGTGAGTTAATGTTCACGGACTCTGGCCAGAAATATTTTCAGTAGGTCAAAAATAGACTACTGGCTGGTTAATATAACATCACAACAAGTCAATCTGTAGTCAAAAGTCAAAAGTTCAAGCAAGATAATGTTCAAGAACTCTTTGGCCAGAAATATGTTCAAAAGGTCAAAAGGTGACCTTTGTATAGCTGATTTATCATCAGAAAGAGTCTATAACTTTATATGGTTTAAAAACTTTTGATGACCAGAAATAAGTTCAAAAGGTCAGATATGGATATCTATATGGCTTATGTAACATTAGAAGGAGTCTATGAGTATGTATAGAAAGGTCAAGATCGAGAACTCTATGGCCATAAATATATTCCTTGGGTCAAATATGGACTTCTGTATGGCCGATTTAACATCAGAAGGAGTCTATGAGTTTCTAAGAGTAAAAAACATTTTGAGGATTCTTTGGCCAAAAACATGTTAAATCAGTCAAATATGGCTACAGTCTGGCTGACATAACATCACGAGAAGTCTTTATGGTAGGAGAAATATAAATAGTAAGGTAAATGTTCAAGGTCTCTGGCCAGAAATATGTTCAGAAGGTCAAATATGGACTTCTGTATGGCTGATTTAACATCAGAAGGAGTCTATACATTTATGATAGACAAAATCCTTTAGAGAACTCTTTGGTCAATTTTTTTTTTCAATCAGTCAAATATGGACTACTGTCTGCCTGATTTTACATTATGAGAAGTCAGTCTATATGTATAGTGAGTTGATGTTCACGGACTCTGGCCAGAAATATGTTCAGTAGGTCAAAAATAGACTACTGGCTGGTTAATATAACATCACAACAAGTCAATCTGTAGTATAGCAAGATAATGTTCAAGAACTCTTTGGCCAGAAATATGTTCAGAAGGTCAAAAGGTGACCTTGGTATAGCTGATTTATTATCAGAAGGAGTCTATAACTTTATATAGTTTGAAAAATTTTGAGGACACTTTGAACAGAAATAAGTTCAAAAGGTCAGATATAGACATCTATATGGCTTATGAAGCATCAGAAGGAGTCTATGAGTATGTATAGAAAGCCCAAGATCGAGGACTCTTTGGCAAGAAATATGTTCCTTGGGTCAAATATGGAATTCTGTATGTCTGACGTAACATCAGAAAGAGTCAACAATATGGAAAGGTCAAGTTTCGAGTACTCACTCCTTGGCCAGAAAAAAATTCAGTATGTCAAATATGGACTTTTGTCAGGATGATATAACATCCGAAGATAAAAGTCTGAATGTTAATCATTTAGGACTCTTTGGCCAGAAATATGTACAGGAGGTCAAAAGGGGACCTCTGTATAGCTGATTTATCATCAAAAGAAGTCTAAAACTTTCTATTGTTTGAAAAAATGTTAGGACACTTTGACCACAAATAAGTTCAAAAGGTCAGATATGGACATCTATATGGCTTATGAAGCATCAGAAGGAGTCTATGAGTATGTATAGAAATCCCAAGATCGAGGACTCTTTGGCCAGAAACATGTTCAGGAGGTCAAAAGGGGACCTCTGTATAGCTGACTTATCGTCAAAAGGAGTCTATAACTTTATATAGTTTGAATTTTTTTTAGGACACTTTGACCACAAATAAGTTCAAAAGGTCATATATGGACATCTATATGGCTTATGAGGCATCAGAAGGAGTCTATGAGTATGTATAGAAAGCATAAGATCGAGGACTCTTTGGCCAGAAATATGTACAGGAGGTCAAAAGGGGACCTCTGTATAGCTGATTTATCATCAAAAGGAGTCTATAACTTTCTATAGTTTGAATTTTTTTAGGACACTTTGACCACAAATAAGTTCAAAAGGTCAGATATGGACATCTATATGGCTTATGAAGCACCAGAAGGAGTCTATGAGTATGTATAGAAAGCCCAAGATCGAGGACTCTTTGGCAAGAAATATGTTCCTTGGGTCAAATATGGAATTTTGTATGTCTGACGTAACATCAGAAAGAGTCAACAAGTCTGTATGGAAAGGTCAAGTTTCGAGTACTCCTTGGCCAGAAGAAAATTCAGTATGTCAAATATGGACTTTTGTCAGGAAGATATAACATCCGAAGATATCAATCTGAATGTATAGTGTTAATCATTTAGGACTCTTTGGCCAGAAATATGTTCAGTAGGTCAAAAGGGGACCTCTGAATAGCTGATTTATCATCAGAAAGAGTCTATAACTTTATATAGTTTAAAAACTTTTGATGACCAGAAATAAGTTCAAAAGGTCAGATATGGATATCTATATGGCTTATGTAACATTAGAAGGAGTCTATGAGTATGTATAGAAAGGTCAAGATCGAGAACTCTATGGCCAAAAATATATTCCTTGGGTCAAATATGGACCTCTGTATGGCTGATTTAACATCAGAAGGAGTCTATGAGTTTCTAAGAGTAAAAAACATTTTGAGGATTCTTTGGCCAAAAACATGTGAAATCAGTCAAATATGGCTACAGTCTGGCTGACATAACATCACGAGAAGTCTTTATGGTAGGAGAAATATAAATAGTAAGGTAAATGTTCAAGGTCTCTGGCCAGAAATATGTTCAGAAGGTCAAATATGGACTTCTGTATGGCTGATTTAACATCAGAAGGAGTTTATACATTTAGACAAAATCCTTTTGAGAACTCTTTGGTCAATTTTTTTTTCAATCAGTCAAATATGGACTACTGTCTGCCTGATTTTACATTACGAGAAGTCAGTCTATATGTATAGTGAGTTGATGTTCACGGACTCTGGCCATAAATATGTACAGTAGGTCAAAAATAGACCACTGGCTGGTTAAGATAACATCACAAGAAGTCAATCTGTAGTATAGCAAGACAATGTTCAAGAACTCTTTGGCCTGAAATATGTTCAGAAGGTCAAAAGGTGACCTTTGTATAGCTGATTTATTATCAGAAGGAGTCTATAACTTTATATAGCTTAAGTATTATATATTAGAAATATGTTCCTTGGGTCACATATGGACTGATGGACATGGCTGACGTAACATCAGAAGGAGTCAACAAGTATGTATAGAAAGTTCAAGTTTGAGTACTCTTTGGCCCGAATTATGTTTAGTAGGTAAAAAAAGTGACCTCTGTATGGCTGATTTAATATCAGAATTAGTCTATAAGATTATATAGCTTAAGTATTATATATTATATAAGATTATATATATTTAAAACCTTTTAAGGACCCATTGACCAGAAATAAGTTTAACAGGTCAGATATGGACTTCTAAATGGCTCATGAAGCATCAGAAGATGTCTAGAGTATGTACAGAAAGTTCAAGATCGAGTACTCTTTTTCCCAGTAGTTGAAATATGGCTGATTTAACATCAGAAGGAGTCTATAAATTTATAAGAGTAAAAAAAAAAACATTTCGAGGCCTCTTTGGCCAAAAATGTGTTCAATCGGTCAGATATCGACTACTCCTTGCCTGAGTTAACATCATGAGAAGTCAATATGTACGTATAGTAAGTTAAGTTTCATGGTCTCTTGGCAGAAATATGTTTAGTAGGTCAAAAATAAGTTCAATAGGTCAAATATGCACCTCTATATGGCTGATTTAACATCAGAAGGAGTCTATAAGTTTATAATATACACAAAATACCTTTTGAGGACTCTTTTGCCAAAAATATGTTCAATCAGTCAAATATGGACTACTGTCTGGCTTACTAAACATACAAGACTGACTTCTTGTGATGTTATATAAGACAAGAGGGACCTCTGTAGGCCTGATTTGACACATGACATATGTGCATTGGCATTGCACAATAACTAACTTATTCATTTATTCTTTTAAGGGAAATTATTGCATTTACCTCTTGCATTACAATGCATAGAATAAACTACTTCATACCTCATGTGCAATGAAAACATAACATGAGTGTTGCATTGCACAAACGATCTAAGAATTAGCGTTGAATAATAATGTATTATTATTATATCTAACTATATCAGTTAGATATTTTATGCAGTGGAATGTAGATAGTTGAGATAGTTATTGTATGTTTGTGATGCACTCATAGCTTATATGTTATTCTTCAATGCACAAAGTTTGATCTTGTGTGAAATGCAATGCAATAGCACATATATTTCTTCAAAGCAAAACGCAAAGTAGTTTGGGAATGAGTTACTTCTGGTGTGTAATGCAATGCAAGAAGTGCATAGCCTATATGTTATTCTTCAATGCACAACGTTAGATCGTTAGTGCAATGCAATGCAACAGCACACATGTTATCTCTTTAATGAACATGGGAATGGTTAAGTTCTAGTGTGCAATGCAATGCAAAAAGTGTATAACCTATATGTTATTCTTCAGTGCACAACGTTAGATCGTTTGTGCAATGCAATGCAACAACACATATACCATCTCTTTAATGAACATGGGAATGGTTAAGTTCTAGTGTGCAATGCAATGCAATGCAAAAAGTGCATAACCTATGTTATTCTTCAGTGCACAACGTTACATCGCTAGTGCAATGCAATGCAACAACACACATATCATCTCTTTAAAGAACATGGGAATGATTTATTTCTGGTGTGCAATGCAATGCGAAAAGTGCATAACCTATATGTTATTCTTCAGAGCACAACGTTAGATCGTTTGTGCAATGCAATGCAATGCAATGCAACAACAAACATTATCTCTTTAATGAACATGGGAATGATTTAGTTCTGATGTGCAATGCAATGCAATGCAAAAAGTGCATAACCTATATGTTTTTCTTCAGTGCACAACGTTAGATCGTTTGTGCAATAAAATGCAATGCAATGCAATTGCAACAACACACGTTATCTCTTTAATGAACATGGGAATTATTTAGTAGTCTGGTATGCAATGCAATGCAATGCGAAAAGTGCATAACCTATATGTTATTCTTCAGTGCACAACGTTAGATCGTTAGTGCAATGCAATGCAACAACACACATACCATCTCTTTAATGAACATGGGAATGGATAAGTTCTAGTGTGCAATGCAATGCAAAAAGTGCATAACCTATATGTTATTCTTCAGTGCACAAAGTTAGATCGTTAGTGCAATGCAATGCAATGCAATGCAGTACAAGGCATTGCAAATCAATGCAATGCAACAACACACGTTATGTCTTTAATCAACATGGGAATGAGGTAGTTCTGGTGTGCAATGCAATGAAATGCAAAAAGTGCATAACCTATATGTTATTCTTGAGTGCACAACGTTACATCGCTAGTGCAGTGCAATGCAATGCACCAACAAACGTTATCTCTTTAATGAACATGGGAATGGTTAAGTTCTAGTGTGCAATGCAATGCAAAAAGTGTATAACCTATATGTTATTCTTCAGTGCACAACGTTAGATCGTTAGTGCAATGCAATGCAACAACACACATACCATCTCTTTAATGAACATGGGAATGGTTAAGTTCTAGTGTGCAATGCAATGCAATGGAAAAAGTGCATAACCTATATGTTATTCTTCAGTGCACAACGTTACATCGCTAGTGCAATGCAATGCAACAACACACATATCATCTCTTTTAAGAACATGGGAATGATTTATTTCTGGTGTGCAATGCAATGCGAAAAGTGCATAACCTATATGTTATTCTTCAGAGCACAACGTTAGATCGTTTGTGCAGTGCAATGCAATGCAATGCAATGCAATGCAACAACAAACATTATCTCTTTAATGAACATGGGAATGATTTAGTTCTGATGTGCAATGCAATGCAATGCAAAAAGTGCATAACCTATATGTTTTTCTTCAATGCACAACGTTAGATCGTTTGTGCAATAAAATGCAATGCAATGCAATTGCAACAACACACGTTATCTCTTTAATGAACATGGGAATGATTTAGTAGTCTGGTATGCAATGCAATGCAATGCAATGCAAAAAGTGCATAACATATATGTTATTCTTCAGTGCACAGTTAGATCGTTAGTGCAATGCAATGCCCCAGTTAACACAGAACGTTCCCCTAATGTTATTTTTTGGTTATTTTTTTGGGAACCAAATACTTACGTTAGGGGAACATTCTTTTTTGGGTTTATTTTTATGTAACAATAAAATAACGTTCCCAGAACGTTGCTGGGTGGTTACCATAAAAAATAACGTTCTGGGAACCATAAACTAACATTCTGAGAATGTTCTGGGTACCAAAAACTAACGTTATGGGAACCAAAAATTGTTAGCTGGGGCAATGCAATGCAATGCAATGCAATGCAATGCAGTACAAGGCATTGCAAATCAATGCAATGCAATGCAACAACACACGTTATGTCTTTAATCAACATGGGAATGAGGTAGTTCTGGTGTGCAATTCAATGAAATGCAAAAAGTGCATAACCTATATGTTATTCTTGAGTGCACAACGTTACATCGCTAGTGCAATGTAATGCAATGCAATTCACCAACAAACGTTATCTCTTTAATGAACATGGGAATGATTTAGGTCTGGTGTGCAATGAAATGCAAAAAGTGCATAACCTATATGTTATTCTTCAATGCACAACGTTACATCGTTAGTGCAATGCAATGCAATGCAATGCAACAACACACATATCATCTCTATAATGAACTTGGGAATGATTTTGTTCTGGTGTGCAGTGCAATGCGAAAAGAGCATAACCTATATGTTATTCTTCAGTGCACAACGTTAGATCGTTAGTGCAATGCAATGCAATGCAATGCAATGCAATGCAATGCAATGCAATGCAAAGCAATGCAAAGCAATGCAATGCAAAGCAATGCAAAGCAATGCAAAGCAATGCAAAGCAATGCAAAGCAATGCAAAGCAATGCAAAGCAATGCAAAGCAATGCAATGCAATGCAATGCAATACAATGCAATGCAATGCAACAACAAACGTTATGTCTTTAATGAACATGGGAATGATTTAGTTCTGGTGTGCAATGCAATGCAATACGTGCATAACCTATATGTTATTCTTCAGTGCACAACGTTAGATCGTTAGTGCAATGCAATGCAATGCAATGCAGTGCAAAGCAATGCAAATAAATGCAATGCAATGCAATGCAACAACACACGTTATGTTTTTAATCAACATGGGAATGAGGTAGTTCTGGTGTGCAATGCAATGCAAAAAGTGCATAACATATGTTATTCTTCAGTGCACAACGTTAGATCGTTAGTGCAATGCAAAGCAATGCAGAGCAATGCAAAGCAATGCAGAGCAATATAATGTAATACAATGCAATGAAAAACACTCGTTATGTCTTTAATCAACATGGGAATGAGGTAGTTCTGGTGTGCAATGCAATGCGAAAAGTGCATAACCTATATGTTATTCTTCAGTGCACAACGTTAGATTGTTAGTGCAATGCAATGCAATGCAATGCAATGCAATGCAATGCAACAACACACATATCATCTCTATAATGAACTTGGGAATGATTTTGTTCTGGTGTGCAGTGCAATGCGAAAAGAGCATAACCTATATGTTATTCTTCAGTGCACAACGTTAGATCGTTAGTGCAATGCAATGCAATGCAGTGCAAAGCAATGCAATGCAATGCAATGCAAAGCAATGCAAAGCAATGCAAAGCAATGCAATGCAATGCAATGCAATGCAATGCAAAGCAAAGCAATGCAAAGCAATGCAAAGCAATGCAATGCAATACAATGCAATGCAATGCAATGCAATGCAACAACAAACGTTATGTCTTTAATGAACATGGGAATGATTTAGTTCTGGTGTGCAATGCAATGCAATACGTGCATAACCTATATGTTATTCTTCAGTGCACAACGTTAGATCGTTAGTGCAATGCAATGCAATGCAATGCAGTGCAAAGCAATGCAAATAAATGCAATGCAATGCAATGCAACAACACACGTTATGTTTTAATGAACATGGGAATGAGGTAGTTCTGGTGTGCAATGCAATGCAAAAAGTGCATAACATATGTTATTCTTCAGTGCACAACGTTAGATCGTTAGTGCAATGCAAAGCAATGCAGAGCAATGCAAAGCAATGCAATGCAATGCAATGCAAAGCAATGCAAAGCAAAGCAAAGCAATGCAAAGCAATGCAATGCAATGCAATGCAAAGCAAAGCAAAGCAAAGCAATGCAATGCAATACAATGCAATGCAATGCAATGCAACAACAAACGTTATGTCTTTAATGAACATGGGAATGATTTAGTTCTGGTGTGCAATGCAATGCAATACGTGCATAACCTATATGTTATTCTTCAGTGCACAACGTTAGATCGTTAGTGCAATGCAATGCAATGCAATGCAGTGCAAAGCAATGCAAATAAATGCAATGCAATGCAATGCAACAACACACGTTATGTTTTAATGAACATGGGAATGAGGTAGTTCTGGTGTGCAATGCAATGCAAAAAGTGCATAACATATGTTATTCTTCAGTGCACAACGTTAGATCGTTAGTGCAATGCAAAGCAATGCAGAGCAATGCAAAGCAATGCAAAGCAATGCAGAGCAATATAATGTAATACAATGCAATGAAAAACACTCGTTATGTCTGTAATCAACATGGGAATGAGGTAGTTCTGGTGTGCAATGCAATGCGAAAAGTGCATAACCTATATGTTATTCTTCAGTGCACAACGTTAGATTGTTAGTGCAATGCAATGCAATGCAATGCAATGCAGTGCAAAGCAATGCAAATAAATGCAATGCAATGCAATGCAATGCAACAACACACGTTATGTTTTTAATCAACATGGGAAGGAGGTAGTTCTGGTGTGCAATGCAATGCAAAAAGTGCATAACATATGTTATTCTTCAGTGCACAACGTTAGATCGTTAGTGCAATGCAATGCAGTGCAAAGCAATGCAAAGCAGTGCAATTCAATGTAATGCAATGCAATACATTGCATTGCAATACATAGCAATGCAATGCAATACAATGCAATACAGAAACACACGTTATGTCTTTAATTTACATGGGAATGATTTAGTTCTGGTGTGCAATGCAATGCAATACGTGCACAACGTTAGATCGTTAGTGCAATGCAATGCAGTGCAAAGCAATGCAAATCAATGCAATGCAATACAATGCAATGCAACAACACACGTTATGTCTTTAATGAACATAGGAATGATTTAGTTCTGGTGTGCAATGCAATGCAATGCGAAAAGTGCATAACCTATATGTTATACTTCAGTGCACAACGTTAGATCTTTAGTGCAATGCAATGCAGTGCAAAGCAATGCAAATGAATGTAATGCAACGCAAAACATTGCATTGCAATACATTGAAATGCAATGCAATGCAATACAATGCAATGCAACAACACACGTTATGTCTTTAATGAACATTGGAATGATTTAGTTCTGGTATGCAATGCAATGCAATGCAAAAAGTGCATGACCTATATGTTATTCTTCAGTGCACAACGTTAGATCGTTAGTGCAATGCAATGCAAAGCAATGCAATGCCGTGCAAAGCAATGCAGTGCAAAGCAATGCAAATCAATGCAATGCAATACAATGCAATGCAACAACACGTGTTATCTCTTTTATGAACATGGGAATGATTTAGTTCTGGTGTGCAATGCAATGCAGTGCAAAAAGTGCATACCTATATGTTATTCTTCAGTGCACAACGTTAGATCGTTAGTGCAATGCAATGTAATGCAACAACAAACGTTATGTCTTTAATCAACATGGGAATGAGGTAGTTCAGTTGTACAATGCAATGCAAAAAGTGCATAACCTGTATGTTATTCTTCAGTTGCACAACGTTAGATCGTTAGTGCAATGCAATGCAATGCATCAACACACATATCAACACACATATCATCTCTATAATGATGGGAATGATTTAGTTCTGGTGTGCAATGCAAAGCGAAATATGCATAACCTATAAGTTTTTCTTCAGTGCACAACGTTAGATCGTTTGTGCAATGCAATTGCAACAACACATTTGTTATCTCTTTAATGAACATGGGAATGAGTTCGTTCTGGTGTGCAATGCAATGCAATGCAAGAAGTGCATAGCCTATGTTATTCTTCAATGCACAACGTTAGATCGTGTGTGCAATGCAATGCAATGCAACAACACACGTTATCTTTGTAATGAACATGGGATCGAGTAGTTCTGTTGTGCAATGCAATGCAAGTAGTGCACAGACTATATGTTATTCTTCAATGCACAACGTTAGACAGTTTGTGCAAAGCAACAACACATATGTTATCTCTCTAATGAACATGGCATTGAGTTAGTTTTGGTGTGCAATGCAATGCAATGCACGAAGTGCATAACCTATGTTTCTTTAATGATGCTCAACGTTAGATCGTTTGTGCAAAGCACATAATGTTATAAGAATGAGCTATACATAGGTACGCTTTTGACCTGCTGAACATATTTCTGGCCAAAGAGTCCTTAAAGATGTTCTATCATCCTGACAAAGGTCCAAATTTGAAACTGAATTTTTTTCTGTCCAAGGAGTACTCGAAACTTGACCTTACCATTTATACTCGTTGACTTTTTCTGATGTTACGTCAGCCATAAAGAAGTCCATATTTGACCCAAGGAACATATTTTTGGCCAAAGAGTCCTCGATCTTGGGCTTTCTATTCATATAGTCCAACTCCTTCTGATGCGTCATAAGCCATATAGATGTCCATATCTGACCTTTTGAAATTATTTCTGGTCAAAGTGTCCTCAAAATTTTTCAAACTATATAAAGTTATAGTCTCCTTCTGATGATAAATCAGCTATACAGAGGTCCCCTTTTGACCTACTGAAAATATTTCTGGCCAAAGAGTCCTAAAAGATTAACACTATACATTCAGACTGATATCTTCGGATGTTATATCATCCTGACAAAAGTCCATATTTGACCTACCGAATTTTTTTCTGGCCATGGAGTGAGTACTCGAAACTTGATCTTTCCATATATACTTGTTGACTCTTTCTGATGTTACGTCAGACATACAGAATTCCATATTTGACCCAAGGAACATATTTCTGGCCAAAGAGACCTCTATCTTGGGCTTTCTATACATACTCATAGACTCCTTCTGATGCTTCATAAGCCATATAGATATCTATATCTATCCTTTTGAACTTATTTCTTGTCAAAGTGTCCTAAAAAAAATTCAAACTATATAAAGTTATAGACTCCTTTTGATGATAAATCAGCTATACAGGCCCCTTTTGACCTCCTGAACATATTTCTGACCAAAGAGTCCTTGATCTATGGGCTTTCTATACATACTCATAGACTCCTTCTGATGCTTCATAAGCCATATAGATGTCCATATCTGACCTTTTGAACTTACTTGTGGTCAAATTGTCCTAACATTTTTTCAAACTATAGAAAGTTATAGACTCCTTTTGATGATAAATCAGCTATACAGAGGGCCCCTTTTGACTTACTGAACATATTTCTGGCCAAATAGTCCTCGATCTTGGGCTTTCTATACATACTCATAGACTCCTTCTGGTGCTTCATAAGCCATATAGATGTCCATATCTGACATTTTGAACTTATTTGTGGTCAAAGTGTCCTCAAAATATTTCAAACAATAGAAAGTTATAGACTCCTTTTGATGATAAATCAGCTATACAGAGGTCAACTTTTGACCTCCTAAACATATTTCTGGCCAAACAGTCCTTGATCTTGGGGCTTTCTATACATACTCATAGATTCCTTCTGATGCTTCATAAGCCATATAGATGTCCATATCTGACCTTTTGAACTTATTTGTGGTCAAAGTGTCCAAAAAAAAATTAAAACTATATAAAGTTATAGACTCCTTTTGATGATAAGTCAGCTATACAGAGGTCCCCTTTTGACCTCCTGAACATATTTCTGGCCAAAGAGTCCTCGATCTTGGGCTTTCTATACATACTCATAGACTCCTTCTGGTGCTTCATAAGATATAGATTTCCATATCTGACCTTTTGAACTTATTTGTGGTCAAAGTGTCCTCAACATTTTTCAAACAATAGAAAGTTATAGACTCCTTTTGATGATAAATCAGCTATACAGAGGTCAACTTTTGACCTCCTAAACATATTTCTGGCCAAACAGTCCTTGATCTTGGGCTTTCTATACATACTCATAGACTCCTTCTGATGCCTCATAAGCCATGTAGATGTCCATATCTGACCTTTTGAACTTATTTGTGGTCAAAGTGTCCTCAAAATTTTTCAAACTATAGAAATTTATAGACTCCTTTTGATGATAAATCAGCTATACAGAGGTCCCCTTTTGACCTCTTGAACATATTTCTGGCCAAAGAGTCCTCGATCTTGGGCTTTCTATACATACTCATAGACTCCTTCTGATGCTTCATAAGCCATATAGATGTCCATATCTGACCTTTTTAACTTATTTGTGGACAAAGTGTCCTAACATTTTTTCAAACTATAGAAAGTTATAGACTCCTTTTGATGATAAATCAGCTATACAGAGGGCCCCTTCTGACCTACTGAACATATTTCTGTCCAAAGAGTCCTTGATCTTGGGCTTTCTATACATACTCATAGACTCCTTCTGATGCTTCATGAGCCATATAGATTTTTCATATCTGACCTTTTGAACTTATTTGTGGTCAAAGTGTCCTAAAAAAAATTCAAACTATGTAAGTTATAGAATCCTTTTGATGATAAATCAGCTATACAGAGGTCCCATTTTGACCTCCTGAACATATTTCTGGCCAAAGAGTCCTCGATCTTGGGCTTTCTATACATATAGACTCCTTCTGATGCTTCATGAGCCATATAGATTTTTCATATCTGACCTTTTGAACTTATTTGTGGTCAAAGATGTCCTCAAAATATTTCAAACTATAGAAAGTTATAGACTCCTTTTGATGATAAATCAGCTATACAGAGGTCCTCTTTTGACCTCCTGAACATATTTCTGGCCAAAGAGTCCTTGATCTTGGGCTTTCTATACATACTCATAGACTCCTTCTGATGCTTCATAAGCCATATAGATGTCCATATCTGACCTTTTGAACTTATTTGTGGTCAAAGTGTCCAAAAAAAAATTAAAACTATATAAAGTTATAGACTCCTTTTGATGATAAGTCAGCTATACAGAGGTCCCCTTTTGACCTCCTGAACATATTTCTGGCCAAAGAGTCCTCGATCTTGGGCTTTCTATACATACTCATAGACTCCTTCTGGTGCTTCATAAGATATAGATTTCCATATCTGACCTTTTGAACTTATTTGTGGTCAAAGTGTCCTCAACATTTTTCAAACAATAGACTCCTTATATGATAAATATAAGTTATAGACTCCTTTTGATGATAAATCAGCTATACAGAGGTCAACTTTTGACCTCCTAAACATATTTCTGGCCAAACAGTCCTTGATCTTGGGCTTTCTATACATACTCATAGACTCCTTCTGATGCCTCATAAGCCATGTAGATGTCCATATCTGACCTTTTGAACTTATTTGTGGTCAAAGTGTCCTCAAAATTTTTCAAACTATAGAAATTTATAGACTCCTTTTGATGATAAATCAGCTATACAGAGGTCCCCTTTTGACCTCTTGAACATATTTCTGGCCAAAGAGTCCTCGATCTTGGGCTTTCTGTACATACTCATAGACTCCTTCTGATGCTTCATAAGCCATATAGATGTCCATATCTGACCTTTTTAACTTATTTGTGGTCAAAGTGTCCTAACATTTTTTCAAACTATAGAAAGTTATAGACTCCTTTTGATGATAAATCAGCTATACAGAGGGCCCCTTCTGACCTACTGAACATATTTCTGTCCAAAGAGTCCTTGATCTTGGGCTTTCTATACATACTCATAGACTCCTTCTGATGCTTCATAAGCCATATAGATTTTTCATATCTGACCTTTTGCACTTATTTGTGGTCAAAGTGTCCTAAAAAAAATTCAAACTATGTAAGTTATAGAATCCTTTTGATGATAAATCAGCTATACAGAGGTCCCATTTTGACCTCCTGAACATATTTCTGGCCAAAGAGTCCTCGATCTTGGGCTTTCTATACATATAGACTCCTTCTGATGCTTCATAAGCCAAATAGATGTCCATATCTGACCTTTTGAACTTATTTGTGGTCAAAGATGTCCTCAAAATTTTTCAAACTATAGAAAGTTATAGACTCCTTTTGATGATAAATCAGCTATACAGAGGTCCCCTTTTGACCTCCTGAACATATTTCTGGCCAAAGAGTCCTCGATCTTGGGCTTTCTATACATACTCATAGACTCCTTCTGGTGCTTCATAAGCCATATAGATTTCCATATCTGACATTTTGAACTTATTTGTGGTCAAAGTGTCCTAAAAAAACTTCAAACTATATAAAGTTATAGACTCCTTTTGATGATAAGTCAGCTATACAGAGGTCCCCTTTTGACCTCCTGAACATATTTCTGGCCAAAGAGTCCTTGATCTTGGGCTTTCTATACATACTCATAGACTCCTTCTGATGCTTCATAAGCCATATAGATGTCCATATCTGACCTTTTGAACTTATTTGTGGTCAAAGTGTCCAAAAAAAAATTAAAACTATATAAAGTTATAGACTCCTTTTGATGATAAGTCAGCTATACAGGGGTCCCCTTTTGACCTCCTGAACATATTTCTGGCCAAAGAGTCCTCGATCTTGGGCTTTCTATACATACTCATAGACTCCTTCTGGTGCTTCATAAGATATAGATTTCCATATCTGACCTTTTGAACTTATTTGTGGTCAAAGTGTCCTCAACATTTTTCAAACAATAGAAAGTTATAGACTCCTTTTGATGATAAATCAGCTATACAGAGGTCAACTTTTGACCTCCTAAACATATTTCTGGCCAAACAGTCCTTGATCTTGGGCTTTCTATACATACTCATAGACTCCTTCTGATGCCTCATAAGCCATGTAGATGTCCATATCTGACCTTTTGAACTTATTTGTGGTCAAAGTGTCCTCAAAATTTTTCAAACTATAGAAATTTATAGACTCCTTTTGATGATAAATCAGCTATACAGAGGTCCCCTTTTGACCTACTGAACATATTTCTGGCCAAAGAGTCCTCGATCTTGGGCTTTCTATACATACTCATAGACTCCTTCTGATGCTTCATAAGCCATATAGATGTCCATATCTGACCTTTTGAACTTATTTGTGGTCAAAGTGTCCTAAAAAAAATTCAAACTATGTAAGTTATAGAATCCTTTTGATGATAAATCAGCTATACAGAGGTCCCATTTTGACCTCCTGAACATATTTCTGGCCAAAGAGTCCTCGATCTTGGGCTTTCTATACATATAGACTCCTTCTGATGCTTCATGAGCCATATAGATTTTTCATATCTGACCTTTTGAACTTATTTGTGGTCAAAGATGTCCTCAAAATATTTCAAACTATAGAAAGTTATAGACTCCTTTTGATGATAAATCAGCTATACAGAGGTCCCCTTTTGACCTCCTGAACATATTTCTGGCCAAAGAGTCCTCGATCTTGGGCTTTCTATACATACTCATAGACTCCTTCTGGTGCTTCATAAGCCATATAGATTTCCATATCTGACATTTTGAACTTATTTGTGGTCAAAGTGTCCTAAAAAAACAACAAACTATATAAAGTTATAGACTCCTTTTGATGATAAGTCAGCTATACAGAGGTCCCCTTTTGACCTCCTGAACATATTTCTGGCCAAAGAGTCCTTGATCTTGGGCTTTCTATACATACTCATAGACTCCTTCTGATGCTTCATAAGCCATATAGATGTCCATATCTGACCTTTTGAACTTATTTGTGGTCAAAGTGTCCAAAAAAAAATTAAAACTATATAAAGTTATAGACTCCTTTTGATGATAAGTCAGCTATACAGAGGTCCCCTTTTGACCTCCTGAACATATTTCTGGCCAAAGAGTCCTCGATCTTGGGCTTTCTATACATACTCATAGACTCCTTCTGGTGCTTCATAAGATATAGATTTCCATATCTGACCTTTTGAACTTATTTGTGGTCAAAGTGTCCTCAACATTTTTCAAACAATAGACTCCTTATATGATAAATATAAGTTATAGACTCCTTTTGATGATAAATCAGCTATACAGAGGTCAACTTTTGACCTCCTAAACATATTTCTGGCCAAACAGTCCTTGATCTTGGGCTTTCTATACATACTCATAGACTCCTTCTGATGCCTCATAAGCCATGTAGATGTCCATATCTGACCTTTTGAACTTATTTGTGGTCAAAGTGTCCTCAAAATTTTTCAAACTATAGAAATTTATAGACTCCTTTTGATGATAAATCAGCTATACAGAGGTCCCCTTTTGACCTCTTGAACATATTTCTGGCCAAAGAGTCCTCGATCTTGGGCTTTCTGTACATACTCATAGACTCCTTCTGATGCTTCATAAGCCATATAGATGTCCATATCTGACCTTTTTAACTTATTTGTGGTCAAAGTGTCCTAACATTTTTTCAAACTATAGAAAGTTATAGACTCCTTTTGATGATAAATCAGCTATACAGAGGGCCCCTTCTGACCTACTGAACATATTTCTGTCCAAAGAGTCCTTGATCTTGGGCTTTCTATACATACTCATAGACTCCTTCTGATGCTTCATAAGCCATATAGATTTTTCATATCTGACCTTTTGAACTTATTTGTGGTCAAAGTGTCCTAAAAAAAATTCAAACTATGTAAGTTATAGAATCCTTTTGATGATAAATCAGCTATACAGAGGTCCCATTTTGACCTCTTGAACATATTTCTGGCCAAAGAGTCCTCGATCTTGGGCTTTCTATACATACTCATAGACTCCTTCTGATGCTTCATAAGCCATATAGATGTCCATATCTGACCTTTTTAACTTATTTGTGGTCAAAGTGTCCTAACATTTTTTCAAACTATAGAAAGTTATAGACTCCTTTTGATGATAAATCAGCTATACAGAGGGCCCCTTCTGACCTACTGAACATATTTCTGTCCAAAGAGTCCTTGATCTTGGGCTTTCTATACATACTCATAGACTCCTTCTGATGCTTCATGAGCCATATAGATTTTTCATATCTGACCTTTTGAACTTATTTGTGGTCAAAGTGTCCTAAAAAAATTTCAAACTATGTAAGTTATAGAATCCTTTTGATGATAAATCAGCTATACAGAGGTCCCATTTTGACCTCCTGAACATATTTCTGGCCAAAGAGTCCTCGATCTTGGGCTTTCTATACATATAGACTCCTTCTGATGCTTCATGAGCCATATAGATTTTTCATATCTGACCTTTTGAACTTATTTGTGGTCAAAGATGTCCTCAAAATTTTTCAAACTATAGAAAGTTATAGACTCCTTTTGATGATAAATCAGCTATACAGACGTCCCCTTTTGACCTCCTGAACATATTTCTGGCCAAAGAGTCCTCGATCTTGGGCTTTCTATACATACTCATAGACTCCTTCTGGTGCTTCATAAGCCATATAGATTTCCATATCTGACATTTTGAACTTATTTGTGGTTTAAGTGTCCTAAAAAAACTTCAAACTATATAAAGTTATAGACTCCTTTTGATGATAAGTCAGCTATACAGAGGTCCCCTTTTGCCCTTCTGAACATATTTCTGGCCAAAGAGTCCTTGATCTTGGGCTTTCTATACATACTCATAGACTCCTTCTGATGCTTCATAAGCCATATAGATGTCCATATCTGACCTTTTGAACTTATTTGTGGTCAAAGTGTCCAAAAAAAAATTAAAACTATATAAAGTTATAGACTCCTTTTGATGATAAGTCAGCTATACAGAGGTCCCCTTTTGACCTCCTGAACATATTTCTGGCCAAAGAGTCCTCGATCTTGGGCTTTCTATACATACTCATAGACTCCTTCTGGTGCTTCATAAGATATAGATTTCCATATCTGACCTTTTGAACTTATTTGTGGTCAAAGTGTCCTCAACATTTTTCAAACAATAGACTCCTTATATGATAAATATAAGTTATAGACTCCTTTTGATGATAAATCAGCTATACAGAGGTCAACTTTTGACCTCCTAAACATATTTCTGGCCAAACAGTCCTTGATCTTGGGCTTTCTATACATACTCATAGACTCCTTCTGATGCCTCATAAGCCATGTAGATGTCCATATCTGACCTTTTGAACTTATTTGTGGTCAAAGTGTCCTCAAAATTTTTCAAACTATAGAAATTTATAGACTCCTTTTGATGATAAATCAGCTATACAGAGGTCCCCTTTTGACCTCTTGAACATATTTCTGGCCAAAGAGTCCTCGATCTTGGGCTTTCTGTACATACTCATAGACTCCTTCTGATGCTTCATAAGCCATATAGATGTCCATATCTGACCTTTTTAACTTATTTGTGGTCAAAGTGTCCTAACATTTTTTCAAACTATAGAAAGTTATAGACTCCTTTTGATGATAAATCAGCTATACAGAGGGCCCCTTCTGACCTACTGAACATATTTCTGTCCAAAGAGTCCTTGATCTTGGGCTTTCTATACATACTCATAGACTCCTTCTGATGCTTCATAAGCCATATAGATTTTTCATATCTGACCTTTTGAACTTATTTGTGGTCAAAGTGTCCTAAAAAAAATTCAAACTATGTAAGTTATAGAATCCTTTTGATGATAAATCAGCTATACAGAGGTCCCATTTTGACCTCCTGAACATATTTCTGGCCAAAGAGTCCTCGATCTTGGGCTTTCTATACATATAGACTCCTTCTGATGCTTCATAAGCCAAATAGATGTCCATATCTGACCTTTTGAACTTATTTGTGGTCAAAGATGTCCTCAAAATTTTTCAAACTATAGAAAGTTATAGACTCCTTTTGATGATAAATCAGCTATACAGAGGTCCCCTTTTGACCTCCTGAACATATTTCTGGCCAAAGAGTCCTCGATCTTGGGCTTTCTATACATACTCATAGACTCCTTCTGGTGCTTCATAAGCCATATAGATTTCCATATCTGACATTTTGAACTTATTTGTGGTCAAAGTGTCCTAAAAAAACTTCAAACTATATAAAGTTATAGACTCCTTTTGATGATAAGTCAGCTATACAGAGGTCCCCTTTTGACCTCCTGAACATATTTCTGGCCAAAGAGTCCTTGATCTTGGGCTTTCTATACATACTCATAGACTCCTTCTGGTGCTTCATAAGATATAGATTTCCATATCTGACCTTTTGAACTTATTTGTGGTCAAAGTGTCCTCAACATTTTTCAAACAATAGAAAGTTATAGACTCCTTTTGATGATAAATCAGCTATACAGAGGTCAACTTTTGACCTCCTAAACATATTTCTGGCCAAACAGTCCTTGATCTTGGGCTTTCTATACATACTCATAGACTCCTTCTGATGCCTCATAAGCCATGTAGATGTCCATATCTGACCTTTTGAACTTATTTGTGGTCAAAGTGTCCTCAAAATTTTTCAAACTATAGAAATTTATAGACTCCTTTTGATGATAAATCAGCTATACAGAGGTCCCCTTTTGACCTCTTGAACATATTTCTGGCCAAAGAGTCCTCGATCTTGGGCTTTCTGTACATACTCATAGACTCCTTCTGATGCTTCATAAGCCATATAGATGTCCATATCTGACCTTTTGAACTTATTTGTGGTCAAAGTGTCCTAACATTTTTTCAAACTTTAGAAAGTTATAGACTCCTTTTGATGATAAATCAGCTATACAGAGGGCCCCTTCTGACCTACTGAACATATTTCTGTCCAAAGAGTCCTTGATCTTGGGCTTTCTATACATACTCATAGACTCCTTCTGATGCTTCATAAGCCATATAGATTTTTCATATCTGACCTTTTGAACTTATTTGTGGTCAAAGTGTCCTAAAAAAAATTCAAACTATGTAAGTTATAGAATCCTTTTGATGATAAATCAGCTATACAGAGGTCCCATTTTGACCTCCTGAACATATTTCTGGCCAAAGAGTCCTCGACCTTGGGCTTTCTATACATACTCATAGACTCCTTCTGATGCTTCATAAGCCAAATAGATGTCCATATCTGACCTTTTGAACTTATTTGTGGTCAAAGATGTCCTCAAAATTTTTCAAACCATAGAAAGTTATAGACTCCTTTTGATGATAAATCAGCTATACAGAGGTCACCTTTTGACCTCCTGAACATATTTCTGGCCAAAGAGTCCTCGATCTTGGGCTTTCTATACATACTCATAGACTCCTTCTGGTGCTTCATAAGCCATATAGATTTCCATATCTGACATTTTGAACTTATTTGTGGTCAAAGTGTCCTAAAAAAACTTCAAACTATATAAAGTTATAGACTCCTTTTGATAATAAGTCAGCTATACAGAGGTCCCCTTTTGACCTCCTGAACATATTTCTGGCCAAAGAGTCCTTGATCTTGGGCTTTCTATACATACTCATAGACTCCTTCTGATGCTTCATAAGCCATATAGATGTCCATATCTGACCTTTTGAACTTATTTGTGGTCAAAGTGTCCTAACATTTTTTCAAACTATATAAAGTGATAGACTCCTTTTGATGATAAATCAGCTATACAGAGGTCCCCTTTTGACCTACTGAACATATTTCTGGCCAAAGAGTCTTCGATCTTGCGTTTTCTATACATACTCATAGACTCCTTCTGATGCTTCATAAGCCATATAGATGTCCATATCTGACCTTTTGAACTTATTTGTGGTCAAAGTGTCCTCAAATTTTTTCAAACTATATAAAGTTATAGTCTCCTTTTGATGATATATCAGCTATACAGAGGGCCCCTTTTGACCTATACTGAACATATTTCTGGCCAAAGAGTCCTAAAAGATTAACACTATACATTCAGACTGATATCTTCGGATGTTATATCATCCTGACAAAAGTCCATATTTGACCTACCGAATTTTTTTCTGACCAAGGAGTGAGTACTCGAAACTTGACCTTTTCATATATACTTGTTGACTCTTTCTGATGTTACGTCAGACATACAGAATTCCATATTTGACCCAAGGAACATTTTTCTTGCCAAAGAGTCCTCGATCTTGGGCTTTCTATACATACTCATAGACTCCTTCTGATGCTTCATAAGCCATATAGATGTCCATATCTATCCTTTTGAACTTATTTCTGGTCAAAGTGTCCTCAAAATTTTTCAAACTATATAAAGTTATAGACTCCTTCTGATAAAAAAGAGTCCTCAATCTTGAACTTTGCATTCTCACTCCTAGACTCCTTCTGATGGTTCATAAGCCACATATAGAATTCCATATTTGACCTACTGAACTTATTTCTGGTCAAATGGTCCTCAAAGGGTTTCTTATTATGTTAATTCAGCCATACAGAGGTTCCTATTTGAACTACTGAACACATTTTTGGCCAAAGAGTCTTTGAACATTAATTTCTCTGCTTATTGACTTCTCTTAATAATACATTAGCCATACAAAAGTCCATATTTGACCTACTAATATATTTCTAGTCAAAGAGTCCCTGATCTTGACCTTTCTGTACATGCTCATTGACAGCTTCTGATGTTTCATCAGCCTGAAAGATGTCCATACTTGACCCATTGAATATATTTTATATTTTATATTTTATTTTTACATAGAGTCCTCGATCTTGAACTTTCTAAACATACTTGTAGACTTGTTAATTAATTATCTGCTATCCAATGTATTTGAACAGTAGTTCAAATTTTATATTTTGAACATATTTCTAGACATGAGACATGAGACTAATTGCTTTTACAATCCTTCTGATGTTTCATCAGCCATACAGTATAGTTCAAATTTGACCTATTGAACATTTCTATAACCAAAGTGTCCTCGATCTTGATCGTTCTATACATAATCATAGGCTTGTTCTGATGTTTCATCATTGAGACAGAAGTCAGTTATTGACCTACTGAACATATTTCTGGCAAAAGAATCATCAAAGTTTAACTTACTGTTCCTTCTCCTAGACTATTTTTGATTTTACATCCACCATACAGGAGTCCATATTTGACCAAGAGAACATATTTCTGGCCAAAAGAGTCGTCAAAAGGTATGTTTATATACATTCTCATCGACTTCTTTTGATGTTAAATCAACCATATTGTTAGTCCAAATTTGACCCATTGAACATATATCTGGCCAAAGAGACCTAGAACTTTAATTATCTATACATAATTACTATCTCCTTCTGATTTTTCATCACCCAGGCTATTATCCATATTTGACAATTGAACATATTTCTGGCTGGAAGAGTCCTTGATCTTTCTATACGTACTCATAGACGCTTTCAGATAGTACTTCAGCCAAAAAATGATCCATAATTGACTACTAAACTCATTTCTGAGCGATGGGTTTCTAATCTTGATTTCTCTATACATTGACTCCTTCTGATGTTACAATAGCAAAACATTATTGTATTGTATTGTATCAATATGACCTATTAAACCTATTTCTGACCAATGAGTCTATGAACATTTTTCAATACATACTCAATGACTCCTGATTTTACAACAGCAATATAGTATTTCAAAATTTGATCAATTGAACATATTTCTGGCCAAAGAGACCTTGATCTTATTCTTTCTATACATACTCCTTCTGATGTTTCATCAGCCAGATAATTGTCCACAATTGACCTACTGAACATTTTTCTGCCCGAAGAGTCTATGAACTTGAACTTTCTATACATAATCATTTACTTCTGATGTTTCTTCAGCCATACAGTAGTCCAGATTTGACATGTTGAACATATTTCTGACCAAAGAGATTTTGATCTTGAACTTTCTATTCATAATTATAGACTCTTTCAGAAAGTTACATCGGACAGACAATTGTCCATATTAATTATTAAACATATTTCTGACCAACAAGTCCATGAACTTGAACGTTCTGTACATGCTAATTGACTCCTTTTAGTGTTTCATCAGCCAGACATTAGTCCATAATTGACCTACTGAACATATTGCTGCCCGAAGAGTCTTGAACTTGAACTTTCTATATAGGCTCATTGACTCCTTCTGATGTTTCACAAGCAGACAATAGTCCATAATTGACCCTCTGAACATATTTATAGTAAAAGAGTCCTCTGTCTTGAACTTTCTATAGATTCTCAGTGACTCCATATAGATAATTGACCCACTGAACATATTTCTACCTGAAGAGTCTTTGAACTTGAACTTTCTATTCATAATCTTCTTCCTCAATCTTCATTGACTTCTGATTCATCAGCCAGACAGCAGTCCATATTTGACCCACTAAACATATTTCTGGCAAAAGAGTCCTCGATCTTGAACCTTTTAAACATACTCATAGACTCTTTCTGGTGTTTCATCAGCCATGCAGTAGTTCTGATTTGACATAATGAACATATTTCTGACCGAAGAGTCCTCGATCTTGAACTTTCTATTCACACTTATAGACTCTTTCAGATAGTACATCGGCCAGACAATTGTAGATATTGACTATTGAAGTAAAAGAGTTCTCGATCTTGAACTTTCTATACATTCTCAGTGATGCCTTATTTTGTTTCTTTAGCCATACAGAAGTCCAGATTTGACATGTTGAACATATTTCTGACTTGAAAATTTTGTACATGCTAATTGACTCCTTTTAGTGTTTCATCAGCCAGACAGTAGTCAATAATGGACCTACTGAAAATATTTCTGGTAAAAGAGTCCTCGATTTTGAACTTTCTATACATTCTCAGTGACGCCTTATTTTGTTTCTTTAGCCATAAGGTAGTTCAGATTTAACATGTTGAACATATTTCTGACTGAAGAGTCCTTGATCTTGAACTTTCTATTCACACTTATAGACTCGTTCAGATAGTACATCGGCCAGACAACTGTCCATAATGATTTTTATTTATTTTTTTGGCCAACGAGTCTATGTACTTGAACTTTCTATACATGCTCATTGACTCCTTTTAGTGCTTCATCAGCCAGAGAGTACTCCATAATTTACCTACTGAACATATTTCTAGTAAAAGAGTCCTCGATCTTGAACATTCTATACATGCTCATTGACTCCTTATGCTGTTTCTTTCTACACATAGTCGTTTACTCCATCTGATGTTACATCAGCCATAAAGAAGTCCATAATTGACCCAAGGGACATATTTGTGGCCAATCTTGAACTTTCTATACATACTCATAGTCTCCTTCTGATTCTCCATAAGCCATATTTATGTCCATATTTATGACTTATTATTATTTCTGGTCAAAGGTTCCTCAAAAGTTTTTAAACTATGTAAAATTATAGACTCCATCTGATGATAAATCAGACCAAAAGAGGTCAAATTTAGACTCTTGAGTCAATATGTATAGAGAGTTAATGTTCAATGATTCTTTGGCCAAAAATATATTCAGAGGGTCACATACCTGTTAAAGTGATGTATCATCAGAAGAAGTCTATGAGTATTTAGTAAGTTAACTTGTGAGGACCTTTTTGCCAAAAATATTTTCAATTCGCCAGATATGGACATCTATATAGCTAATGAAGAATCAGAAAGAGTCAATGAGTATATATAGAATGGTCAAGTTGAGACTCTTTGACCAGAAAAAATTTCAGTATGTCAAATATGGACTTTTGTCATGATGATATAACATCCGAAGATATCACTCTGAATGTATAGTGTTAATCTTTAAGGACTCTTTGGCCAGTAATATTTTCGGACATCAGAAGGAGTCTATAGATTATGACAGACAAAATCCTTTTGAGAACTCTTTGGTCAAATTTTTTTTTCAATCGGTCAAATATGGACTACTGCCTGCCTGGTTTGGCATTGCAAGAAGTCAGTCTATATTGTATAGTGAGTTAATGTTCACGGACTCTGGCCAGAAATATTTTCAGTAGGTCAAAAATAGACTACTGGCTGGTTAATATAACATCACAACAAGTCAATCTGTAGTCAAAAGTCAAAAGTTCAAGCAAGATAATGTTCAAGAACTCTTTGGCCAGAAATATGTTCAAAAGGTCAAAAGGTGACCTTTGTATAGCTGATTTATCATCAGAAAGAGTCTATAACTTTATATAGTTTAAAAACTTTTGATGACCAGAAATAAGTTCAAAAGGTCAGATATGGATATAATTATAGGCTTATATATATATATATATATAGGCTTATGTAACATTAGAAAGAGTCTATGAGTATGTATAGAAAGGTCAAGATCGAGAACTCTATGGCCATAAATATATTCCTTGGGTCAAATATGGACTTCTGTATGGCCGATTTAACATCAGAAGGAGTCTATGAGTTTCTAAGAGTAAAAAACATTTTGAGGATTCTTTGGCCAAAAACATGTTAAATCAGTCAAATATGGCTACAGTCTGGCTGACATAACATCACGAGAAGTCTTTATGGTAGGAGAAATATAAATAGTAAGGTAAATGTTCAAGGTCTCTGGCCAGAAATATGTTCAGAAGGTCAAATATGGACTTCTGTATGGCTGATTTAACATCAGAAGGAGTCTATACATTTATGATAGACAAAATCCTTTAGAGAACTCTTTGGTCAATTTTTTTTTTCAATCAGTCAAATATGGACTACTGTCTGCCTGATTTTACATTATGAGAAGTCAGTCTATATGTATAGTGAGTTGATGTTCACGGACTCTGGCCAGAAATATGTTCAGTAGGTCAAAAATAGACTACTGGCTGGTTAATATAACATCACAACAAGTCAATCTGTAGTATAGCAAGATAATGTTCAAGAACTCTTTGGCCAGAAATATGTTCAGAAGGTCAAAAGGTGACCTTGGTATAGCTGATTTATTATCAGAAGGAGTCTATAACTTTATATAGTTTGAAAAATTTTGAGGACACTTTGAACAGAAATAAGTTCAAAAGGTCAGATATAGACATCTATATCAGAAAGAGTCTATGAGTATGTATAGAAAGCCCAAGATCGAGGACTCTTTGGCAAGAAATATGTTCCTTGGGCCAAATATGGAATTCTGTATGTCTGACGTAACATCAGAAAGAGTCAACAATATGGAAAGGTCAAGTTTCGAGTACTCACTCCTTGGCCAGAAAAAAATTCGGTAGGGCAAATAGGGACTTTTGTCAGGATGATATAACATCCGAAGATATAAGTCTGAATGTATAGTGTTAATCATTTAGGACTCTTTGGCCAGAAATATGTACAGGAGGTCAAAAGGGGACCTCTGTATAGCTGATTTATCATCAAAAGGAGTCTATAACTTTCTATTGTTTGAAATATTTTGAGGACACTTTGACCACAAATAAGTTCAAAAGGTCAGATATGGACATCTATATGGCTTATGAAGCATCAGAAGGAATCTATGAGTATGTATAGAAAGCCCAAGATTGAGGACTCTTTGGCCAGAAACATGTTCAGTAGATCAAAAGGGGCCCTCTGTATAGCTGATTTATCATCAAAAGGAGTCTATAACTTTCTATAGTTTGAAAAAATGTTAGGACACTTTGACCACAAATAAGTTCAAAAGGTCAGATATGGACATCTATATGGATTATGAAGCATCAGAAGGAATCTATGAGTATGTATAGAAAGCATAAGATCAAGGACTCTTTGGCCAGAAACATTTTCAGGAGGTCAAAAGGGGCCCTCTGTATAGCTGATTTATAATCAAAAGGAGTCTATAACTTTATATAGTTTGAATTTTTTTTAGGACACTTTGACCACAAATAAGTTCAAAAGGTCAGATATGGACATCTATATGGCTTATGAAGCACCAGGAGTCTATGAGTATGTATAGAAATCCCAAGATCGAGGACTCTTTGGCCAGAAATATGTTCAGTAGTTCAAAAGGGGCCTTCTGTATAGCTGATTTATCATCAAAAGGAGTCTATAACTTTATATAGTTTGAAGTTTTTTATGACACTTTGACCACAAATAATTTCAAACGGTCAGATATGAACATCTATATGGCTTTTGAAGCACCAGAAGGAGTCAATGAGTATGTATAGAAATCCCAAGATCGAGGACTCTTTGGCCAGAAACATGTTCAGGAGGTCAAAAGGGGACCTCTGTATAGCTGACTTATCATCAAAAGGAGTCTATAACTTTATACAGTTTGAATTTTTTTTAGGACACTTTGACCACAAATAAGTTCAAAAGGTCAGATATGGACATCTATATGGCTTATGAGGCATCAGAACGAGTCTATGAGTATGTATAGAAAGCATAAGATCGAGGACTCTTTGGCCAGAAATATGTTCAGTAGTTCAAAAGGGGCCCTCTATATAGCTGATTTATCATCAAAAGAAGTCTATAACTTTCTATAGTTTGAAAAAATGTTAGGACACTTTGACCACAAATAAGTTCAAAAGGTCAGATATGGACATCTATATGGCTTATGAAGCACGAGAAGGAGTCTATGAGTATGTATAGAAAGCATAAGATTGAGGACTCTTTTGCCAGAAACATGTTCAGTAGATCAAAAGGGGCCCTCTGTATAGCTGATTTATCATCAAAAGGAGTCTATAACTTTCTATAGTTTGAAAAAATGTTAGGACACTTTGACCACAAATAAGTTCAAAAGGTCAGATATGGACATCTATATGGCTTATGAAGCATCAGAAGGAATCTATGAGTATGTATAGAAAGCATAAGATCAAGGACTCTTTGGCCAGAAACATGTTCAGGAGGTCAAAAGGGGCCCTCTGTATAGCTGATTTATAATCAAAAGGAGTCTATAACTTTATATAGTTTGAATTTTTTTTAGGACACTTTGACCACAAATAAGTTCAAAAGGTCAGATATGGACATCTATATGGCTTATGAAGCACCAGAAGGAGTCTATGAGTATGTATAGAAAGCCCAAGATCGAGGACTCTTTGGCAAGAAATATGTTCCTTGGGTCAAATATGGAATTCTGTATGTCTGACGTAACATCAGAAAGAGTCAACAAGTCTGGAAAGGTCAAGTTTCGAGTACTCCTTGGCCAGAAAAAAATTCAGTATGTCAAATATGGACTTTTGTCAGGAAGATATAACATCCGAAGATATCAATCTGAATGTATAGTGTTAATCATTTAGGACTCTTTGGCCAGAAATATGTTCAGTAGGTCAAAAGGGGACCTCTGAATAGCTGATTTATCATCAGAAAGAGTCTATAACTTTATATAGTTTAAAAACTTTTGATGACCGGAAATAAGTTCAAAAGGTCAGATATGATATCTATATGGCTTATGTAACATTAGAAGGAGTCTATGAGTATGTATAGAAAGGTCAAGATCGAGAACTCTATGGCCATAAATATATTCCTTGGGTCAAATATGGACTTCTGTATGGCTGATTTAACATCAGAAGGAGTTTATACATTTAGACAAAATCCTTTTGAGAACTCTTTGGTCAAATTTTTTTTCAATCAATCAAATATGGACTGCCTGATTTTACATTACGAGAAGTCAGTCTATATGTATAGTGAGTTGATGTTCACGGACTCTGGCCACAAATACAGTACAGTAGGTCAAAAATAGACCACTGGCTGGTTAATATAACATCACAAGAAGTCAATCTGTAGCACTATATTGCATTGCATTGCATTGCACACCAGAACTAAATCATTCCCAAGTTCATTATAGAGATGATATGTGTGTTGTTGCATTGCATTGCATTGCACTAACGATCTAACGTTGTGCACTGAAGAATTAACATATGTTATGCACTTTTTGCATTGCATTGCACACCAGAACTACCTCATTCCCATGTTGATTAAAGACATAACGTGTGTTGTTGCATTGCATTGCATTGCATTGCATTGCATTGCATTGCATTTATTTGCATTGCATTGCATTGCATTGCACTGCATTGCACTGCATTGCATTGCATTGCTTTGCACTGCATTGCATTGCTTTGCACTGCATTGCACTAAAGATCTAACGTTGTGCACTGAGGTTATGCACTTTTCGCATTGCATTGCATTTGCACACCAGAACTACCTCATTCCCATGTTGATTAAAGACATAACGTGTGTTGTTGCATTGCATTGCATTGCATTGATTTGCACTGCATTGCACTAACGATCTAACGTTGCAATTGCATTGCATTGCATTGCATTTATTTGCATTGCATTGCACTGCATTGCATTGCATTGCTTTTATTTGCATTGCATTGAACTGCATTGCATTGCATTTATTTGCATTGCATTGCACTGCATTGCATTGCTTTTATTTGCATTGCATTGCATTGCATTGCATTGCATTGCATTGCACTAACGATCTAACGTTGTGCACTGAAGAATAACATATAGGTTATGCTCTTTTCGCATTGCATTGCACACCAGAACAAAATCATTCCCAAGTTCATTATAGAGATGATATGTGTGTTGTTGCATTGCATTGCATTGCACTAACGATTTAACGTTGTGCACTGAAGAATAACATATGTTATGCACTTTTTGCATTGCATTGCATTGCACACCAGAACTACCTCATTCCCATGTTGATTAAAGACATAACGTGTGTTGTTGCATTGCATTGTACTGCATTGCATTGCTTTTATTTGCATTGCTTTGCACTGCATTGCATTGCATTGATTTGCATTGATTTGCACTGCATTACATTGCACTAACGATCTAACGTTGTGCAGTTTAGAGTAACATATAGGTTATGCACTTTTTGCATTTCATTGCATTGCACACCAGAACTAAATCATTCCCATGTTCTTAAAGACATAACGTGTGTTGTTGCATTGCATTGTATTGCATTGCATTGCATTGCATTGCATTGCACTAATGATCTAACGTTGTGCACTGAAGAATAACATATAGGTTATGCACTTTTCGCATTGGATTGCATTGCACACCAGAACAAAATCATTCCAATGTTCATTATAGAGATGATATGTGTGTTGCATTGCATTGCAAAATTGCATTACACTAACGATCTAATGTTGTGCACTGAACAATAACATATATGTTATGCACTTTTTGCATTGCATTGCACACCAGAACTACCTCATTCCCATGTTGATTAAAGACATAACGTGTGTTGTTGCATTGCATTGTATTGCATTGCATTGCATTGCATTGATTTGCATTGCTTTGCATGGCATTGCAATGCACTTAGCGATCTAATGTTGTGCACTGAAGAATAACATATAGGTTATGCACTTTTTGCATTGCAATGCATTGCACACTAGAACTACCTCATTCCCATGTTGATTAAAGACATAATGTATGTTGTTGCATTGTTGAATTGCATTTGTGCATTGCATTGCACTAACGATCTAATGTTATGTTGTGCACTGAAGAATAACATATGCTCTTTTCGCATTGCATTGCACTGCACACCAGAACAAAATCATTCCCATGTTCATTATAGAGATGATATGTGTGTTGTTGCATTGCATTGCATTGCATTTCATTACATTAAATTAAATTACATTGCATTGCATTGCATTGCATTGAATCGCACTGCACTAACGATCTAACTTTGTGCACTGAAGAATAACATATGGACTTTTCGCATTGCATTGCATTGCACACCAGAACTAACTCGATCCCATGTTCATTAAAGACATAACATGAGTGTTGGGTCATTGCATTGCATTGCACTAACGATCTAACGTTGTGCACTGAAGAATAACATATAGGTTATGTACTTTTCGCATTGCATTGCATTGCACACCAGAACTAAATCATTCCCATGTTCATTAAAGAGATAACGTGTGTTGGTGCATTGCATTGTATTGCATTGCATTGCATTGCACTAACGATCTAACTTTGTGCACTGAAGAATAACATATGCACTTTTCGCATTGCACACCAGAACTAACTCAATCCCATGTTAGAGAGAGAGATAACATATGTGTTGTTGCTTTGCACAAACTATCTAATTGTGAATTGTGTGAACTAATTGTGCATTGAAGAATAACATATAGTCTGTGCATTGCATTGCACAACAGAACTAACTCAATCCCATGTTCATTAAAGAGATAACGTGTGTTGTTGCATTGCATTGGATTACATTGCTTTGCTCACACGATCTAACGTTGTGTATTGAAGAATAACATACAGTAGGCTATGCACTTCTTGCATTGCATTGCACTAACGATCTAACTTTGTGCACTGAAGAATAACATATAAGTTATGCACTTTTCGCATTGCATTGCATTGCACACCAGAACTACCTCATTCCCATGTTGATTAAAGACATAACGTGTGTTGTTGCATTGCATTGCATTGTATTGCATTGCATTGCATTGATTTGCATTGCTTTGCATGGCATTGCAATGCACTTAGCGATCTAACGTTGTGCACTGAAGAATAACATATAGGTTATGCACTTTTTGCATTGCAATGCATTGCACACTAGAACTACCTCATTCCCATGTTGATTAAAGACATAACGTATGTTTGTTGCATTGTTGCATTGCATTTGTGCATTGCATTGCACTAACGATCTAATGTTATGTTGTGCACTGAAGAATAACATATGCTCTTTTCGCATTGCATTGCACTGCACACCAGAACAAAATCATTCCCATGTTCATTATAGAGATGATATGTGTGTTGTTGCATTGCATTGCATTGCATTGCATTGCATTGCATTTCATTTCATTACATTACATTACATTGCATTGCATTGCATTGAATCGCACTGCACTAACGATCTAACGTTGTGCACTGAAGAATAACATATAGGTTATGTACTTTTCGCATTGCATTGCAATGCACACCAGAACAAAATCATTCCCAAGTTCATTAAAGAGATAACGTGTGTTGGTGCATTGCATTGTATTGCATTGCATTGCATTGCATTGCATTGCATTGCATTGCATAGGTTATGCACTTTTTGCATTGCAATGCATTGCACACTAGAACTACCTCATTCCCATGTTGATTAAAGACATAACGTATGTTTGTTGCATTGTTGCATTGCATTTGTGCATTGCATTGCACTAACGATCTAATGTTATGTTGTGCACTGAAGAATAACATATGCTCTTTTCGCATTGCATTGCACTGCACACCAGAACAAAATCATTCCCATGTTCATTATAGAGATGATATGTGTGTTGTTGCATTGCATTGCATTGCATTGCATTGCATTGCATTGCATTTCATTACATTACATTACATTGCATTGCATTGCATTGCATTGAATCGCACTGCACTAACGATCTAACGTTGTGCACTGAAGAATAACATATGCACTTTTCGCATTGCACACCAGAACTAACTCAATCCCATGTTAGAGAGAGAGAGATAACATATGTGTTGTTGCTTTGCACAAACTATCTAATTGTGAATTGTGTGAACTAATTGTGCATTGAAGAATAACATATAGTCTGTGCACTACTTGCATTGCATTGCACAACAGAACTAACTCAATCCCATGTTCATTAAAGAGATAACGTGTGTTGTTGCATTGCATTGGATTACATTGCTTTGCTCACACGATCTAACGTTGTGTATTGAAGAATAACACAGGCTATGCACTTCTTGCATTGCATTGCACTAACGATCTAACTTTGTGCACTGAAGAATAACATATAAGTTATGCACTTTTCGCATTGCATTGCATTGCACACCATAACTAACTCAATCCCATGTTCATTCAAGACATATGTGTGTTGTTGCATTGCATTGCATTGTTAGATCGTTAGTGCAATACAATGCAATGGAATGCAACAACACACACATCATCTCTTTAATGAACATGGGATTGAGTTAGTTCTGATGACGATCTAACGTTGTGCACTGAAGAATAACATATAGGTTATGCACTTTTTGCATTGCATTGCACACCAGAACTAAATCATTCCCATGTTCATTAAAGACAAAACGTGTGTTGTTGCATTGCATTGTATTGCATTGCATTGATTTGCATTGCATTGCACTGCATTGCATTGCTTTGCACTGCATTGCATTGCACTAACGATCTAACGTTGTGCACGTATTGCATTGCATTGCACACCAGAACTAAATCATTCCCATGTTCATTAAAGACATAACGTGTGTTGTTGCATTGCATTGCATTGCAATGTATTGCAATGCAATGCAATGCAATGCAATGCAATTCAATGTATTGCATTGCATTGCATTGCATTGCATTGCATTGCTTTGCATTGCTTTGCATTGCTTTGCACTGCATTGCATTTCACTAACGATCTAACGTTGTGCACTGAAGAATAACATATGTTATGCACTTTTTGCATTGCATTGCACACCAGAACTACCTCATTCCCATGTTGATTAAAGATATAACGTGTGTTGTTGTATTGCATTGTATTGCATTGCATTGCATTGCATTGCATTGCATTGCATAGGTTATGCACTTTTTGCATTGCAATGCATTGCACACTAGAACTACCTCATTCCCATGTTGATTAAAGACATAACGTATGTTTGTTGCATTGTTGCATTGCATTTGTGCATTGCATTGCACTAACGATCTAATGTTATGTTGTGCACTGAAGAATAACATATGCTCTTTTCGCATTGCATTGCACTGCACACCAGAACAAAATCATTCCCATGTTCATTATAGAGATGATATGTGTGTTGTTGCATTGCATTGCATTGCATTGCATTGCATTGCATTGCATTTCATTACATTACATTGCATTGCATTGCATTGAATCGCACTGCACTAACGATCTAACGTTGTGCACTGAAGAATAACATATGCACTTTTCGCATTGCACACCAGAACTAACTCAATCCCATGTTAGAGAGAGAGAGATAACATATGTGTTGTTGCTTTGCACAAACTATCTAATTGTGAATTGTGTGAACTAATTGTGCATTGAAGAATAACATATAGTCTGTGCACTACTTGCATTGCATTGCACAACAGAACTAACTCAATCCCATGTTCATTAAAGAGATAACGTGTGTTGTTGCATTGCATTGGATTACATTGCTTTGCTCACACGATCTAACGTTGTGTATTGAAGAATAACACAGGCTATGCACTTCTTGCATTGCATTGCACTAACGATCTAACTTTGTGCACTGAAGAATAACATATAAGTTATGCACTTTTCGCATTGCATTGCATTGCACACCATAACTAACTCAATCCCATGTTCATTCAAGACATATGTGTGTTGCTGCATTGCATTGCATTGTTAGATCGTTAGTGCAATACAATGCAATGGAATGCAACAACACACACATCATCTCTTTAATGAACATGGGATTGAGTTAGTGCTGATGACGATCTAACGTTGTGCACTGAAGAATAACATATAGGTTATGCACTTTTTGCATTGCATTGCACACCAGACCTAAATCATTCCCATGTTCATTAAAGACAAAACGTGTGTTGTTGCATTGCATTGTATTGCATTGCATTGATTTGCACTGCATTGCATTGCTTTGCACTGCATTGCACTAACGATCTAACGTTGTGCACGTATTGCATTGCATTGCACACCAGAACTAAATCATTCCCATGTTCATTCAAGACATATGTGTGTTGTTGCATTGCATTGCATTGTTAGATCGTTAGTGCAATACAATGCAATGGAATGCAACAACACACACATCATCTCTTTAATGAACATGGGATTGAGTTAGTTCTGATGACGATCTAACGTTGTGCACTGAAGAATAACATATAGGTTATGCACTTTTTGCATTGCATTGCACACCAGAACTAAATCATTCCCATGTTCATTAAAGACAAAACGTGTGTTGTTGCATTGCATTGTATTGCATTGCATTGATTTGCATTGCATTGCACTGCATTGCATTGCTTTGCACTGCATTGCATTGCACTAACGATCTAACGTTGTGCACGTATTGCATTGCATTGCACACCAGAACTAAATCATTCCCATGTTCATTAAAGACATAACGTGTGTTGTTGCATTGCATTGCATTGCAATGTATTGCAATGCAATGCAATGCAATGCAATGCAATTCAATGTATTGCATTGCATTGCATTGCATTGCATTGCATTGCTTTGCATTGCTTTGCATTGCTTTGCACTGCATTGCATTTCACTAACGATCTAACGTTGTGCACTGAAGAATAACATATGTTATGCACTTTTTGCATTGCATTGCACACCAGAACTACCTCATTCCCATGTTGATTAAAGATATAACGTGTGTTGTTGTATTGCATTGCATTGCATTGTATTTATTTGCATTGCACTGCATTGCATTGCATTGCATTGCATTGCACTGCATTGCATTGCATTTATTTGCATTTATTTGCATTGCATTGCACTGCATTGCATTGCTTTTATTTGCATTGCATTGCACTGTATTGCATTGCATTGCACTAACGATCTAACGTTGTGCACTGAAGAATAACATATAGGTTATGCACTTTTCGCATTGCATTGCACACCAGAACTACCTCATTTCCATGTTGATTAAAGACATAACGTGTGTTGTTGCATTGCATTGCATTGATTTGCAATGCTTTGCAATGCTTTGCACTGCATTGCATTGCATTGCATTGCATTGCACTAACGATCTAACGTTGTGCACTGAGGTTATGCACTTTTCGCATTGCATTGCACACCAGAACTACCTCATTCCCATGTTGATTAAAGACATAACGTGTGTTGTTGCATTGCATTGCATTGCATTGATTTGCATTGCTTTGCATGGCATTGCAATGCACTTAGCGATCTAACGTTGTGCACTGAAGAATAACATATAGGTTATGCACTTTTTGCATTGCAATGCATTGCACACTAGAACTACCTCATTCCCATGTTGATTAAAGACATAACGTATGTTTGTTGCATTGTTGCATTGCATTTGTGCATTGCATTGCACTAACGATCTAATGTTATGTTGTGCACTGAAGAATAACATATGCTCTTTTCGCATTGCATTGCACTGCACACCAGAACAAAATCATTCCCATGTTCATTATAGAGATGATATGTGTGTTGTTGCATTGCATTGCATTGCATTGCATTGCATTGCATTGCATTGCATTTCATTACATTACATTACATTGCATTGCATTGCATTGCATTGAATCGCACTGCACTAACGATCTAACGTTGTGCACTGAAGAATAACATATAGGTTATGTACTTTTCGCATTGCATTGCAATGCACACCAGAACAAAATCATTCCCAAGTTCATTAAAGAGATAACGTGTGTTGGTGCATTGCATTGTATTGCATTGCATTGCATTGCATTGCATTGCATTGCATAGGTTATGCACTTTTTGCATTGCAATGCATTGCACACTAGAACTACCTCATTCCCATGTTGATTAAAGACATAACGTATGTTTGTTGCATTGTTGCATTGCATTTGTGCATTGCATTGCACTAACGATCTAATGTTATGTTGTGCACTGAAGAATAACATATGCTCTTTTCGCATTGCATTGCACTGCACACCAGAACAAAATCATTCCCATGTTCATTATAGAGATGATATGTGTGTTGTTGCATTGCATTGCATTGCATTGCATTGCATTGCATTGCATTTCATTACATTACATTGCATTGCATTGCATTGAATCGCACTGCACTAACGATCTAACGTTGTGCACTGAAGAATAACATATGCACTTTTCGCATTGCACACCAGAACTAACTCAATCCCATGTTAGAGAGAGAGAGATAACATATGTGTTGTTGCTTTGCACAAACTATCTAATTGTGAATTGTGTGAACTAATTGTGCATTGAAGAATAACATATAGTCTGTGCACTACTTGCATTGCATTGCACAACAGAACTAACTCAATCCCATGTTCATTAAAGAGATAACGTGTGTTGTTGCATTGCATTGGATTACATTGCTTTGCTCACACGATCTAACGTTGTGTATTGAAGAATAACACAGGCTATGCACTTCTTGCATTGCATTGCACTAACGATCTAACTTTGTGCACTGAAGAATAACATATAAGTTATGCACTTTTCGCATTGCATTGCATTGCACACCATAACTAACTCAATCCCATGTTCATTCAAGACATATGTGTGTTGCTGCATTGCATTGCATTGTTAGATCGTTAGTGCAATACAATGCAATGGAATGCAACAACACACACATCATCTCTTTAATGAACATGGGATTGAGTTAGTGCTGATGACGATCTAACGTTGTGCACTGAAGAATAACATATAGGTTATGCACTTTTTGCATTGCATTGCACACCAGACCTAAATCATTCCCATGTTCATTAAAGACAAAACGTGTGTTGTTGCATTGCATTGTATTGCATTGCATTGATTTGCACTGCATTGCATTGCTTTGCACTGCATTGCACTAACGATCTAACGTTGTGCACGTATTGCATTGCATTGCACACCAGAACTAAATCATTCCCATGTTCATTAAAGACATAACGTGTGTTGTTGCATTGCATTGCATTGCAATGTATTGCAATGCAATGCAATTCAATGTATTGCATTGCATTGCATTGCATTGCATTGCATTGCTTTGCATTGCTTTGCACTGCATTGCATTGCATTGCACTAACGATCTAACGTTGTGCACTGAAGAATAACATATGTTATGCACTTTTTGCATTGCATTGCACACCAGAACTACCTCATTCCCATGTTGATTAAAGATATAACGTGTGTTGTTGTATTGCATTGCATTGCATTGTATTTATTTGCATTGCACTGCATTGCATTGCATTGCATTGCACTGCATTGCATTGCATTTATTTGCATTTATTTGCATTGCATTGCACTGCATTGCATTGCTTTTATTTACATTGCATTGCACTGTATTGCATTGCATTGCACTAACGATCTAACGTTGTGCACTGAAGAATAACATATAGGTTATGCACTTTTCGCATTGCATTGTACACCAGAACTACCTCATTCCCATGTTGATTAAAGACATAACGTGTGTTGTTGCATTGCATTGCATTGATTTGCAATGCTTTGCAATGCTTTGCACTGCATTGCATTGCATTGCATTGCATTGCACTAACGATCTAACGTTGTGCACTGAGGTTATGCACTTTTCGCATTGCATTGCACACCAGAACTACCTCATTCCCATGTTGATTAAAGACATAACGTGTGTTTTTGCATTGCATTGCATTGTATTGCATTGCATTGCACTGCATTGCATTGCATTGCATTGCATTGCATTTATTTGCATTGCATTGCACTGCATTGCATTGCTTTTATTTGCATTGCTTTGCACTGCATTGCATTGCATTGCATTGCATTGCATTGCATTGCATTGCACTAACGATCTAACGTTGTGTACTGAAGAATAACATATAGGTTATGCACTTTTCGCTTTGCATTGCACACCAGAACTACCTCATTCCCATGTTGATTAAAGACATAACGTGTGTTGTTGCATTGCATTGTATTGCATTGCATTGCATTGCTTTTATTTGCATTGCTTTGCATTGCTTTGCATTGCTTTGCATTGCTTTGCATTGCTTTGCATTGCTTTGCATTGCTTTGCTTTGCATTGCTTTGCATTGCTTTGCATTGCTTTGCACTGCTTTGCACTGCTTTGCACTGCATTGCACTGCATTGCACTGCATTGCATTGCATTGCATTGCATTGCATTGCATTTCATTGCATTGCATTGCATTGATTTGCATTGATTTGCACTGCATTGCATTGCACTAACGATCTAACGTTGTGCACTGAAGAATAACATATAGGTTATGCACTTTTTGCATTTCATTGCATTGCACACCAGAACTAAATCATTCCCATGTTCATTAAAGAGATAACGTTTGTTGGTGCATTGCATTGCACTGCATTGCATTGCATTTATTTGCATTGCATTGCACTGCATTGCATTGCTTTTATTTGCATTGCTTTGCACTGCATTGCATTGCATTGCATTGCATTGCACTAACGATCTAACGTTGTGTACTGAAGAATAACATATAGGTTATGCACTTTTCGCTTTGCATTGCACACCAGAACTACCTCATTCCCATGTTGATTAAAGACATAACGTGTGTTGTTGCATTGCATTGTATTGCATTGCATTGCATTGCTTTTATTTGCATTGCTTTGCATTGCTTTGCTTTGCTTTGCTTTGCATTGCTTTGCATTGCTTTGCATTGCTTTGCACTGCATTGCACTGCATTGCACTGCATTGCACTGCATTGCACTGCATTGCACTGCATTGCACTGCATTGCATTGCATTGCATTGCATTGATTTGCATTGATTTGCACTGCATTGCATTGCACTAACGATCTAACGTTGTGCACTGAAGAATAACATATAGGTTATGCACTTTTTGCATTTCATTGCATTGCACACCAGAACTAAATCATTCCCATGTTCATTAAAGAGATAACGTTTGTTGGTGCATTGCATTGCATTGCATTGATTTGCATTGATTTGCACTGCATTGCATTGCACTAACGATCTAACGTTGTGCAGTTTAGAGTAACATATAGGTTATGCACTTTTTGCATTTCATTGCATTGCACACCAGAACTAAATCATTCCCATGTTCTTAAAGACATAACGTGTGTTGTTGCATTGCATTGTATTGCATTGCATTGCACTAATGATCTAACGTTGTGCACTGAAGAATAACATATAGGTTATGCACTTTTCACATTGGATTGCATTGCACACCAGAACAAAATCATTCCCAAGTTCATTATATAGATAATATGTGTGTTGTTGCATTGCATTGCATTGCATAGTGATCTAACGTTGTGCACTGAAGAATAACATATAGGTTATGCACCTTTTGCATTGCATTGCACACCAGAAGTATTCCCATGTTCATTAAAGACAAAACGTGTGTTGTTGCATTGCATTGTATTGCATTGCACTGCATTGCATTGCATTGCACTGCATTGCATTGCTTTGCACTGCATTGCATTGCACTAACGATCTAACGTTGTGCACGTATTGCATTGCATTGCACACCAGAACTAAATCATTCCCATGTTCATTAAAGACATAACGTGTGTTGTTGCATTACATTGCATTGCATTGCATTGCATTGCATTGCATTGCATTTATTTGCATTGCATTGCACTGCATTGCACTGCATTGCACTGCATTGCATTGCATTGCTTTTATTTGCATTGCATTGAACTGCATTGCATTGCATTTATTTGCATTGCATTGCACTGCATTGCATTGCATTGCATTGAATTGAATTGCATTGCACTAACGATTTAACGTTGTGCACTGAAGAATAACATATGTTATGCACTTTTTGCATTGCATTGCACACCAGAACTACCTCATTCCCATGTTGATTAAAGACATAACGTGTGTTGTTGCATTGCATTGCTTTTATTTGCATTGCTTTGCACTGCATTGCATTGCATTGCACTAACGATCTAACGTTGTGTACTGAAGAATAACATATAGGTTATGCACTTTTCGCTTTGCATTGCACACCAGAACTACCTCATTCCCATGTTGATTAAAGACATAACGTGTGTTGTTGCATTGCATTGTATTGCATTGCTTTTATTTGCATTGCTTTGCACTGCATTGCATTGCATTGCATTGATTTGCATTGATTTGCACTGCATTGCATTGCACTAACGATCTAACGTTGTGCACTGAAGAATAACATATAGGTTATGCACTTTTTGCATTTCATTGCATTGCACACCAGAACTAAATCATTCCCATGTTCATTAAAGAGATAACGTTTGTTGGTGCATTGCATTGCATTGCATTGATTTGCATTGATTTGCACTGCATTGCATTGCACTAACGATCTAACGTTGTGCAGTTTAGAGTAACATATAGGTTATGCACTTTTTGCATTTCATTGCATTGCACACCAGAACTAAATCATTCCCATGTTCTTAAAGACATAACGTGTGTTGTTGCATTGCATTGTATTGCATTGCATTGGTTATGCATTGCATTGCATTATTCTTCAGTGCACAACGTTAGATCATTAGTGCAATGGCACTAATGATCTAACGTTGTGCACTGAAGAATAACATATAGGTTATGCACTTTTCGCATTGGATTGCATTGCACACCAGAACAAAATCATTCCAATGTTCATTATAGAGATGATATGTGTGTTGCATTGCATTGCAACATTGCATTACACTAACGATCTAATGTTGTGCACTGAACAATAACATATATGTTATGCACTTTTTGCATTGCATTGCACACCAGAACTACCTCATTCCCATGTTGATTAAAGACATAACGTGTGCTGTTGCATTGTATTGCATTGCATTGCATTGCATTGCATTGCATTGCATTGATTTGCATTGCTTTGCATGGCATTGCAATGCACTTAGCGATCTAACGTTGTGCACTGAAGAATAACATATAGGTTATGCACTTTTTGCATTGCAATGCATTGCACACTAGAACTACCTCATTCCCATGTTGATTAAAGACATAACGTATGTTGTTGCATTGTTGCATTGCATTTGTGCATTGCATTGCACTAACGATCTAATGTTATGTTGTGCACTGAAGAATAACATATGCTCTTTTCGCATTGCATTGCACTGCACACCAGAACAAAATCATTCCCATGTTCATTATAGAGATGATATGTGTGTTATTGCATTGCATTGCATTTCATTACATTACATTACATTGCATTGCTTTGCTTTGCATTGCTTTGCATTGCTTTGCATTGCTTTGCACTGCATTGCACTGCATTGCACTGCATTGCACTGCATTGCACTGCATTGCATTGCATTGCATTGCATTGATTTGCATTGATTTGCACTGCATTGCATTGCACTAACGATCTAACGTTGTGCACTGAAGAATAACATATAGGTTATGCACTTTTTGCATTTCATTGCATTGCACACCAGAACTAAATCATTCCCATGTTCATTAAAGAGATAACGTTTGTTGGTGCATTGCATTGCATTGCATTGATTTGCATTGATTTGCACTGCATTGCATTGCACTAACGATCTAACGTTGTGCAGTTTAGAGTAACATATAGGTTATGCACTTTTTGCATTTCATTGCATTGCACACCAGAACTAAATCATTCCCATGTTCTTAAAGACATAACGTGTGTTGTTGCATTGCATTGTATTGCATTGCATTGCACTAATGATCTAACGTTGTGCACTGAAGAATAACATATAGGTTATGCACTTTTCACATTGGATTGCATTGCACACCAGAACAAAATCATTCCCAAGTTCATTATATAGATAATATGTGTGTTGTTGCATTGCATTGCATTGCATAGTGATCTAACGTTGTGCACTGAAGAATAACATATAGGTTATGCACCTTTTGCATTGCATTGCACACCAGAAGTATTCCCATGTTCATTAAAGACAAAACGTGTGTTGTTGCATTGCATTGTATTGCATTGCATTGATTTGCATTGCATTGCACTGCACTGCATTGCATTGCTTTGCACTGCATTGCATTGCACTAACGATCTAACGTTGTGCACGTATTGCATTGCATTGCACACCAGAACTAAATCATTCCCATGTTCATTAAAGACATAACGTGTGTTGTTGCATTACATTGCATTGCATTGCATTGCATTGCATTGCATTGCATTTATTTGCATTGCATTGCACTGCATTGCACTGCATTGCACTGCATTGCATTGCTTTTATTTGCATTGCATTGAACTGCATTGCATTGCATTTATTTGCATTGCATTGCACTGCATTGCATTGCATTGCATTGCATTGAATTGAATTGCATTGCACTAACGATTTAACGTTGTGCACTGAAGAATAACATATGTTATGCACTTTTTGCATTGCATTGCACACCAGAACTACCTCATTCCCATGTTGATTAAAGACATAACGTGTGTTGTTGCATTGCATTGCTTTTATTTGCATTGCTTTGCACTGCATTGCATTGCATTGCATTGCACTAACAATCTAACGTTGTGTACTGAAGAATAACATATAGGTTATGCACTTTTCGCTTTGCATTGCACACCAGAACTACCTCATTCCCATGTTGATTAAAGACATAACGTGTGTTGTTGCATTGCATTGTATTGCATTGCTTTTATTTGCATTGCTTTGCACTGCATTGCATTGCATTGCATTGATTTGCATTGATTTGCACTGCATTGCATTGCACTAACGATCTAACGTTGTGCACTGAAGAATAACATATAGGTTATGCACTTTTTGCATTTCATTGCATTGCACACCAGAACTAAATCATTCCCATGTTCATTAAAGAGATAACGTTTGTTGGTGCATTGCATTGCATTGCATTGATTTGCATTGATTTGCACTGCATTGCATTGCACTAACGATCTAACGTTGTGCAGTTTAGAGTAACATATAGGTTATGCACTTTTTGCATTTCATTGCATTGCACACCAGAACTAAATCATTCCCATGTTCTTAAAGACATAACGTGTGTTGTTGCATTGCATTGTATTGCATTGCATTGGTTATGCATTGCATTGCATTATTCTTCAGTGCACAACGTTAGATCATTAGTGCAATGGCACTAATGATCTAACGTTGTGCACTGAAGAATAACATATAGGTTATGCACTTTTCGCATTGGATTGCATTGCACACCAGAACAAAATCATTCCAATGTTCATTATAGAGATGATATGTGTGTTGCATTGCATTGCAACATTGCATTACACTAACGATCTAATGTTGTGCACTGAACAATAACATATATGTTATGCACTTTTTGCATTGCATTGCACACCAGAACTACCTCATTCCCATGTTGATTAAAGACATAACGTGTGCTGTTGCATTGTATTGCATTGCATTGCATTGCATTGCATTGCATTGCATTGATTTGCATTGCTTTGCATGGCATTGCAATGCACTTAGCGATCTAACGTTGTGCACTGAAGAATAACATATAGGTTATGCACTTTTTGCATTGCAATGCATTGCACACTAGAACTACCTCATTCCCATGTTGATTAAAGACATAACGTATGTTGTTGCATTGTTGCATTGCATTTGTGCATTGCATTGCACTAACGATCTAATGTTATGTTGTGCACTGAAGAATAACATATGCTCTTTTCGCATTGCATTGCACTGCACACCAGAACAAAATCATTCCCATGTTCATTATAGAGATGATATGTGTGTTATTGCATTGCATTGCATTTCATTACATTACATTACATTGCATTGCATTGCATTGCATTGCATTGAATCGCACTGCACTAACGATCTAACGTTGTGCACTGAAGAATAACATATGGACTTTTCGCATTGCATTGCATTGCACACCAGAACTAACTCAATCCCATGTTCATTAAAGACATGACATGAGTGTTGGGTCATTGCATTGCATTGCACTAACGATCTAACGTTGTGCACTGAAGAATAACATATAGGTTATGTACTTTTCGCATTGCATTGCAATGCACACCAGAACAAAATCATTCCCAAGTTCATTATATAGATAATATGTGTGTTGTTGCATTGCATTGCATTGCATAGCATAGCGATCTAACGTTGTGCACTGAAGAATAACATATAGGTTATGCACTTTTTGCATTGCATTGCATTGCATTGCACACCAGAACTAAATCCCATGTTCATTCATAACGTGTGTTGGTGCATTGCATTGTATTGCATTGCATTGCATTGCATTGCATTGCACTAACGATCTAACGTTGTGCACTGAAGAATAACATATGCACTTTTCGCATTGCACATCAGAACTAACTCAATCCCATGTTAGAGAGAGAGATAACATATGTGTTGTTGCTTTGCACAAACTATCTAATTGTGAATTGTGTGAACTAATTGTGCATTGAAGAATAACATATAGTCTGTGCACTACTTGCATTGCATTGCACAACAGAACTAACTCAATCCCATGTTCATTAAAGAGATAACGTGTGTTGTTGCAGTGCATTGGATTACATTGCTTTGCTCACACGATCTAACGTTGTGTATTGAAGAATAACATAGGCTATGCACTTCTTGCAATGCATTGCACTAACGATCTAACTTTGTGCACTGAAGAATAACATATAAGTTATGCACTTTTCGCATTGCATTGCATTGCACACCATAACTAACTCAACCCCATGTTCATTCAAGACATATGTGTGTTGTTGCATTGCATTGCATTGCATTGTTAGATCGTTAGTGCAATACAATGCAATGGAATGCAACAACACACACATAATCTCTTTAATGAACATGGGATTGAGTTAGTTCTGGTGTGCAATGCAATGCAAATTTGCCTAGTAAAAACAGAGTTTGTGTTGTTGAATCATATTTTTTTCTAGTACCTCTTAAATATAGAGCTCATGACAAATAAAAGTTCCAGATGGACAAACATTAACTGCAAAACCCAGTGTGAATAACAATATCTTAAAATAAACTAGAGAGTGGATACACAGATATGGCCTATTTATGAATGAAATTCATGCATTTATTTGTCATTTAAACTTATGCAAACAGGGAAAGAGAGTAGAAAACACTTATTGTCCTGTCGCCCCCTCTAGTGGACAGCATTAAGTATTACGGCCTTCATTGCTCAGAGAACGCAAGTCAATGGATTTTTTGGGGAAAGTAAGTCTTTTTTATTTTTTTATTTTTTTATTAATGTTTATTACAAACTCTCGTGGAGACAACAGCAAAGAAAAAGGCAAGGTATCAACAAAATGCAGTTTTGACAATGAAAAAGATAAAAAAAATAAAAAAAAAAATAATAAAAAAATAAGGCATTGTTCTCAAATAAATAATATGTGTAACAGGACCAAAAACATTTCAGCAGCATAAAAAATAGCTTCTACAGTTTGTTTAGAATTTTTTACAAGGTTCAAGGAGGATAATAACATACGAAATTCATTTTTAAAACAGTTTACATTTGGCAATTGTTTTTTCCATTTATTTTTGTGAATGTTCAAACCCATAATGATGATAAGGTTAATCAAAAGTGAAATGTCCCTCGTCAGTTTAGAATTATAAATAAGAATATCTTCGATTGTAAATTGTTCAAGTTCACTAATTTTATGGAAAAGCTGGTTGAACAAAGACTTTTTGTTTGATACAAATTACTCTATTATTCCACAAGGTGGCACAATGAGGAGTAAAGTTATGGGTAAATACCATCTTCCAATGATGCAAACTTGTTTATGAAACTCAGATAATTAAAAAAAAAATAGAAAATTTCAAAGTCACATTTCAAAAGAAAGTTTAACCCACCGAACCTCTTGAAAATACTTTTTGGAATTTGAAACCATATTGAATCCGGCTTCAATAGAAACTCTTTCAACCACTTTATTTTAAATGTTCCTAACATTGCCTCAAAATCCAATGTTTTGATCCCCCCCTTTAACCAACATAGTAGGTCTTATTTCACCATATAAATTTATATATAGTTAATTTTCCTCGCGTTTTTTGGAGCAATGTAAAGAGATTGACATGGATAAATCAGTTTGGATACCCTCAGCCTTGGACAATAAGTAACGCCCAAAAATGGAAAGATCTCTACTAAGCCAGTGGTTTAAGGATAATTGATATTTGAATAAGGAAAATTTGAATAAGGAAAATTGATATTTGATCAATTTTTTCTTTCATATTAATTTCCTCTCTTTGTTTTTCATCTTTAACCATCTTCACTCCAAGATTTATACTCAACTTATATTTTTAACAGGGATTTCTGTATCTATACAGTCATATAACGCAAGTAGTTCACACTTTCATATTTAAACAAAGACCTGAAGCTTTGGAAAAAATTTAAATTATTTGCAATGAATTGCTAACCATAGATTTATCCCATTAAAGATTCGCGCAAATCTTTTGCGATTTTTTTCTAAATATCGATAAAAAACTATTGCGAAATGACGGCGTTTCCATTAACCGATGTTATGCGACTGAAACGTCATTTTTTCCTCTCGCGATAAGTCATTCCAACGGACGATCATGGCAACGGACGTTGGTAAGTTTATATATATATATATAACAGCCACGTACCGCACTAGACATTATTATTATTATTAATGGAAGGAAACGTAGGTGTGTTATCCAAGCATTAATGGCAAGGAAAGACCCTTATACTGTGAGCGACACATATGAGGTGTTTCTGGGTCTCCCTCATTTCTGCTTCGAGGTCTTGATTGTGGCATTTCTTTGAGGTTTAGAATCCAGTATTTCTATCATTATTTTGTCTTTTATGAATTTAATAAAGAACTCTGTCTCGTATTCTGTCCAAACACACCGCGTCATCTACGTCAGGTGACCTGTAAATGCGCAAAAACTGTTTCCATGCAGTTTTGGGAAATATTTATTTTTCGAATTGCTTGAAAAACCAGCGGAAAAACTTTTTTGCGATAAATGGGAGTTTTGGCGAAATTGACGTGTTTCCATTGGGCGTATTTTCAATTCGCAATTTCAATTTGCGCAATTTGAAGGGTAATGGAAACGCGGCTAGTGTCGTCTGCAAACTGACTAAGGCGAAATTCGTAATCAAAAAAATGTATAGGCTACCCTGAAAATTTGGATGATTTAATATCAGATATACTAGTAGCTGTGAACATAAAATGAACAACTTTGGACTAATTGGACATCCTTGTCTTATTCCGCAAGTTATATTTATTCTTGGTGTTAGTCCTGCGTTTAAGGAGACATAACTGCAAATATCAGTATAGAACATATTGATTACTGAACAAAATTTTTTGTCGAATCCAAAATTTTCTAAAGTAGAAAATAAAAAAATCGAGTTCTATAGAATCGAAAGCTTTGTAAAATAAAATCAGGCTTTCCGATTCCAGAATAGACCGATAGTCCAGCATGTCCAATATTAATCTCACATTATTACACACTTCTACCTTTTATAAACGCAGACTGAGTTTCATCTACTATTTTATCAATTACTGTTTTCAATCTCTCTGCATATATTAACGCTAATAACTTATAGCCTATAATATAACTTAATAATAGGCCTCCAATTGTCTAAATTTGTTTTATCTTTTTTTGTTTTGGGGAGTAGGGTTATTATACCAGTTTTCATTGTTGGAGTAAGACATTCGATAAATGCATTCAATAACAATTCTTTGATATCTTCCCCAAAAAACGTAAAAAATTCCGAGGTAAACCCATCAATTCCAGGTGACTTCCCATGTTTCAGTTTTTTTCAGGGCATTTTCTATTTCTTGCAGATTTATTTTGCCATCTAACCTTTTTTTTGTCATTCTCCCCAATCCTTTTAATATTGCTCTTAATCAGAGTAAAAGGGATTCACAGTCCTCTTTGTGGAAATTTGAGCTATAAGTCAGAGTAAAAGAGTTGAACTTCCTCCTGTATTTGGCTATAGGCTCTTCTATGTGCCATTTTCTGTTTCCCACTTCCCTTTATTTGACATATCCATTCCTTTTACTTTTAGACAGAGGGATTTTATTTGTTTGCAAAAACCATAATTTGATAAAAAGTATATTATTTAGTTTCCATATATTACCCGAAGAGCGGGAAAGTAAGTCAGACCAGTTAGAAAAGATATAAGCGAGTCAGACCAGTCTAAAGGTCTGAGCTGAGTTTGGTGAAGCATTAAGGCGGAGGCAATTTCTCATAATAATAATAATAATAATAATAATAATAATAATAATAATAATGTTTAAATATAGCCTATGCTGGCTTTCTAAAGCCAACATAATAAAGAAAACTCAGAGAAACATCGACCAATTCAGTATGTAATAAAATTTTCTTAGTTTTATAATAAAACTAATAACGTTTTAAAGGTAGGCCGCATAGGCAAGTACGGCATACGTGCTCTTCAACCGACATGATTTTAATTAATCCCAAACCTGCTAATTTTGTCAGTATTAATGTACGTTCACTAGCTTCTACACATGCATACATTCATAAATATACATTTTGTGTCTATTAAAATTTCTAAATTATTTATAGCCTACATATGTCACACACGTCTACCTGCCTTTTGATGTAAATAAAAGACGAGAGTGGTAAATGTTACGGACATATGGTCCGTACTACAGTTCAGCCTATTATTGCCTTATTTTTATTTCCACTTCCCTTTTACACAAAGAAACGGAACTATTTGCACTGTATTTATCAATGGGAAATACATCATGCTAAAATAATCTGTCATATACTGTGGTTCACATTATTGGGTTCGCTTTCAAGTCTCAGCAGCGCGAATTACGTGACCAGCAACATATTTCTGCTTCAAATATTGTAGTTAGTTAACAGTGAGTGGTGGTTTCGGACATTTTATATTTTATTACAGTGCATTTGTCAGTGCCGCACTCGTACTGACTCGTACTGACAGAAAGAAAAGCTCGTCGCTTACTGAAGGCGGAGCGTTTCGACCAATCAGATGAAAGGGGCGTTTCTGCGCCGCCCACGTGTGCAAATGAAATATCTAACCCATAAACCGATTTGTAAACCACAAACGAAAAATGAAAAATCAAGCCAAAACCTCATTTTTCATTTTTTTTAACTAAAAAACGAATAAACGAGCTGGTTTTCATTTCTCATTATTCCATTCCAAACAGGAAATCAAATGATCAAAAAGTTTATATTTTTTATTTTTTATGTTTTATTGAACACCAAAAAAGTAACAAAAAACAGAATATACATCTATAATGGCATTGACAAATACAGATAAATGAGTTGGCACATGACAGTCAAATAAATGGATAATGACAAAAGAATACATATATTTGAAGGAAAAAAAGAAAAAAAGAACAAGAAGGGGTCTCTTCATTCCTCTTCAAAGAGATCAAGGTCTCTTATTATTCTAGCCAATTTCTGGGCCTTTTTACTTTTCATACATTGCAACGATGGAAAGAAATTACAAATAAAGTCTCTTTTAAATACAGAAAAATAAGGTTTCGTCTTCGCATTTATGAATAAAGAATTTGCCCAGAATCAACATTACATTAATAAAAAATTCATTTTTTTTCTCATCCAACAACATTCCAAACATAATATGCTTCCTAGCAAAAGTTGGCAGTGAATGAATCTTTGTCTCCAACCAGTAAGACATATTTTCCCAAAAGGTATTTGAAAAAACACAAGAAAAAAAAAGGTGATCTTTGTCTCTATGTCAACTTGACAAAAAGTACAGGCATTTTCTTCAAAATTAAACCGTTGTCTTAAAAATTCACTTGACCATTGAATATTTTAAAATGGGTTTCCTTAGCTTTAGGAGCCACTGGAAAGATACTGTGTTCGCAATTCTTTAACAAATGTCATAAGCTTGCAAAACACAGTTATTATACAGAAATGTCGGATATAAGAACAAATAAGAGCGAATAAGTTTGTTGGGAAGCATTGCCCTGAGGTCATTGAAGAGAAGGGAGTTCACAAGATCCATCTGGCATGTTGACAGAAGCGTTTTGTACAAAATTTATAAAACTTTTTGGAATGGCATTTAAGACATGCTCAAATTGTTGGCGTTCACATTGTAAATTGTATTTAGTACAGAAGTCTCTAAAAGTTAACAAGCTCCCATCTTCATCCATTACAGTAAATGAAGAACTGACCAAATACCGTTTTCAAGCCAATCAAGAACACATAGAGACTTGTATCTAGATACAATAAATCTATTGTTCCATATAGGGAATCTGTGTGGAGAAAAGTTGTGGTTATATAACAAAATCTGCTGGTGAAAGGAAGATAATTTGATTGGCAGTCTGGAAACAGTAAAATCAAATCTCAGTAGAAAATCAATTCCACCCAATTTTCTAAATATACCTCTGGGAATGCAAAACCAGAAATTAGTTTCATTTGTTATACATTTTTTAAGCCATTTGACCTTCAACATACCATTTATACAATAGAAGTCAAAGGCTTGTAATCCACCATTTTCATAATCTTGTATAAGATTTGCCCTCTTTATATAGTGCACACGTTTACTCCATATATAATTGAAATGAATTTGATGAATGGTCTTAATAGCTCTATTAGAAATGGAGAGACAAGATGCAGGATAGATACACACTTTCCATTTTAGTTAAATAAATTCTACCATAGATAGACAAATCCCTTTGCATCCATGCATCAAGCCTGCCTTTGCATTCATTCCACCTATTCCAGACATTTTGCTTTTCCATCATGACCTCATCCTTAGAAATGTTTATGCCTAAATATCTGACATTCGACTTGACTGGAATATTATGTGAAATTTTAAGAGGGCATTCATGTATGGTAATAATTTCTGAGAATTTAGAAAAATAGTTAACTATCTCAATTGCTTTAGGAACCTGGTCAAGACCTTTTAAAAATAATGTTGTATCGTCAGCCAATTGACTAAGTATAATTTACTGTCCAAACACATTTAATTTTTCAATATTTGAGTTTTTAATTAGGAGAGCCAACATCTCTGTAGCCAGAATAAACAATGAGGGTGAGATGGGGCATCCTTGTTTAACTCCTCTCTTAATATCAAATCTGGGTGAAGTACCTGTTGGTAGGGCCACTGAACTATTGGTATTTGTGTAGAATAACTGAATAACATTACAAACATGTTCACCAAACCCATACATTTTCAAACATTTAAAAATAAATGAATGTTCTAACATATCAAAGGCTTTATAGAAATCTAAAAATAAAATAACCCCATCATCCTCTGTTTCTTGATTATACTCCAGCAAGTCCAAAACCAGTCGAATATTGTTATGTATAGAACCACGGTTTTAGTGATTTCCCGAAAAGCTGCAAAAATAAATTCCCAAAAGTAAAGTAAATAAAAAGTAAATAAAGTCCCAAAAATGGCGCTAAAAATGAGACGTAATACCATCTGGGCCAGGTGATTTATCCAATGACAAACACATAACAGCAGAATCAAGCTCTTCGATTGTTAATTCTGCATCACATATCATTTTGAACTGTTCATCTATATGAGGAACAAATTCTCCGTATTTTTAATGATTAAAATTGCCATTATTTTATATGAAAAAGTTAATAATTTTATTTTATTGACAAAATATTTTATTTTGTCTTTTGTATATTTTTTGATTAGATCAGATAGCATTTTAATCTGTCATATGATCATGTGATAATGTCTACTTGGGGCATGTTGTCTCATTTCACTTCATTCATTCAGGGTAAATCAAGAGAAAAGTATAGGCCTACGCTGTAATGAAACAAAACCACTACTAGACGTGTGAAATTAAGGGGAAAATAAATACTCTGAACCTTAAGTAGATTTACACAAACTGAGAAAGTCTAAAAGCGTAAGGTTGTGCCCCGCTCTCCCCTATCTGTAAACACTTTTTTTTTTTTTTTAAATGTAGGCCTATGTCTCAAAAAAAAAAAAAAAAAAAAAAAAAAAAAAGTACAATTTAACATTTGCTTCTTTAATTAAAAAAAGACAAGGACAAGCGTTAATGTCGAGCCCTGGTATGTTTTCCTTGACTGGTTTTCCCTGCAGAATTACGTTGTTGAAAACGAAAAGCGAGTGTTTCTGCATTAAACAACTATCTCAACTGTTAAATAACAGATCTGTCTTATTTTAAATAAACACACACACACACACACACACAAAAAAAAAACAGATGAAAAATTAACATGAGTAAGAAATGTTCATTTGCTCCATCTAGTGGCAATCGTCATGAAATGCCATGTTATACTATTTTTGTCCACAAGAGGTCGGCAGAGCAAAGCAATGCAATGAGTTATTTTGTATTTAAATTAAAGAATGTGGAAAATGTGCTTTTTTTTTGTTAAAATGTAATATTGTTTTATCTTGTTTGAGAACAATGACTCAAGGACTTGTCATTCCAACCCTGTATCACATGAAATACGTTCTGAGGAAACTATTTTGCAAATCGCAATTACGTTACATGCCAACATATAAGCAGTGCTATTACGTTGGTCCTTAACCTAATATAAGCAGTGCTATTACGTTGGTCCTTAACCTAATATAGCCAATCTATTGCAGTGCTATTACGTTTGTCCTGAACATAATACATCCAAAGCAGGTTTCTTTTCACACGTAGCAGCTAATGCTGTTCATTTTGTTTTAATTATTTACTCCCTTTTTTCTCATTGGGCTACAAAATATTATCTATGCCAGGGCGAGTCAAATGGCGGCACCCAGATCATTTTTATCTGGCCCTCCAACTGGTTTTTGATGTTTAAAACCCCTCGCAATCTGATATCAAAGTCCCCGCAAAGGTTTAGCGCGTTCAGCGGTGAGTTTAACAACGCACGTGATCATTCAGCGGTGAGTTTAACAACGCACGTGATCTCACGGCAGTTCGTGATATGGTCACGTAATTTAATCTATTGATTCGTGCCACGGACACGTTTATTGCGTTATTTTCGTAATACCAGCACGTTTTTTAAACTAATGTATTTTCAATGGGAAGCGTCTTTCGTGATAATAACAGCACGATTCTTTCTGCCTGGCTGTCGGCTGCAGCAGAGAAGCTGTTTAATCAACATTTATTCACGAGATCTTATGTATTTTTATGTATTTTTTAATGTTATTATTTCGGTCTTATTGCCAGGGAAGCTGGTTTGCTTTGCTGTTTATTGATTTTCTAAAATTATATTTTATCAGTAGGAAATCGCGCTGAAGAAGTCTCGTTCCGAACACATCGCGATATTTGGCATCAGTTCACGTGTGTCAGATGTTGGTAAGTAAATACCTAAATACGCTATCCTAATGTGTGATATCATGTCTTTTCTGTTTGTCGATATTAATCTGCCATTATATCTGCCATCTCCACGGAGACTTTGCGTTTCATTGCTTTCTAATTCAAAACAGGGTGATTAACACTGCCTGTCACGTGACGTGCTATAGGCCTAGATATTCATATCAGATTAAAAATAGTACAATTAGTTCCAAAGTTGTATTTGTAGTAGAAGTACAGTAAAAACAACACTTACCATGCTTTTACCACAGTAACATTAGTTTTACTGTGATAAGTGTAGTAAAAAGACAGTAATCACAAAACTTACCATGCTTTTACCACACTATTTGTAGTTTTAATGTGGTACTTATTGTAAATGCACAGTAACCACAACACTTACCATGCTTTTACCACAGTAACCATAGTTTTACTGTGATAGGTGTGGTAAAAGGACAGTAACCACAAAACTTACCATGCTTTAAACCTCAGTAACCTTAGTTTTACTGTGATTGGTTTAGTAAGGACAGTAATCACAAAACTTACCATGCTTTTACCTCAGTATTGATAGTTTTAAAGTGATATTTGTTGTAAATGCATATTAACCACAACACTTGCCATGCTTGTAAGGCTTTATAATGTAACATCCAATATTTGTAAGGTAAATCAGTACTTTTTCCTTTAAATAATCCTATATATTATACATAATGATATTTTCTTTTCTCTTTTTTCAGCTGAAAAGACCAAAAGGGCCTTTCGGACTCAGTCATTCCATTATTGTTTGAGGAGAAGTAAACGGAGAAGACGGACAGCTGCAAAGGCAAATATTCGCAATGGTATGTATGTGTTGGTTTTAACCCTAAATCAAACATTTTATCAAGCATTTGTTGTTTCTTAAAACTTTTCTCACAAATCCCATAGCCCAATCAGTACAAACATAGTCTGAAAGTCTTAATAATTCACAAGATTTAACAAGTTGTCAAATTCGTACGATACTCGTACATATTTGTATACTCGTACACAATCCTGCAGCTTTTACTCCTACTGCTGTCATTGGCTACTGCCTCAATTCCTGTACATATTTATCGCGATATTTGTAAATCAGTTGCGCCACTTCTTGGAAAGTTGTCGGATGTCACACACACTGTCAGAAAGTTTATATTAATTGCAAATTGGTCTCCGTCTGTTTATGTTCCAGTGATACATGATGTCTCTCCACACCTCATAACCTACCTCTGTTTGCAAGAGTGGAAAAGCTTATCTGACTTGTCACATGACATCAGATACTCGATTATTTATATAACTGTCCCGTTTGCATGTAAATCATTTTCATGATTATTGCTTGCTATTAAAGACATACTTTTATTCATAGAAATGCCCACATATCAGTGAACTTATTACATAAAAATGCTTTTAACATTTAATTATGCAACACTCTTTACAGAAAACATATCCTACAGTTATAAACTCACAACGGCATCATTAAGTCCTGTGCTGGGCACATTGGGCAACAACTGTCCTCCAACGTATTCGATCCGTGGCCAGGTTCTTCACATCTTCCCATGGGACACTGACATTCTTCAGGTCTTCGTGAAACATCTGTCTCCATGTCTTCCTTGGTCTTCCCTGTCTCCTGCATCCTCCTGGTGGTGTCCACTTCATCACTGTGTTTGGGTGTTGTTGTTTGGGCATGCGTAGGATGTGTCCAGCGAGGTGCACCCTTTGCTCTGTCTCAGTTTCTGAAAGTCCTCATGTGGAGTCCCACTCCTCCTCAGGATCTCTTTGATATATGCAGAACCAATATTGAAAATAGTGATTTATCTTTTTCCATATTGTTAAAGCATTTTGTTTTCTCTTTTCAGCTTCATAAACTGTACTTGATTTCTGCCTAATGCCTTTATCAAAAAAGTGTCAGTGTTCATCAGGTGTTTTGCTAAAGGACATATTCATTGCATAGTTACAATAAAAGTGACCAATAATCACAAGGATATAGAATGAAAGTTGAGAATGTAAAATGTTGTGCTTATGTTTTTGCCTATTTGTTATTTAAAGCGAAGAAACAAATGTATGTTCACACAACAAACTTGAATCTCATCTCTTGGTTTGTAAATATATTCAACTTCATCATAGCAATTTTTTTAACGTTAATGTATGTGTCACTATAATAGATTGCTCCTGTATCTGGATATTTTTAATTAACTGATTTTTATACTGTTGTGCAGTAGTTTTGGCACTACATTTGTCTTTAAACAGTTTGACATTAAATATTGGAATAAGCTTTCAAAATGGTGTCCATTCATTGTGCTTTTGTTACATTTATTTGAATATAATTGATATACCTTTAATATACTATACATACACTGTAAATGTTAGAAGCACTTTAGTACATGTAATTATCTTTAATTAAAATACTGCAAAACTACCCCTGCTGTAGGACATTGCTTAGAAAAAAGTTTCTCTTTCAAATTTATTTATGCATCAGTCTAAGCAAATTTGTGTCATTGATCATGTGACCTCATCTTTGGATGGTAACCACACAAAGGAGTCTTTTGTTTTTAAATATGAGTTTTATAATTTAATTAGAAGGAATGCATGTTTAACAGCCTAAATATAAAATATTTAAGGTATCTATCCCCGCAGCCGGAACCAGAAGAGATCTGTCATCGTTTACCATAAACCAGGGCATGTAAGTGTGACGCATCTGTTCAGCTGGGTTGTTATTGGCTGTGACTTTATCGCAGAACTCGCTGTGATTGGACAATCGTTTAACCCATATAAAACGGCGCTTCATGTTACAAAGTATGTTTTGGTGTTATTATTACGTTAGTTATACATTAAGCTAACTATAAAGTGTCTCTATGTTGTGAGAAATTACTCCTTTACCGAGATCCTAACCCTAACCCTAAGCATGTCTGCACATTTCAATGAACTACAGCACAATGCTTCCTGCTCCACTGATAGAATGACAGAGATATGTGGGTAATGTAGTTTAAAACGTTTAGTAATAAAACAATAAATGTTAAATAAATAATATATTTAATGGACAACTGGATATCTAAATTTGTTCACTGTGCAAACCTTTATGACATATATGAGGGACAGGCTGAAATTTGATATTTTACTGTGAGCACTTTAAAAATAACCTTTATGCCAGCTTTCCATATATGTCTGAAAACTGTGGCCAACATTATTTATTAAACATAGTATAAGCAGTTGTCCAGCCGATTTTCTCTTTGATACACTAATCAGACTTTGAGTTACAGCCATTTGAAATGTGCATTTGTTTGCTCTTCTGGGGGCCGTTGCTGGGCCCTGGGGGTGGAAGGACAGTATAATCTACACAGATCTACACATACTATTACTATTACACAAGGATAATGCACCATTCAGTAAAACAACAAAAAAACAGTGCCAACATTTCCTTTTTACCCCCTCTGATTGCTGCTTATATTCCTGACATCAGTGATATATAGAGTATACTAGAATGATCAACATGGATCATCTTCAATTAAGCTTTAAGTATTTATAGCAAGATAGCCACTGCAGCCTCTTGTTATTCACATAGCTTCCTTTTATTTCACTGGAAACTGGCATACATGCAAGTATGTGCAACTTTTGTTGCATTGTTGTCCCAAATATCATTAACCAGATCTAAATTGTTATGTCCCAAGTAAAAGAATCATGGTAATTAATTATATTTAGTTATTTATAAGTTATTAATTATATGTAGTTATTTTTAAAGAAATAAGAAATTAAAATTTCTCAAAAGAAAATTTCTATTTACTGTACCAAACACCACTTTCAATACACAATAGTCATCATACTTTATTAAACAACACTTTATTGGAGAACAAAGCATAAAGTTGATAAAGTAGCATAAAGACAAATGAGATTCAAGATAAATAAAAATGTGTCTTCAAAAACACGTTAACATCATATGAATCCATTCACAGCTGCTGAAGCCACAAAACGAGTGCCAGATAATCATATTCAGTCACATATGATACAGAAAACAGATTTGATATTGTGTTGGAAAATAATGATTCATTATCACAGCTAAACTGGTTTCTTGCTCTTCCCTGTACGTCTCTATCGTGTTAGTGTTCTTCATCCTCGTCTAAACAGTTTGTTCAGTTGAAGAACAGAAGAACAGAAGATGTGATCACTGATGTGGAGTAGCTTTTTCTCAACCAGAGGAAGAAGTCTCAACATCCCATTGTCAGGCGTTCTCCAGTCCTGGTCTGAAAGTAAAACAAAAGACAGAAACCATTCAAATAAAGTTGTTTAATGGACAGTCGGGTCAGCTTATGTTCTGCGTTATTTAAAGCAGTGATGGTTTACTCTGGCCCTCAGCGTCCACTGTCCTGCACATTTAGCTCCGACCTCAAACCCTCCTGCCTATTGTCTAGAAGTAAACC